>NC_063208.1:8015302-8017802 GCF_017589495.1 Alosa alosa
TGTGCGCTTTAACATCAGCCTAAGCATTATTCCAGCTGCACTAGGGTTTTGACAAGCACCACAATTTTGCCTACCTTGTTGTTGCCCATCTGAAATAACTCCAAGCATTTTATATCCATGATGGCCTTAAAGTCTTGAGTTAGTGAATTAGCTAATAAAACACGAGGGAAATCATTGTGGTGTCCATTAAGATGTGAAAAAATAGGCATAAATCTAAATTTCCACGAATCATGTATGTGTTGATGACATGAATTAAGAAATATTAGAGGACTTTCAGCCCACTCATTGCCCCTCAGATGTCATTTCTTCTCAGCTGTTCAGAGATATCTTTTCAATTATGTGTCCTTTCTTTCTGGCTATAGTAAACAGTTCACCAGCCACTGGTGTTGTCCCATCCTCTTTTAAGCATGCTACTGTGCAACCTCTCCTAAAAAAGCCTTCCCTTGACTCTAGTGATTTGAAAAATTACAGACCTATCTCTAAATTGCCTTTTATCTCCAAAATTTTAGAGAAAGTGGTTTTCCTGCAGCTCACAGAATATTTAAATAGTTTTAATCTATTAGATAAATTCCAATCTGGTTTTAGAGCTATCCACAGCACTGAATCTGCCCTACTGAAAGTTTACAATGACATTCTGCTCTGCACTGATTCTGGTTCCTGTGCCATCTTAGTTTTATTAGATCTCAGTGCTGCATTTGATACCATTGACCATGGTATCTTGCTGCATGAGCTGGAGCACAGAGTTGGTCTGCAGGGCACTGTACTCACCTGGTTCACCTCATACCTCAAAGATAGGACTTTTTCTGTCAAATTGGGAAATCATTCATCTTCATCTGCTACCATGAAATGTGGCGTCCCCCAAGGTTCAATCCTTGGCCCCCTCCTCTTCTCTCTATACATGCTGCCCCTCAGTTCCATTTTTGATAAATATGGCATCCAATACCGGATGTAGCTACGCTGATGATACCCAAATCTATCTCCCAGTGGCTCCTCAGACCCCATGTTTATTAAATAAGCTACATAGCTGCCTCAATGACATTAAATCTTGGATGGCCTGCAATTTCCTACAACTCAACGACAGCAAAACTGAAATAATCATATTTGGTCCACCCTCCTCTGTCACCAGCCTCAGTAGTACTCTTGGTCCACTCTCAAACAATGTGCACTCCGTGGTTAGAAATATTGGTTTCATGCTGGATAGCTCTCTATTATTATTATTATTATTATTATTATTTTCTTTTTAATGTACTACTTCTTAATTCTACTCATGTAATATTATTTTCCTTTACTTTTTTATACATTTCTTTAGTCAGACCTGTGTATCCCTGGGCCCCTTTTTATGTTTCAACTGTTGCCTAACCTCTCATTGCCATGTAAAGCACTTTGGGTCAACTCCTGTTGTTTTTAAATGTGCTATATAAATAAAAGTGACTTGACTTGAATTAAGGAGACGTGATGTTGAACTGCATGCCGATGCCATTTAATCCAAATGCCCCAGCAGCAGCACGGGAGAGGAGAGCTGCATTGTCTATAGTGAGGTAATGTTAGATTACATTGCAAAAATATCACCATGCATTCATGTCAAGTCAAGTCAAGTCAGTTTTATTTGTATAGTGCATTTAACATGCACAGAGTACAACCCAAAGCGCTCTACATCATAACCTCGTGATTCAGTGAGAGTGATCCCAAAACATTGGAAAGTATGGCTTTGTGACATTTCTGTATTAAGAATGGTCAAGAAGAAAAATCAATAGCAAACTGTTCCCAACTGAACAGTCCGTATAGCGCTGTAAATCACTCCTGGCTGCGCCTGGCATATCCACTATCATAATAACAATCCACTATGAAACAAGCCCGCCTGTTGTTAAAGGGAATGTCAGATGACGCTCTGATGGGGTTTATTGCACGTTACGCCCAAACTACACCCATGAGTAGTGTAGCTACTTCAGACCACCCCATTTTAGATTTTCGTCGGGCGCAACAGTAGTTTATCCCGCCGGTAAAATAGCAAAAGAGCACCCAAGATCCGCCCACAAAGCCACTTGCGCTTTGCGTTTGATACTTGCGTTTCAGATTATTAAGATAGTGCCCATCGAGTTGGAAAACATGATTAAGATCGTCTCTGAAAGTCCAGTTCAGCTTTAGGTTTTAAAGAGGAAGTGGAGGGAGTGTGTTGGTGGGGACTGTTTGTGTGTGTGTGTGTGTGTGTGTGTGTGTGTGTGTAGGGAGCTTGTTGGATGTGAGTGTCCGAGTGTGTGTGTGTGTGTGTGTGTGTGTGTGCGTGGGGGGAGGGGAGGGGGTGATCAGCTTGAAGCAAATGAAAAGAAAAACACTCATTTGGAACATGACTGAGAGGGAAGAAAAGCATCCCATTGCAGCCCCAGCCGTCCATTCATTCATGCCAGCTCCACAATGCCAGCTCCACAATGGCCGCCCTCTGTGCTGGGGGCCGCCGGACGATGCTGGGACACACTCGTCTGGTCACTCTCTCTCTCCCTCC
>NC_063208.1:8022802-8035302 GCF_017589495.1 Alosa alosa
TAAAAATTAGGTTATGTGTACATTTAGTGACTGTACACTCATTGGCTCGTAGATGGCTGTGCACACATATACACACGCAACACACACAGGCAGCCACATACTCATCGGGTATTAGAACGGGCCGATACATAATTACAAATTCAGTAGGATTAAAAGAAAGCCAAAATAAATATTCATCATCATCATGGCTGCATTTTCAGTATTGGCAACAAGTAAATGCTTGTCCACAGATGGCGCACGTTGCAGTGAGACGTAATTTTGTTGGAAGTTAAAAGTGGGTTGAAAACAATGGGACTTCCTACAAGGACTGTAATTTACGCCATGTAACATCTAATAAGGATAGGACGATGTTCACACGAAGTGTAATTCCCATTTCTTCTTGAAGCTCTAAATAAATCTGAGGATGTTTATCGGACATGCTTGGATTTTACTGCAGGTAAATGCTAATTTGTAATATCAATAAGGACCTAGGTAATGTTTAATGGCATGCTGGTTGAGTGGAGGCCAATTTGATGGACTGCATTTTAGAAAACTATAAAATGCGTTATACCAAGTAAATTGATAGGCAGCACTGTTTGTAATTTTCGACCGTCATTTATTGCATCGTATACAAAACGTATTCTGTGCAATGGAATATTTACCAACGCAATAACCAGTCTGATACAGTTTTGTTTATACATGCGGAGACTGGTTTGCTTATTTTGTTTTATGCGTGCGGGTGAGAGGGGAATAGATGTGCTTTGATTCCAGCTTGTAGTTGTAGTTGTGAAATTAAAAAGCATGTGTGTGTGAAGTATCCAAACAATGACACCTTTCATTTCTATTATGGCTGATTTAGCAACACACCTTAAGCTACTGTGTAGTGGGTCCCATTTAGAAGTGGCTACTTCATTCAGCTTCCTTGACTCATGGAGCTGTGAATTTTATTACAACTTTTCACACGATATGGCAGTTTTATCCTGATACTGTAAGATCTAAGCCATTGGTTTCCAAAGGAGATTTTATTTGAAATGCCAGCATAGTCATTGACAATTTATGTTGTAAATAGGCCTTACCTGTAGCTTAGGGAAGCTAACAGCTTTCATTAGGATCTTAGTTTGTCAGTTACAGTTTTGTTATAACTCCATGATGCATTTTTGCATTTAGAATAGCCAGAGCGTGGATATTCTCAATCGAAAAATTAAAACAATATCGGTGCCTATGGACTAGGCTGGGGTGAACCCAGTCTGATCTGCCCATTTATTTTTTGATTTCTTAAAAGATTGAGCTTTAACTGGTGAAAGCCAGACTTCAGCTATGGACCTCAGTTACACAATGCAAGGGAACATGAATCAGCCTATATTTGCACTAACAATAACGACAACAGTTTTCAATCCTTTGGCCCGTTAAAATGTGTATGAAAACAGTCTAGCTTAATGAGATTTCTATCAAGGCCCATTTTGGACATGTCAGTTATTTGCATTCACTGGTTAGATGTAAACAGCATTTCTGTTCAGACTACTGTTACTTAATTTGTGCATTATCAATAACGCTTAGACTACTGTTACTTAATTTTGCATTGACAATAAAGTATTTCATGAACTAAAGATGACATTAAAATCTTATGTAGAAGAAGAAACATTCACAAAAAAATCCATCCATCCAAAAATGACCTTTGTTAGCTGTTGAAACGGCATGGAACTGACAGAGATGTTTTGTTTATAAATAAATAAATAAATAACATTATGCTGATAGCTTTTGCTTTTCCCAAATACAATGTAGCCTACAGGTGTAATTGACCTTTCATCAAATTTTTTTTTTTTGATCAGATTTTAAAGGTTTTATAACAATGCTACATCTTCTTTGGCTATTCTACAATCTATTCAAGTTTTCAGTAGGCTACTGAAGTTCCAGTTTCCAGTAGGCTATTTTCTGTGAAGCCGCACACACACACTCAGTCATGCCAAACAAGCATACACAAAAGTTTCAAGAGTGGGGGATGGAGTAAAATATGGACAAATTGAAGTGTGATTTATTTTTCGCTGAACTGATGTACAGGACTGATGGCATGGGAAACATATTTTGTACCGCTTATGCGGGTAAAGATCTAGTTTTTTTATGTTCTTCACAGAAAATGAGCCAAGGCCAATGAGTCGGAGTTTGAAGAAATAATCAATAGCATATTGTTTCTTAGCAAACATTGAAAACAGGTCCCACAGACCTGATCAACCAGACCTGTTCGAACACCTTACAAGGGTTACGTAAGAGGGTATCTAGTATTGAGCTTCATGGAGCTTCATGTGCATTCTCTTTAATAATGAGAGGATGTTGCAGTGTAATGTCATTTGTTCCCAATCAGGTTCACAGGGCGGTGTGTAAAAAATCTCTTCCAGAAGTCCTAACATGGGACTCTGAAGTCCTCAGTGAAGAGGATATCCCAGTATTAAAAGAATGAATCACTAGCGGGTACATTTTATTGTTTACTGTCTTTTTTTGTCTTTTGAGTTAACTGGATTACTGGCTTACCTTCAAAGAATGAATCACAAACGGATGTGTTGGAAACAACACAAACTGTGTTGTCCCTATCTGGACATGGAGATGTGTTAAAAAAACAATGCAAGCTGTGTTATTTTCTACACAAACAGTGTACACTCTTGAAACGAATAACAAAGGAAATGTGTTGGAAACAATCTGGACATAGAGATATGTTAAAAACAGTTGTGTTGTGTTGTTTTCAACACGTTTATTTTAAGAGTGTAGCAGGTAGATGTTATGTTTCCTCACTCTTGTTTCTCTTTTGAGTTGAATGGACTACTGGCAGTGAGTAAACCTTCAAACAAATAAAGTTCATAAACCAAAACTGAACAGACATGCTACTGACATATGAGATCGTATTTGCGTAGAATGTTCCTGGAAAGCCAACCTACTAACGTTTTATTTTGTTTAGCTTTGTTGTTGTTTTTTATCATTGTTTACAGACACTGTTTACTGACACACTAACATCTTACATCCATCTGAAGGTCTAAAGGTCTCTATATGGGGGGAAATGTCACAGCATCCCACAGACGCCCACCTAACCCCCACCCCCACCTCCCAACACACACACACACACACACACACACACACACTTTCCCTGCAGGCACCAAGCATTTCCACATGACAGCGACACATATATTCCATATACATAGATCAGCGTGCATGGCGGCTCTGAGACAATGTGGGGTGCCTATGGGGACTGAGGAGGGCTCGTAAGTAGAGCATTGCTTGAGGGGCACCGCTGACACGGTGGGGAGTGTTCTTTATGTCAGGAGAAAGGCTGAGAAAAGGGGAGAATGGGGAATAATGAGAGGGAAATATATATATATATATATATAAATATAGCATGCATATGCATACGCATACACACACACACACACACACACACACACACACACACACACTTTGTCTCTCAAACATACACTTCTGCACTGTATAATATTGTGCACACACACATATAACACACGGGCATGCATACACACACACACACACACACACACACATACAAACACACACACACACACACACAAACACCCACACACACACACACACACACACACCTGTATATGTATATAGCATGTAGCATGTAGCATTAGCAAGTTTTGCACAAACAGGTCAATTAGGAAAGTTGCTCTTTCCTATCACACAGCACAAAGAGTCAATGATTATACCCATTTGTAGAACAAACACACACACACACACACACACACACACACACACACACACACACGTGACTCATTGTAGATTCACAAACAAAAAACCCAATGAAAAACACAAAACAACACAAACACACAATTAGGCAGTCAGTCCCACACACCCCATGTGGTTAGCCCCTTCTTTGTGAATGGAGAGGCCAGTTCAATCCATACATTAGTAATTATAGGAGGAAAGAGAGTGTGTGTGTGTGTGAGAGAGAGAGAGAGAGAGACTGAAAAAAATGTTAACAAGAGCAGAAAGCCACAAGGAGGACAGAGTACTCAGAGGAGGCAGGAAGCACCAACTCACCAACTAACGAGGGAGAGAGAGGGGGATAGAGAGAGAGAGAGAGAGAGAGAGAGAGAGAGAGAGGGAGGGGATGGGAGGGGAGGAGGGTAAGGAGTGAGTAAGAACAAGTGTGAGTGGTAGGATGTTTTGGAGGGAACTAGGAAGAGATGCCGTTTTGTCCGTGTGTTATGGACTCAATACTATGGCAGTGTCCATCATGGTCCATCATGGTCCAGTTGTCTCAGCAGACAGGACGGCAGACTTCAGACAGTGGACAGAGTCTTATATGGGACAGGGGAGAGTGGAGAACAAGGGAAACACAGAGAATCTGCCGAGGTAAGAGAAAGAGATCAAAAGAAAGGTAGAGAGAGAGATGAAAGGAAAGAGAGAAAGAGATGAAAGAGATGATGAGAGAGAGAAAGAGAGCGAGGGGTAGAATAGAGAAAGGGGGAAGGACAGAGAAGGAGATACAAAGGAAAGGAGACAGAGATAGAGAAAGAGGGAGAGAGATAAAGGGAAAGAGAGAGGGAAAGGACAAGACACAAGAGAGCAAGAGCTTTAAGAGTTAAAAGAGAGAGAGAGAGAGAAGGAGAGGGGGAGAATGGACAGGATATTAGGAGAGGATATTATATTTAAGAGTCAAGAGAGAGAGATATATAGAGAGGGAGAAAGAGAGAGGACTTTAGATTATTAGAAAAAGAGATGGATGGGAGGACAGAGAGAGAGTGGCAAAAGAGAGAGGGAGAAAAGAGAGAAAAAAAAAGAGAGAGGATGGATGGAGAGAGAGAAAGAGAGAGGGATGGAGAGAGGAGAAAAGAGAGAGAGAGAGAGAGAAAAGAGATGGATGGAGAGAGACAGAAAGAGAGATGGATGGAGAGAGAGAGAGAGAAAGAGAGAGAGAGAGAGAAAGAGAGATGGATGGAGAGAGAGAAAGAGAGAGGGATGGAGAGAGAAAAGAGAGAGAGAGAAAGAGAGAAAGAGAGATGGATGGAGAGAGAGAAAGAGAGAGGGATGGAGAGAGAGAAAGAGAGAGGGATGGAGAGAGAAAGAGAGAGGGATGGAGAGAGAGGGTAACGGACAGGACGCAGGAGACGAGGGCAGAGCAGAGTTAAGGAACCACACGTCCCAACCACACACTGAAAGACTGTAATTTGGATTTTCCCAGAATAGCGAGTTAAAGAGGGGGAGGAGACAGCACAGAACATCAGCTCCCCGGTAGCACGCAACACACACACACACATATACACACACACACACACATACCCACACACACACACACATGCACCACCCTACACATACAACAACAGCATGCAATAATACAAGTACAACAACAACAACAACAACAACAACACAAGCAGACAATATGCAATACACACAACAACTGCGCACGCACACACACACACACACACACACCAACACCACACATATCACAATAACCACCCCATGCATCTTCAGAGCATTCACAGTCAAAGACAATACATCATAACAGACCAAGAACAAGCATGCATCTCTTTTTTTAATGATTTTAAAGGGTAAAGTGCACACACACACACACACACACACACACACACACACGGTATCACACATCAATACACATAATAATATTTCTAAATATATTAGTCATGCATATATAGTCTGAGGTCATCTATAACATGCATAGTAAAAGAAACATCCCTGTGTCGATTTAGAATTCTAACACCTAGAGTTTTTTTTTTTTAATCTTCTCATGTATACTTTATGTGAAACCGCCCGTTGGTGTTGCCACAGCAACTCTTCGTGGAAAAAAATAACCCAACAACAACAACAAAAAAAGACTGTATATTGCAAAATACAGAAAGCAGTAGCGAAGCGTCTATTTATACCATGGTTTGTTTATATATTCAAACTCTCTGAACGTGCTAAATTGCCAAGCAAAGCGTGAGGCCTCCAGAAGGCACTTCTTTTTTTTTTTTTTTTTCCGCTGTTGTTCGGCCTCACGAGAGGTATTTTAATCCGTATCCGGGGCGACTCTGATCTCAGAGCGAGCTGGACCAGGTCAGGCAGAAGGAAATAAGGGACAACGGTGGGACTCGGAACTGGGTCACGGAGCGTCGCGCTGGGACGTGGCTCAGTGTGGCGCTGCCTCTCTGTAACGAGGGCACATCGGTTCAACAAAGCGTAGTCATCGCTGCTGCCGCCGCTGCTGCCGCCCCGCCGCCGGTGGCCAGCATCTCAGGTACGCGGATTAGTGCAAATTAGAGGCGGAGGAGGAGGCAGAGGTGACCCGGGGGCGGTGTTACTGGGGCTGGCTGGGTGAGGGCGGAGCGAATGACCTGTGACCAGTGACTGTAAAAAATACACTGGACAGTGTGAGGGTCATGTAATTGTGTTCTGAAGACATGAAGCCTAATTTGGTCGGCCCTGTTGGCAACACTGGAACAGGAAGTAGGTATCTTTTAGAACCAGAGAGTGCATACTAAAGTGAAAAATCAACTGCCGGGTCCACCGGATATTGGCCATATTGTCCACATTTTTAGCTTTTTTGACAGCATTCTGAGCTTCTTTCAGAGGTCTGTGGCCTTAAAAAACAGTAACCAGAGTCTGCCGAATTGGCTGTGGTGTGGCACAGATCTGGTACATCAATGCCATTTGTAACACTTCACTTGGATGGTCTGCCCAGAGAGGCTTAACATATCATCTGTTAACATTCAGCCTCAGTATGTCAAATTGTTGTTGAGCATCACCTGAGCCAAATCCACCCCCCTAACCTTAACCTAAACCATAACTCGCAGTTAATAGATACTCTGTGGGCAGACCAGGGAAGTTAAGTGTGACCATGCCATTTCATGGCCTAACCTGTCCCACAGTTCAGCTGCTGTCTGCATTACAGGCTCAGCAGGTCTGCACTGGCTCGTGTTCACATCCAGGTGGTGTCAGGGTGAGAATCGGGTTACTCATAATGCACCATTGGCTGAGGCTGTGGCACAGACAGCAACAGGACCCTAGAACACACATACTGCACACTGTTGTCAGGACGTAATCTGGCTCACGGTCCAGTCACTGTCGAGGTCAGCCAACATGTCTCACGGATGGATTAGCATGGGAGTTCTCAATACCACCCAAGCTCTCTACCATCTCTCTCTATCCCTCCTCTAAACATACATACATATCAATACATACATTACAGTCATATACATACATATAAATACATACATTACAGTCATATACATACATACATACATACATATAAATACATACATTACAGTCATATACATACATACATACATACATACATACATACATATAAATACATACATTACAGCCATATACATACATACATACATACATACATACATACATACATGGACAGACAGACATACAAACAAACAAACAAGCAAACACACACACACACACAAACACACACACAAATATCAATTAACAAATATCAATAAAGGCCACTTGATAATGCACCACATTAGCTGCATCAGGTGCATTCAGCTAATGAAGAGTGCCACTGACGAGTTCCCTCAGGTGTGCAGTGCAGGGAATGATGGGAAACATGGCGAGCCAGCCTGAGGGGGATTGAGAACTCTACAGGACGAACACAGAAGTCAGACGCAGATGTTCACGCTACTGTAATACAGGGTTAATGGACAGGGTTGGGGAGATGAGTGCTCAAATGCAACGTTTGTGCAACGAACATGTTTCTTTCTCTCTGAAAAGTTACATTTAAACGATTCCACTGTTAAACAAAAAGTTACATTTAAACGATTCCACTGTTATGGTAATTGCATTGTTACCTTCGTCAAGCTCATGTCCAGTTCCACTGAATGTTCGCTAAGAACTACCTCCTCAGACTTTTGCGAGTGTTTGCAAACGCTCAACATTGCAGCACCAAGGCAAACAGAAAACCCGTTTGCAAACCAGTCACCATGTTTGCTTGACTTGAGCCACCCTGGTCGGTGGGTATTACTATTAGCACTGCCAGCCTAGCCTGGGCATGGGGGGGGGTTAATCAATTGGCAGTCCGCCCTACCGTCCAGCGTCACTGAGTGAAGAGTTCCTTTTTAACAATGACGTTAGAACGAGACCCAGATTATCCCACACTCCAGCGCTTCCCTTCCTGGTGTCCCATCCAGGGGGACATTGTTGCGCTGCGGCTAACAAAAAAGGAAGCAGAGGTCTGCCAAACGCTCTGGCAGAATGGGGAGGTGTGTGTGTGTCTGTGTGCGTGCGTGCGTGTGTGTGCGCTGCAGATGTGGGCTGTGCGCACAGCGCAGTGCGCATGTTGCGCGCAGGTAGTGCGCACGCGCAGGTAAAAGTACGCCGCGCAGGTGTGTGCGCAGGTGTGGGGCAGGTGCGTAACGCAACTTGTTAAACCTTCCTTAACTGATAGTATTGAGCAAACCCATTAACGCTACATGCCGCCATACACACATATACAGGTGCGTGTGTGTGTGTGTGTGTGTGCGTGTGTGTGTGTGTGTGCAGGGTGTAAGTAATGCGCGTGTGTGTGTACGCGGTGTGCAGGTGCGTGCGTAACGCATGCTAGTGTGTGCGTGGGGGGTAGAAAGAATGAGTGATGCTTGAGGAGCGTGGGACAGGGCCAAATCTGTGAGTGATTTAAACACAAGACGTGAGAGCTGGCAGCTACTGTAAGGGAGACACCGATCCCTCCGTACCAAACTAATACAATGCAACTAATCCTATAAAAGACACAGGGCTAAACGTCTGTGTTGTTATGCCAACAAAACCAGAACAAGCAATTCTACAGCCATTCTGTGGTGACACTGCAAGTAAGAGAGATGGAAATGTGGTTAAGAATTGATTTGAAGTTATTTTGGAAGAATAGGCTGGGTTCTATTTGATTGGGAATAATAGGCTTGGTTCTTTTTTTCATTTGAATTTAGCCTAGTTCTGGTTTCTCTATGTTGTGTTGTGTAAGTATGGACGTGTTGTGTACAGTTTATAAATCAAGTCACTATTCAATACCCTGTGCACACAGAAGTAGTGCTTGATGTGCACCTGTGGTGCCAGGTAGGTGCCTGTTCATAAATGGACCAGAGCTGATTCTCCCTGACCATGACGGGCGTCCCTGAGCAGCCCTTTGTTCTCTTCATCGGTCAACCGTGTGCTCTCTCTCTCTCCCTCTCTATCTCTATCTTTCATCCTCTTCTCTCTCTCTCTCTCTCTCTCTCTGGGTTTAGGGTGGATGTCATGTACTGTATTGCTTTTCCTCCATCCTTCTCCCTCTTCTCCTTGCCTCCCCCATCCCTGGGCTTGAGGTGGGGATGTCATGCACTATACCCCAGGTCTCCTGTCCGGGCGGTCATTTGGACCATCTGTTAGCGGATCTGATCTGTCCCTGACCTGCACCCGCTTGTGTCAGGGTTTGTGTGTGTGTCCAGGTGGTCTGTGGGGGTGGTGTGTGTGTGTGTGTGTGTGTGTGTGTGTGTGGGCAGGTAGTGGGTGGTTTGTTTCCAGGTGGTGTGTGGGGTGTGTGTGTGTGTGGCATGTAGTGTCTGTGTGCAGGTTCAGGTTTCAGGGCAGGCAGGTGTGCAGGTGTGTGTGTGTGTGTGTATTGTGGCCCTGTTCCTGTTTCCAGGTTTGTGGTTTCAGGCAGGTGCGTTTGTTTTTCAGATGCAGTTTGGTCATAACAGGGCCAGGAGTAAAGGGAAGTGGATGATGCAGCCCTTGTGCTTCAGGCGATGACAGCGCATGACCACAGCACCATACCCGGCCTCGGTCAGCACCAGAACTGGCCCGGCGGTTCCCACAGTTGCTACTTGCGTGTGTGTGTGTGTGTGTGTGTGTGTGTGGTGTGTGTGTGTCTGTGTGTGTCTGTGTGTGTGTGTGGTCCTTTGTGGAATCACCTGACTGACCCCGATCGCTAGTCGGGCCATGCATTAGCAAAAACTAAGACGCAGATGTCAACTCTTGCTTGCTCCTCTAATGAATAATTAAATTCCTACAGCGTTGGAGAATAAAGACACACAGACAGGCACAAGAGAAGCTTTAAAAAAGGGAAATGACCCATTGTTTCATAAACGAAGCATTTCACCGTGTAAAAAAATAAACACAGGATCACACGCTTAATTCCCTGTGAGTGGGTTTGTACAGTACTTCTGCGAAGGCACAGGCAATCTTTTGTTCCTGTCATTTTTCAACGCCTCCTCTCTTTCTCTCTTTCTCTTACTAAGCCTCCCACATCAAACTGGATCCAAAAAGCTCTCTTGATTTTAGTGTTACCTGTTTTCATCTGTTGTCAAACAAACCCACATTAAAAACCAAACCCCAGCTAATCCTACCCTCAGGCTTCCGCTACCAGTTTCGACCAATCACATCCTCTCGTTACAGAATCAGCCCAGAAAAGGGGTGTTGTGATTGGATGATTGGTTGAAACACGGTGGTGTATATGTAACCTCTACCCTTGCACTGTTCACAGGCCTGGCATGCCAGTTACAAGCACATACATCACACCATAGCAGCACATCATTGCTATGGCCACTGAGCTGGGATGTAGTGGTAAAATAAGAGGTGGGTAAACTATGAATTCTGTGATCTTGGTGATGTGGATTGCACCATACGGTATCAGATTTTTTTGGAAAGACAGTCAGAACATGTTTGATGATGGTGGTGGAGGTTATTGTCCAATGCTTAAAACAATACCAGTGGTGTTAAATGTTTTCTAGAGGGTTGGGGAGTGTACATATTGTAAATGTGGATAATACAGTGTGATTTTTGATGGTTAGAAGGTTAAAAGCTGTGAATAAACTCTTTTGAGAGGTGGATAAACTCTAATAAGAGGTGGATAAACTGTGTTTACTTGCGTTTAGCCTCCACTACATCCCAGACACAGACCGTGGCTCAGTAAAAACACTCAAGGTTGTACTGATGATGATGAGTGGTTTAGGTGTCTTGTTCAGAGTTCTTCATAGGCTCCTCAAGAGGACTGATGACACAAACTGCCAATGGCTACACTTGTGTACATTCACTATATACAAGAACGCTTTATGTCAGCCCTGTGCTTATAGGACAGTTGACATCCCACACACAGAGTTTGTATACAGTGGAGCCTGGGTGTACACACTGAAGCAACACTGACATAACTCTGTTGCCAGCTGCAGGCCAGAGGGAAAGAGTCTGGTGAAGTGCTTGAAAATCATTGTGTTAAAATATAATAAATAGATCTTCCTTTTGTCTAGATAGCTCATTCAGGGTTTCTTCTGAAGCCTACTAAATATAAATCAATAGGAGTCAATTAACCAGCTGTAATGGCAAACCAGACCCATTTCAAACCATGCAAAACAATGTGTGTGTGTTGGGGGATATGTGTGGTGGTTGCAGTGTGTTGCGTGTGTGTGTGTGTGTGTGTGTGTTTCTTTGGGGATCCATCCGTTGTCTCTGCCGACTCCTGCCCTTGCTTGCGGTTTCCGTGGGAACGCGGAGCCCCCGGTTAATGAGGCCCCAGACGGCAGGTGGAGAGTGCGGGCAGCCAATCAAAACAGGGCAGCATTGACGTGGATTTGTGCTTGGATGGTCTCTGATTCCTGATCAGCTAGGCTAAGAGACGGCTCCCAGCCCCCTGGATCTCCAGCAGCCTGCCTGGCCACACACACACACACACACACACACACACACACACAACACACACACTATGTAATACACACACACACCAGCACAATAACCACACACACTCACAATACTAAGTACCTACACACACTTCACACACACACACACACACACCACACAATACACACACCACACACACACACACAATAATACCACAATAATACCACACACACACACTATACACACACACATACACACACACACACCACACACACAATTACACACTTCACACATACACACCATACCACACACAATACCTCACCACACCACACACACACACACCACACACTCACACACACAATACCCATACACAATAATAATACCACACACAATTCAATACACAACACACACCACACACACACATACACGCACACACACACACACACACACACAGACAGAGACGACATATGTGAGTAAATACACATACAAACAGACTACCCTATTCATAATGTCCTTTGAGCCATTACATGTGTGCACTTACACTCCTACCTCCTGTGTATAAACACACACACCTACACACACAACGATAGTCAGTTGGGCAAGTTAGCTTCAATAGCATAGTCGCATGATTTATTACTTGTTACTGTCATCTCTAAAGTAATTTGTTACATTACACATACTGTCTTTGAATTGTAAGGCATTACACTACGCTTATATTATTTCTACCAAAGTAACAACAGGAAGTATGGATTTTGTGTCTTCACAGATCATGTGTTCAATGCAGCTTATTACAACAGCAGGAGGTGAGATGTGGTATATGGCATAATGACTGAGCTAGGCTTAGCTACCAAAGGCCAACGGTCACTCACACAACTATATGTTATGCAAATATAGTAAAATATAGCCACATAGTGAAATTGTATGTTGACTTAAATGGTTCTCATCATTGC
>NC_063208.1:8042802-8047802 GCF_017589495.1 Alosa alosa
TCACCCCACACACACACACACACACACACACACACACACACAAACACACAAATACACACACACACACACACTTGCACAGAAAACATACAGTACAGAGGCGCGCGCACACACACACACACACACACACTTGCACACACACACACACACACATGTGAACATATTTTCACACACACCCCCTTCGTCTCTCCACTGTCCCTCATTTCATTTATCACTTCATCTACACACTTCATCCATCTCTCTTTCTTTGGCAGATAGAATGTAGTGGAAAAAGTAGCGGTTCTATCAGCACAATGACTCCATCAGAGCAGGCATTGTTCTGCACAAGTACTGGTGTATCCTTTCCGTATCCTTTCTGTGAACTGTTTGTGTCTTTTATTGAAAGTGTCACTGACAAATGCACTGAGTGACTTCACTGAGGGCTAGAACCCGGAGAGTAATATCCATTAGGGGTGAAACAGAATTGTATATAAATACATATCAACTAGAAACCAGTGTTGGCCTGTTTCACATGCTATTAAAATTCCTAACGTGTAGAAAACTCGTGTGGTTTCATTTCAGAGAACGAATGTAGGCTAATAAACAAACTCAGGTCAATGTTGTGGTCAATTTGGCTTTTGGCACTGCCGTGTATTTTGTTACATGTCGATAATACTCCTCCATGTCCCAGCCCTTATAATAAACAAATGTATTGGATGTGATGATCTGACCTGCATATGACTCTGACCCCTCTCTCTCTCTCTCTTCTCTCTCTCTCTCTCTTTCTCTCTCTCTTTCTCTCTCTCACCTCAGGAAGCACTTGGAGGTCACAGGCCCAAGTCCTGGTGACCACAAGCGCTAATACAACACGGTGGCCTTCACAATGGCCTGTCACAGCGTATCACAGCGCCCGCTGGCTCAGAGTGTGCCGAGCGGGATCTGGCAACCGCCGTGGGCCCAGTGAACCAGATTGGCCCCCGGAGGCTCCTAAGTCTCTGACCTCGGAGAACTCACTCTGCGACCTGCGCTGAGATCTCACTCTGGGACCTGCGCTGAGAACTCACTCTGGGACCTGCGCTGAGATCTCTCTGTCATGGTCTTTCTGCACTTGCTCGTGTGTATGCAAGAGGACAAGTGATTGTGTGTGTGTGTGTGTGTGTGTTTGTTTGCTTTTTTGTTTGTGTGTTTGTTTGTATGCGTGTATTGTGTATGCGTGCATGCGTGTATGCTTGTGAGTGTGTGTGTATACCTTGTGTGTGTGTTTGTCTGTGTGTGTGTGTGTTGTATGTAGTGTGTGTAAGTGTGTGTGTATGTAAGTATGTATGTGTAAGTGTGTGTAAGTATGTATGTGTAAGTGTGTGTAAGTATGTATGTGTATGTGTGTGTGTGTGTGTGTGTGTGTGTAAGTATGTATGTGTAAGTGTGTGTAAGTATGTATGTGTAAGTGTGTGTGTGTAAGTATGTATGTGTGTGTGTGTGTGTGTGTGTAAGTGTGTGTAAGTATGTATGTGTAAATGTGTGTGTGTAAGTATGTATGTATGTGTGTGTGTGTGTGTGTGTGTGTGTGTGTGTGTGTGTGTTTGTGTGTTGTGTCTGTCGCTGGCGCACAGAGCAGAGCGTGATCTGGCCTCCGGCCGTGACCCCCGGGGCCCCATGGAGGAGAAGTCCCTCCGGGGCGCAGATCTGAGATCAGGTTTCACCGGTGCGCCGTCATTATGAGCTGCAGGCAGCAAACTTACCCCGGATCAGCAAGTTTTAGACACAGCTCCACGCAGGGCCCGCAGGCTAACCCCGAGCATGACTCCTCAAATAGAAGCACAGCCCTTGCGGTGTGGGCAGCGAGCGTGAGTGTGAGTGAGTGTGTGTGTGTGTGTGTGTGTGTGTGTGTGTGTTTTTAGCAGTATGTGTGTGTTTGACCTCTCTGTGTAGGCTATGGATGTGTGTGCATATGTATGCGTGCATGTGTGTGTTTACATGTGACTGAGTGAGTGGGTACATGTGTGTGTTTGTGTGTGTGTGTGTGTGAGACGGGTTATGCTGTTGCTGACTGGTCTGTCGGGGGCTATTTTAAACCATGTGTGGAGTTCCTCACACACACACACACACACACACACACACACACACACACACACACACACACACACACACACACCTAGACTCTGGAGGAAACTTCCCCCCGACGCAGCAATACTTGACAGAGAAGAAAATACAACACGACATTTAGAATGAGAAAAAGCTGTGTGTGTGTGTGTGTGTGTGTGTGTGTGTGTGTGTGCTTGTGTCTGAGAGAAAGAGAGAATGACAAAGACAGAGTCACATCTATGTGCTAAAGAATGAAATAAAGACAAAAAAAGAGACAGAAGTGTGTGTGAGTGTGTGTACCTTATGTTTGTAGCGGTGATGTATTTTACAGAATACAAGGCTGATTGTAGGCCTGCTTGAAGCAGAATGCCATAATGGTTGGCTGGGTTACTTTCCGTGTGTGTTTACGTGACCTGGAGTGCGACTCTGTTTATGTACAGGAAAATCTGAGATCGTTTGTTTGTTTTTTAGTGTGAGTGTGTAGACGGGTGTGTATGTGTGTGTGTGTGTGTGTGTGTGTGTGTGTGTGTGTTTGTTAGAGAGTAGAGAGAGAGAGTGTGCCTTTGCAAGAACTCAGGAAACTGCATATTTGTATATTTGTTTGTGAGCAACCGGTTCCCTCTGCATTTACTAGGACACGAGGACAAAGCGTGTGTGTGTGTGTGTGTGTGTGTGTGTGTGTGAGTGTGTGTGTGTGTGTGTGTGTGCACTCCTGTGTATAGGTGTGTATGTTTGTTTGTTTGTTTGTGTGTGTGTGTGTGTGTGTGTGTGTGTGTGTGTGTGTGTGTGTACGTGTGTCGCGTGCAATGTGTGCTTCTAAACCTGTGCACATATATGTGTGTGTGTGTGTGTGTGTGTACTGTATGTGTGTATATCCATTTCGGGGAAGCCGTTATCTCCATTCTCTGAAGAGTACACAATCTACAGCAATCTAGGGAGCAATCAGATCACATATTAATAAACACACACCCAAATCCTATTGCCCCATCTTTTCACAGAATCGTAGAAGACGAAGAGATTTATTGTGGGATTGTTGGAACTACACTTACAGCCACCCCTAAGAAGGGATGACTCTGTGCTGTTTTTAAGCAGAGCTGTTCTTTTGGAAATATGTCATCACCCAGTTCTGAAAATGCTGAATTTTGTGAATGAGTCATGGAGCTTTCGGTTTAATCTCCCCAAATCATTTCTTATTCTAAAATTTTATTCAGAAACGTTTTTCGATAAATCCTGACATGTAACATGACAATCAAATCATCATTAAAATGTTAAATGTACTTATCTAATCAATTTAACCATACGAAAGGGTGTGATATTTTTTCTTATTTCATGTAATTCTATAATTTCATCCTATCGTATTTTCCGGACTGTAAGTCGCTCCTGAGTATAAGTCGCATCAGTCAAAAAATGCGTCATGAGCAGGAAAAAAACATATATAAGTCGCACCAGACTATAAGTCGCATTTATTTAGAAACGTATTTCACAAAATCCAAAACCAAAAACAGAGACTATGTAACTGGATTATTGAGGCCAAAAAGATTAATGAAGATGAAGGAGTGAAGGCAGCCAAGAGGAGGGCAGGAAGGTAATTGCAAAGCAAAATATCCACTGAAAGAAAATGCCATGAGGTACACCAAAATGTATCTAAAATGTGGAGAATACAATGCAATCAAGCATTTTGGGCGACGTGGAGTCACAAGCTGGCAGCAGATTAAATGCTCATGAGAGAGAAAAAGATGCAGTTTTAGACGTGACCGAAACATAGGCCTATAGGCCCGACGGTAATTGTAAAGCAATTTACAAAAGATTCACTGAACAAAAATGCTGATATGATACATACAAATTCAGCTACAAATGTGGAGAATGCAATGCAATCAAGCATTTTGGGCGATGTCGAGTCACAAGCTGGCAGCAGATTAAATGCTCACGATAGAGAAAAAGACGGTTTTAAAAGGACGTGACCGAAGCTGAGGTAAGCCATGGCAATAGGCCTATATAGGCCCGACGGTATTTGTAAAGCAATTTACAAAAGATTCACAGAACAAAAATGCTGATTTGGTACATGAAAATTTAGCTAAAAATGTGGAGAATGCAATGCAATCAAGCATTTTGGACGATGTGGAGATACAAGCTGGCAGCAGATTAAATGCTCGAGAGAGAAAAAGATGCGGGTTTAAATGGACGTGCAGACCGAAGCTGCAGCGAGCAGGTGATATTTAGAAATGAATTTTATAAAATCTAAGACTAAGAACAGTCAGACTATGTAACTGTACACATTGAGGCCAAAAATATTGAGAATTCTACAGGGAATGTTAATGAAGACGAAGGAGTGAATAGTGGCAAGAGGCAAGCCGAAGGCTGCTGACAAGGCCCGACGCTAATTGTAAAGCAATTTACAAAAAAATCACTGAACACAAATGCTGATGTGGTACATGAAGTTTCATGTAGTGTCGGGATTTCGATTGCCATCCACTTATTGCGAGATAAGGTATCCGCGCTTTCATTCATTCGTGTGCTGTGCTGCAAGGGAAACCTTATTCCGTATAGCCAAAGAGGTCTAAGATAGCCTAAATGTAGTTATTTTTTAAATTATGCATGATTTACTTTTTTATAAAATTCATAGGCTGATGCCTGGCAGCAACAATTGTGTTTAAATGTAGGTTACTGCTTCAGCCTCTAGCTCAGAAGGGGGCGGCATGCGACTGGTAGCTTGAGAGCAATGAGAGCAATGTGTCGGAGACTCATGGTGTAGGACAATGACTTTTCATTGACAACAATACCAACCAACAATATAAAATATTAAGAAGAGCTCTTTTATGAGTTAAATTGAAACAAAATTATACTGGCTTTTATTTGTCCAAATCTGAGGCCTGGCTATAAATAGAATCCCGGCCATAATTTGACGATTTAGGTATGCATGTGTGTTTCAGGCATAATGCAAG
>NC_063208.1:8060302-8065302 GCF_017589495.1 Alosa alosa
CCTCCGCACATCATTCCCCTCCTGTCCACCACTTTCTATAGACCCTTTCAACAAGGTAAACAAAAACAATGCTTGAACATTCTATTTGGGCCCCAATCTACTTCCTCTGCATTAAGATAACATATGGAATGTTAAAACGGAAGCCTTGTGGGGCCAACTATGATGCTGATAATGGAACTCTCTTGAAAGGGTCTATTCACTTCCCCTGCTGTTGTCCCCACACCACAGTCATGTAACTCCAGAAGCGTTCACCTGACCTGTAATCATCTCTCTTTCTCTCTCTCTCTCTCTCTCTCTCTCTCTCCATAAGGAGACACATACGATCCCTGAGAAAACATCTTGCAAAGTTTGTCTGTGGCCAGAACAAGCACAAAAGAGACACGAGACTTCACACAACTTGGACCAGCACAGCAGAAATCAGAACCAGAAGAAGCCCCAGGCCACATATCTCTTTTTCCACACAGCGCAGTTTGGATTCGGAACAAACTTTCCGCTCACTGAGGGGAGACGAAGGGTGAGAATCTAGACATTAGATGCTTAAAGGGACGATAGGGGTCTTGCATGGAAGTGCTGCACCCTGTCACATTACAACCTGGACAACCTACAGATCCGGTGGTTTGCCCCAAAGCTTTGGACTTCCAGGCCATGGGGAGACAGGAGAAAATGTCTTGTGAGAGTTGAGGGGCTTGAGTGTGTATCAGACCCATAGACTGTATATATAGAACTGGACAGTGTAGCTGAATTCAGCAGTGTTCTATGGAATTGAAGCCGCCGTTCTATATAGATAGTCTATGATCAGACCTGACCTATCAGGTCAGCCGATGCTAACAGGTACGATAGGGGATCTTGAGTGGAAGTGCTGTACACTATTCGCATTACGGCAGCGTTCCAGGAAGGCTAATTAAGAAACGTTCTGCTAATCATTGCCAGCTCGTTGACACGTCGGCTAATGTGCATTATGCAAAACGCCAACCACTGTGCAACTGGACGCCTCATTGTGACAATCGCCCGGCCCCAGGATGGGCAGGAGGAGATGATTAAGCAGTGCTTAAGGAGGCTGGACTTACCTCACACATCACTGAGGGCACGTCCTTCTGCTCTGCTTCCTGTGATGTAAGTGTAAGTGTGACTGTCTGTGATGTGAGCGTGAGTGTGTCTGTGTAAGTTTGATTGTCTGTGATGTAAGCGTGAGTGTGTCTGTCTAAGTTTGATTGTCTGTGATGTAAGTGTGCGTGAGTGTGGGTACCTGATCCCACCCTTATGCAAGAGATGGTAACAATAATACAATGCTGTGGGGTTTTTTTATAATCAAATAACGGAGTAGAAGAGCCTGCTCCACTTCCTTGTAAAAAAAGAACACCCTTGGGGTTCCTGCTTAGAACACCCTTGGGGTTCCTGCTTAAAGTGCAACTTGTTCTCAGCAGGAAGTGTCCGAGTGTGAATAACTGAACAGCTATACATTAGACAAACTATGGATGAAATGAAGTGTGGCACAAGCCAGGTCAACTGGTAGGGCGAGATACTGGCAATATCAAGGCTGTGGTCATACTATTGCTACCTATCTGTACCGCATTGCACACTGATTTATTTCTCATACAATAGTCAAAACTGGGAGAGCTGTCTAACACACTGTAATCTGTGTGTGTTGTTTTTTTAACACATAGTTGTGTCCAGATAGGGACAACACATTAGTTTTAAGAGTACTGGTGACAATTCAACAAGTTCTTATACACTGAAAAGCAGTGAGACCAGTGAACCATCAGCCTGTTAACAGTTTTAATGTTACAGTGTAAAGGGGACATGTGGAAGAGGAGAATATAGAGGGGCACTGGAGAGGAAACAACCTGAAAGGAGACAGAGGATGAGACATTGCAAGAGGATGCTGACGGATAAGAGGAAGGGGAAGAGCCAGGAAGGAAAAGAACAAGAAAGAAAGGGTGAGAATGAGAAGGAAACAAAGAAAAACAACAACAGAGCAGAACAAGCCACAAATATGGATGAAGCTGACAAGTCTACCTGACCAATGGAGACCTGCTACCACCAGAGAACACAGCTTACAGAACTACAACCTTATCTTGAACGTAATAATAGTTAGGATTTCAGATATAACATCCGGAATATATGCGGTGGTTTGTCAAACGGAGGTCCTACCCTTAGGGTAATTCAAATATGATGTTAACCTGCGGACCTTACACTGACCTTATACGAACCATGTGTGAGCGACATATAGGCTACGTACATTACAGAATCTCCGTGTGGTTGGCGAGATATGACGCAGAATATACCTTCATTAACGCAGATATAAACCTTGATTAACATGCTTCAGGAGGACTTTAAATAGATAAGATAACGTTTGATCATAGAAACACAAAGATAGCCTAACTGTTGGAACCCCAATCGTCGTTTTGCTTCGGATGTGGGTGCTCTGGAGGTGCAGGATAATAGACGAGAGGCCGTGGTCGCTGTGCCATGATCAGAAGCGAGTGCTCGCCGAACTTAAAAACCTCTGCCGGTAGCCTACAACTTTCTCTTGTTCTAAATCCAATTAGCCTTTGCAGACAGAGGACTTTTGTGTGTAGGCTACACGTCTGTGAACGTTTGTTTCAAAGCTTGAAATCACATCAAACTAACTTTACATTCCTGGCAATTCTAACAGCTTTCTGTTATCGACATTGTTTTACACGGTCACTTTGCATATGAAACGTAGCTTAACCAACGGCAGATTTGGATCATGTTATTTGATAGGAGTTGGAGCTTTGTGTACGAACGGCACTCCTGCTGCGCAATGCAATTAATTAAGCTGCACTAAACTCAACTAACCAAGTCTCGACAAGTTTGACAGCTTTTCCATTAAGATTATTTGATGTTCCAAGATTTTAGCTCTGATTTTCAACGCCTTAGTTTTGATGATTGAGAAAAGGTGAGGGTAAAAAAGGTGTCTGGAAGGGGATCTGAAATCGCCTCAATAGCGTTTGAGTCTTTCTTAACGTGTGGACATTTCAAGAGGACGCATTGCCTGTTATATCATAGAGCACTTTATAAGAGTCAATAGTTTAGTCGATCGAATTTGATGGTGTTGGCGGGTGAAAATGGTTTTTAGGAATGAACCGCTGCCACCCGATGAAAATGACGTTTACATCTTCAATAGAAATAGTTTCAACTCAATATCTTCGAGCCCATCTGCATTCAACTCAAACTCTAGAGGGCGTGCGTTTCATATCGCACACATAGGCGATGTAGGCTGCTCCTCAACCATTGGCTTACACAGCCTCGGAGGGGCGTGGTTACCCAAACTGGTCTTGGGACAAAATCAAAAAGCGCTCCTGGTCCTTCTCATTCAGGACCGTCGAACTCAACACGGAAAACCATACATTGCTTTATCATTTCTTTATTTGATATAGCTTAATTGCAGTATTTGTTTCTTTCACTGAATGCAAATCTAAAGCTTGTTGCAGCACTAAGGACCTCTACAAAGACCTTTAGCTTTTTATTTTGATTTTTGTTTGCTGCTGTAACTCGCCTGGATCTTGCAGAATGGATTTGCTTTGGCTTTTGTGCGTCGGGATGAGTCTATGCGCGTGGGTCTCCAATGCCGAGAGACACAGCGTATTTTGGAACAGTACCAATTCAAAGTAAGCCCTCTTCAGTTGTTTATTTGTGTTATGTTTTCCGTGTTCCTATTTGTTTGTTCTAGTTACAATTGTCTCATACAACTTTCCTTATTATCATCGCTTATCGTCATCTGCCAAAAACATATTTAGACACACTGAAATTAAAGCAAACTAATGCGTATGGTGTGCCCGATGGTAAGTGTCTATGCATTTAGCTGGCACTTAGCGATCGAATTTGCTATTCTCTCAGAGAATGCGATGCTTTGCATCTTAACTTGCAGTTGCAGAGTGAAACGACCTGATTGGAAATCAGATCTGGTGAGGGTGGGCCACCACCGCTGTGCTGCGTTCTCATGTTAATGTCCCTCGATCACAGACAGAGATAGAATCGCTGATGTCCACCTCTGCCTTTTTTTTGTGGTGGTTACCTGTGGGGGAGAGGTGGATAACTCATAATCGTTACATAATCCGGTCAGACAATTCCGTGTCACAGACTGTTTACTCGCATTTAGGGAAGTCATCCCATTACCTCTGGTTATTCAATGGCCTTCGCTAAAGAGATAAGAGGTGTTTCCATGCATTCTGAAAGCATTTGGCAGGCTACTCTTCCCCCGTAACTTTGTCCCAAGGCTGATTAGACTATACTAGAATAACACGATTATTTTTCACACATTTTAAAAGTGTCGTATTAACGTCATTCATTTCTGCGCTTCGTGAAAGAGTTCGTATCCAGATAAGAACCAGTCGTTGATTTCTTTGGGTATACGCAGTGGAATATTTCAGTGCTTAGTTAAAGGCGTGAGTCAAGTAGCGTGTTGAAATAATCTGTCAAGTGTTGAGCAAGTTTCCTGTGTGTGTTGTCTTCGCTGGAACATCTCCATTGTTTGATTTGATATTAGGCTAGTTTGTGTTAGAATTGTGCAACAGTACCCGTATTTTAGGTGATTAATTGAGGGATTGAGTAAGTAACCCAAACTCTGGCCAAGAGGTTAGGAGAAGGTGGTGAGATGGATCGGCTGGACTGCTCTACAGAAACGCGAGCCGAGTCCACGGGTCAGAAGGCCAAGCTAGATGAATTGCAGTTCAGAGTTAAAGTTGGAGACGATGACGGTTGTGAAGGGATATGAGAAAAAGGTAGAGCCTACACTGTGTGTGTGTGTCTGTCTGTCTGTCTGTCTCTGTTTCTCTGTCTGTGTATGTACCCAGTACCCTCAATCAGTCACTGACAGAAAGACTCACTTAATCATGCAAACTTCCATCACTTCCAGTGACATGAACACATACCAATCAATCACTGTGTGTACGGTCACATGCCTTGTTCTCTTTCTCTCTCCCTGACACACACACACACACACACACACACACACTGCAAACACAACCAATCAATTA
>NC_063208.1:8075302-8080302 GCF_017589495.1 Alosa alosa
AGATCGTCTGTGACATAACCAGGGGGTCCCCCCATCAACAAACAACATTACTGACTAACAAGAGACAGAGGCCGAGAGAGAGAGGCTGTGTGTGTGTGTGTGTGTGTGAGTGAGTAAGAGAGAGCAGCAGCAGCAGAAAAACTGGCAGTGTGTGTGTGAGGGGGGTGTTGTACTAACACACTTTGATCCTTTAGTCACACATATGGGGCTTGTCTCTCACACACACACTTGCTGGAACAGCTAAATGTCACCATTCTCTTTTACTGCCCTGCTGCGGAGAAGCCTCAGTCAGCTCCCTTCAAAGAAACACCCTCCTTGGCTGAACTACTTTGGGGTGTGTGTGTGTGTGTGTGTGTGTGTGTTGTCACTGGCCTACAGCCTTACTCCAAGAGGCCAGCGTTGTGTAAACAGTTAGACATACGAGGAAGTCCGTCTATACCGTGTATTTCTAAAAAGATGACCCTTGATGAAAAAAAGATTAACCCTTAACATTATAAGAAAAGATTTTAACATCAGTTTCTAATAAGAGCTACAAAGCAAAACATCTATCAGTAGCAGGCAATACTTCAGCTATTTAATTTGGGTTAAAATATCTCACTCATACTAAAAACCTCTGTAACTGAACCTGCCCTGTGTGTGTGTGTGTGTGTGTGTGTGTGTGTGTGTGTGTGTGTGTGTTTGGGGTGTTTAGAGGAGGGGGAGCAGTGGCAGTTTAGTAGTCAGCACCAAGGGGACCTGGTGATAGATTGCTCGTGCTGGGGGTCGACCCCAGAAACAGCCAGTCTGGCTCTCTCTCTCTTACACACACACACACACACACACACACACACACACACACACACACACACACACACACACACACACACACACACACACACAGTCCGTCAGAATGGGGTGGGATGGTGGCAGAGGTGAAACCCATAATCACTCACACACATACACACACACACACACACCAAGGCAGCACTAAGAATGTAGGAGCAGCAGACGTAGTCGTAGACGCCTGGAGTGGGCAGGTCTGGGAACATGAAAGAGGAGAGTATCACAGAGTGGAGGAGAGAGAGAGAGAGAGAGAGAGAGAGAGAGAGAAAGAGAGATCGCAGGGAGGAAACAGAGACAGCCCGACTGTCTCCATTTGCTCCCTGTGTGTGTGTGTGCGTGTGTGTGTGTGTGTGTGTGTGTGAGAGAGAGAGTAATGAGAAGGGAGTGTGGCTTACGAGAGAACGATGTAGGGTCTGTGTGTGTGTGTGTGTGTGTGTTTGTGTTTATCTACACAGAAAAAGGGAGTGCATTAAGATGCAGACTGGCTCAGCCCAGATTTATCGCAGTGTGTGTTTGTGTGTTTGTGTGTGTGTGTGTGTGTGTGTGTGTTTCAGGCTATCCTAGGACAAATATGTGGTGATGTATTCAGCTGTTTGTCTGGGCTTGCCAAGGTGTGTGTGTGTGTGTGTGTGTTTCCGTGTTACTCCCGATATCAATTCTCATTGTCTTTACTTATTCCTTATTACAGCAAAAACAAACAAATGGATCTCTGTCTCTCTGCACGTACAATTAAGTATTATGTATTCTGTGTGTGTGTGTGTGTGCAGAAGAGGATGTCAATACTCATCTCCCAGTGCAATGTCCTGACAGACTGCTAATGCTCTCAAGCAAACACTCTTCTACTCTCTAGACATGCAAGATCAATACACACAACACACACACACACAACACACACAACACACACAACACACACACACACAGTCGTTCATATTCATTCGCACGTGTCACCCCATCCTCCTTATCGCCTCTTTTTCTCATTATCTTGTGTGTAAAAGTGGTACTTTGTGTTAATCCATCCATCTGTTGCCTTCTGCTCTCCCCTTTATCATTCACACATTCACTCCCTCGCTCCCTCTCTCCCTCTCCCTCTCCCTTGCTCCCTCTCCCTCTCCCTCACTCACTCTCTCCCTCTCCCTCTCCCTTGCTCCCTCTCTCCCACTCTCTCGACCGCTCTCTCCCTCTCGCTCGCTCTGATTTCCCTGTAGAGTCCAGGTACACTGGTATAATCAATCAATAGGTCATTTAAAATGTGATTACTCTGCGATTGCCTTGCAGCCAGCCATGGTTCGATGAGCCGGGGCGAGAAAATCACACCTCATCTGCAAAACGTTGCAACTTGATTAATCGTGCTTTCTCTCTCTCTCTCCCTCTCTCTCTCTCTATCTCTCTCTCTCTCTCTCTCTCTCTCTCTCTCTCTCCCTCTCTCCTCTCTCCCTCTCTCTCTCCCTCTCTCCCTCTCTCTCTCTCTCTCTCTCTCTCCCAGGTTTAAATGGAACAACTATGTGATGAAGGTGAAACTCAACGACTACCTGGACATCGTGTGCCCGCACTACCCGCTGGGCGAGGTGGCGTCCCAGGATGCCGAGCGCTACGTGCTGTACATGGTGGAGCGCGAGGACTACGAGGCGTGCCGGCCGCAGTCCTACGACCAGATGCGCTGGGAGTGCGGCCACCCCTTCGCCCCACACGCCCCGGAGAAGTTCTCCGAGAAGTTCCAGCGCTTCACCCCCTTCACACTGGGCAAGGAGTTCCGGCAGGGAGAGAGCTACTACTATATCTGTAAGTGTACATACATACATACATACATACATACATACATACATACATACATCTCTCATGAATACATATACAACTTTCATGAACACATATAGTCAGTTGAATAAAACTATAGAGGATTTAGAATATGTATAGAGGATAGAGGATATGTATAGATACTATACATACATATGTATGTGTATAGTATACGTGTATACAGTACATACTATACAGCACTGTCAAGTCCCTCAAGTACCGAGGACTTAAAATGTTGTGTGTGTAAAAAGGGCTCTTTTTAAGGCGTATCTCTGCCTTTTCCCCACAACTGCGAGGCAGAGGAAGTGTGATTGACTTAGGACAGTAAAACACCCTCCTCTCGTCTCTGAGGAGTTGTTTTTTTTTTTTTTCAAAATGAATATAGCTGATCCGTCATAGAGCGGGCGAGAAAATCCAAGCGGCTTCCCGGCATAATATGAGCGAGCGCTCCGGCCCCCCACCACCCCCCCCACCCTCAAAAGTATGCCATGCCCACTGCGTCCGCCCCTTCTGGCCCGCTTTTAGATTTATGGGTGCTTGCAAGGGTAGACTACGGCAGCCCGAGTGAGTCACACAGAGCCGAGCGGAGTGGGCGGAAGAGGTGGGTGGTGGCCTACAGACGCCTGGCACCTCATTCCTCAAAGCTCCACTCCTGCCAGAGTTGCTCAGTATGCTGGACTGGTCTGGTCTGGTCAAGCATAGGCCGAGAGTAGGTGTTGTGGTTATGGTTATGGGATTGGGCAGACGCCTTTGTGTAAGGGTACTTGTGGTGTGTAAGGGTACTTGTATCAAGGGCAGAATTAGAGTAGGAAGGGCAGTGGGCATTAGAGTGAGTGCTGGTGGGCATTAGAGTGTTTGAAAGATCTCACATAGTGCCCCCCACCCTCCCCCACCCCCACTGGAAAAACAACCAGCCCCCCATCGTGCAGCTGTGAAGGCTGGATTAGCGGTTAAACCCATCAGGCCGTGTCTGTAATTAACACTCTATTTCTCCCTCTCTCTCCCTCTCTCTCTCTCTCTCTCTCTGTAGCCAAACCACTCCATCACCATGGCGAAGAGTGCTTGCGTCTCCGCGTGGACGTTGTGGCGTCTGATGGTGAGTCTGCAATCGCCCTGCCGCGCCACACCACATTGCACGACACCACCCCCAGAAATCAAACCTGGGAAAACACTTTTTTTTAACGTGTCTCATCTAATGGCGTTGGTGCTCTTTAATCAAGCACCATTACAGCATGTGAAAAAAAAAAAAAACATGAAAGTCTAACCGCTCCTGTCATCTGTCTCTCAGGTTCTCAGGAAACTCAAGTGGGAACAGGTGGTGGTGCTGCTGCTGGCGGAGGGGCACACAACCCATCCAACAGACTCCCAGCAGGTATGGAGCGCTCTCAGCCTATTTTCCAAATTGAGCTTATGCACACAGCGACTTGCTTGACTTGCAGCACCAACCATAGTCGCTCTCTGAATCAAGGTGGGCCAATGCCCACTGGCGGCGGCATTCTTATCTGTGGATTTCACGCTCAAGAGATAGAAAAATGGTCTACGCTTTGGTGCGTAGCGTCAGACGTCGCCAGTGGGCTTTGCTCCGTTAAAAGTCATGGAGTTCTAAACTTTGGCGTCACTTGACGAGTGTCAGACGCCACCAGTCTTTAGCCTATTTTACAAATTGAGCTCAAGCACACAGTGACTTAGTTGACTTGCAGCAACAACCATAGTCACTCTCTGAAACAAGGCTGGCCATTTAAGCTAGTTCTCTAGTCATTCGCTGAGATTGTTGAAATACTCTAATATGGTCCGTATCAGGGGAATCCAACAGGTCTGGTCTGGTGAGCTACCAGTAGCTCCACTCCCGTTTCTGAGTAGCTCTCTAAAAGGTTTAAAGAAAATGTTCATACATCTGATAGATAGATAGATAGATAGATAGATAGATAGATAGATAGATAGATAGATAGATAGATAGATAGATAAATAGATAGATATACTTTAACTATCCCACAGGGAAATTCAGTTGTTTCAGCAGCCTCAAGAACATACAGCAAGTCCACATACATAAACAAAAAATTACTTTCACCCACAAGACATTTTCACCCAAAATTACTTTCACCCACAAGACCTACACATCCAAGTACCAAAGTGTAACTGCCTAAAAAGACATAAATCAAGACAATTGCCTCCATATTAGATATAAAAGATTAAAAGATAAGTTGTCTCTCTCTGATAACAGTTATTTGTTAAACCTGTTAAAATTCCTATCAAATCAAACTCACAGTCAAGCTACTCCTAATATAAGACATTGGTAGCTCTCGGCCTTGTTCAGCTCTTGGAGGGAAAACGGTTGGAGACCCCTGGTCTACATTGTCCTGGCCTTGCATGACTCTTACATCTTCTCT
>NC_063208.1:8090302-8095302 GCF_017589495.1 Alosa alosa
CCGCCCCTCCACTCGTATGTTTACTGTCTGCGGGGAATTTTAATCACATCCCATCTTTCGGTGAAACAAGCGGAGATTTGCCGCTAAATCATTAACTCTAAAGCGCCTTTTAGAGGATAAATTGATGTGGGGCGAAGTGGGGGGCAGTTGGGTGGGTTGGATTTGGCTGAGCTTGTAAATGCAAAAGAGGGGGAATTCTGCGCTGCACTGTGGACGGTATGGTAGGCGGCAATTGGACGGGTTTTAAGGTTTTAAAATGTGAGGTTTAAAAATAACTGTTTTCTCTGGACGGTGCTAAGGCCGCGGCCCTGTCCAGCAGCCGCAGAGACAGGCCAGAGTCAAAGGTTAGTGGGGCGAGGATGAGACAGCAGCTGCGACTGGGGGGGGGTGACCACAGGCCAGGGAAAAACAGATCATGGAAAGACAGAGAGAGAGAGAGAGAGAGAGAGAGAGAGAGAGAGAGAGAGAGAGAGAGAGAGAGAGAGAGAGAGAGAGAGAGAGAGAGAGAGGCAGAGAGGCTGTAAAACTGACACAAATGTAGATAGATTTTTAGCAACAGCAGATCTGGGCCCTCTCACCACCACCTTAAAATGTGGCAACAGATTCATGTTTCTCCATACAGAGATATACAGACACTGACGTACGTGGGACTGCACTCTCCTCTCTTAGTGTATAAAGGGCTGCAAATCTCACACCAATAAGTGAGAGTCTTTCATCTCAGGCACGGTGGTAAATGGGTTTTAAATGGTTTTCTGTTTTTAGGAACAGAGCATACTTCTCTGTCGACTTATCATGCCACTTTAGTGGCACTTCTCTCTCCAAATAGCTTCTGCAGACTATCATGGTGTGATTACATGTAGGACACAGAGGATTAACTTTGTACACAGCCTACTTTATATGACTGACAGACCTGCCACTTATGACTGTGAGAAGGCTGCTCTATTATAACAACTTATAGAACTCCCACCATTTTTCACACAGAATTCTGTTTCTCTAGGCCACCAAGTAGCCTACTGTCAGTACCAAAAAAATAAAAAAAATTCTCTCTAGTTGCTGCAGCCAACAGCTAGAGCTACCAGGCAGCTACAGTGCTACACTGTGCAGGCATCTTTAAAATCGGCACTGTTTTACATAGTACTGTTGGCCTTCTTATCCCCTCAGATATGTCTGCTACTATTCATACTCTAAGTGTACACTGTGAGGACCCTACATGCCCAGTACAGGAACAAAAGAGACAGTTTGGAGACAGACCTTGAAATTGGCTCCTCCGTCTCCAAAATGCACTCCAGAAAAACATCTGAAATTACAGTATAATTCATACCTCGCTTGGTGATTTTAAGACTTTCTTAAGGCTTTTTACCAGCACCTCAGGCCAACGTCGGTGTTGCAGGGTTTAATGTGTAAACTGTATCTCTGTGGTTAGATCTTGGCACATTGGTTTCATTTTTCCCCAGCAGCGGATTTATTTGGTCTCACATAGTTCTCCTTTGTTCTCCTCATGCGTTTTATTCAGGTTTTGTTTCATGTTTATGTTGCTTGTCCACTTTGTGCCTTGCTTTGTTTTTCATGTACAGCCATTTTGGCCAGGTTTCTCTCCAAAGATTTGGATCATCAATCTCTTGATAGAAAAGGGACAAAACCTCATAAAAATAAAAAAGTTTAAAAAATCCATCCACTGATCAAGCTTTGTTACACTGCCACATATCTAGATGACAGTCTAAGATCTTTAACAATGGGACATCTGAAAAATGTCTTCAGCTGAAAGACTTGCCACTCTTCTTGACACAAAAGGTCTTAAAGCAAAGGATAATTGACAGTGATTTAAAATTTAAAAGCCACATAAACCAATAATTAAAGCATTTTACTACTAAAACATTGCCAAACTTAAAAGTTTTATGTCAAAACATGATTTAGAATAAACTAATTCATGCATTTATTGTCAGCGGAGTTGATTACTGCAATGGGCTTTTCACAGGCTGTCCTCAAAAAGACCATCAAACAGGTTCAGGAAATGCAAGATTCGGCAGCTAGGGTTCTGAGAAAAACTAAGAACTGACCATATTACTCATGTTGAAGTCCCCGCACTTGCTTCCAGTAAGTCACAGAATTGACTTTAATCCATTAGTTCTAGTTTATAAATTACTAATGGTACCTAATTACTTTTCAGACTTGCTTCAGTAGTACACACCACCCTGACCTCCCAGGACACAGTTTTGGAACCAACTTCCGGATGACATCAACAAGGCCCCAACTGTTGGCACTTTCAAATCTAGTCTTAAGACCAAACTGTTCTCAGATGCTTTCAGATTTTAATCAGCGGCACTCTTGTTTTTATGTCGTTTCATTATTCTATATTATGTACTTTACTTTTAAAACTGTTTTTAAACTATTGTCCTTTTATTGCTTTTGTTTATGTGAAGCACATTAAATTACCCGTGTATGAAACGCACTAAATAAACTTGCCGTGCCTGATAATCATTTCGTGGTGACTGACGGACGGTATTATTCACATCCCTGTGAGAGTATCTGACTGCAAGCACGTCCAACATCTGCGAGTCAGAATTTAGCACAACACTCAATACAAAGCTATGCCATATAAAAAAGGAAGGCTGGATCCCAGCTGGGGCTTCAGGCTCCAACAAAACTCCAAACAAGCCCCGGAGCTGGTGCGGTCTGGCCTGAGAGGTAGGTGTGGGTGTGGGGGGTTATGGGGGTTGTAGTAACTTCAGAGGCGCATTTGCATTTTGAAAGGATCTCTGCTCTGCTAGGAGGCCCTCTCGTGCGTCCCGGCCCGCGGCCTCGCTCGCACCAGCCTGCCCGTCGTCCGCTCTACTGCCCAGAGACGTGGGCGTGATATCACAGAGATTAAATTTCAGCCATTCAACTCCTGAGGTGGAGTTTGAGCTAAGGAACATGACAAGTGCCCCCCCCCCCCTGAAGGCTGGTAGGTCGTTTCCAGCCCATAACGAGCAGTTCTTAAAACAGTCTTTGTTTGGACTCCGCAGGGGACTGCGTAACAGCGGGCCTGGGTGCCCATTTCGGATACTGGAAGAGACCAACAGCTTAGTCAGCCAACAATATCAGATTAATCCTGAAACTATACAAATTTAGCCAGTGTGTTGTGCAGTTAGTGGCTGCGGGATTAGGGTTCTGCAAGCCAAACACACCACCCCCTGTGAAATGGAAGCGTTGTTAATGTATTCGTCTTCTCAGACTCTCGTCTAGAGTATCACAGGACAAATTGTACTTTTCCATTACAGACACCAGTCAACTCAAACGCTGGTCAAAGCAGTCTGTGTGTGTGTGTGTGTGTGTGGGGGGGCATCATTCATCGAACACACATCATTTTCCACAAAATAGGTTTGGGGGGCATCATTCATCGAACACACATCATTTTCAACAGGGAGTTTTTAATGACAGAGCAACAGCTCCCCACTATGGCAGGCAGGGAGGGAGGGAGAGAGAGAGAGAGAGCGAGAGAGAGAGAGAGAGAGAGAGAGACCCTCGGACACATGCGGAATGCTCCGGACTCCGTCCCGACCACCACTGGAGCCGCGGAGGACAGCAACTCCGCCGGGCCACATCAGAAAGTCTAATTCGAGAGTAACCTTACACTGGGCCCTCATTAGCATAAGCACACAGCTATTTGACTTAATAAGATGGGCAAACCCCCCAGGGAGGCCAGCTCACCCCACCCACACATCCCCATCCAGCCTCAGCTTAATATTCATGCCCTAGAGTTGTGTGCGGGGCCTAGCTGGCAGTCGAGTGCTTTCTGTCAGATAACAGTCCCATCACATAAGTGGCGTATGAGTGTCTCGCATTTGCCCGCCCACAGCACTCCTAGAAAAGGAGCAGTTTGAGATGGACACATATTTGGAGAGTGGACAGTCTTGTTATCACGCATCATAATAGTAAAAATCTCACAAATCTCAGTAGCTCATGATTTTTTTCTATATTGCTGTGCCAGGACTTATAAAAATGCTTATGAAAATGATGCTGGCAAACACGTCAATGTCTCTTAGCAAATTATGTCCATATGGTGACTGCGGTGTGTGTGTATTCATGAGACAGAAATCTTCTTATGAACTGTGTGTGTGTGTGTTATGTGAGTAAGTGCATGCCTGAGTGAGTAAGTCAGTGTGTATGTGCATCACAGTCTCAAGAGTCTGTCGTCTCACATTTTTAATCCTTTCTTCCTCAGGTCCTCTTTGGCTTCCTGGATTTGAGCCTGGAGCTCCTTGGCGGCGTCCTCACAGTCGTTGAAAGTAGCCACCCGGTAGCCCACTGTGGCCAGTGAGTAGCAGCCAAAGGCCACCAGCAGGTACACTGGCATGGGCCACGCCACCTCCTGGTACACTGGTGGCAACCTCAGGTCCAGCAGGTCAAAGGTCACCAGTCCCCAGGCAACGCCGATCAGGGACACCCCAAACAGCCACTCCAGCAGCTTGGTCATGATGGGGTTATTTGTGGGACAACACAACTATGAAACTAGACATGCCCCCATAAGACAAGAGAAAAAGAGAAAAAGAGATCATTTCCAGGTGAATCCAGGGACACAAATAAAAAGAATGGCAATACAAACACGTCAGCTTTAGCTTGGGTTAATAACGTTACATAAATGGAGGGCATCTCCATGAGCAGTAGCTGAAAAACAGCCAACAGGTGAATGAACGACAAATCCTTACATCACCGTGCACTGACGCATTTACATCAGGTTAAAGAACGGCAACGCCTCGGACTGTGATTAACCAAATGTACCGTCAGTTTGTGATGAATTAGGCCACAGGTTTGTTATTTTCAGTAAAACTTGTGGCGAGATTTCATTCAAAGAGCTGACATTACAGCTAATGTTGCTGTAGGCTATAGCTAAAACAACCAGCACTAGTTAGCATTTAAGCGTATCTCTACAGTGAAAGCACATTTACTGCTTCCATGTAATCTACTATAAAACACATACACAGATTATATTGCATCCTATTTAAATATAAAAGCAGACA
>NC_063208.1:8100302-8122802 GCF_017589495.1 Alosa alosa
GGAATGTCAAACTGAAACACAATGCAGATAAGACATTGAAAATAATAGGGTATGATAATGCAGTATAATAGGATAATAACAATAGTATTGTAGGATTGTGCAATAAGGTATTATTATTTTACAAAAACAAACTTCAGTAATAGAACAATTCCACGCAAAACTGTCACGTCCATAACGGCACCTAAATACCATGGCATTGTGTTGGCATTATGGATGTGACAGTTTTGCGCGGAATTGCCCAATAACAGGGAATAATAAAGGAAAGGTAGAGGCCAAGGGAATGTAGGAGCTGCTTGTGTACAGCGAGCATTTTAGGTGCATGGTAGCGTGCATCTGTCTCTCTCTGTCTATCTCTCCCCTGGCATCTCTATCTGTTTCTCCTTAGTCCTCCGCTAGTCTGTCCATTCTCTCTTGTCGTCTCTGGCGCGTTTCATCTCTCCGTCTCCCACACGTCTGTGTCGTGTCAGCCGGCTCTGACAGCTGCGGCCTGCAGGCCGCGCTCAGGGCTGGACGGACGTCTGCGTCCACTCTTCTCCTCGCTGACACTGATTGGCCGGGGCTGCAGCAGGGCCGGGGTGGGGTTGGGGTTGTGTGTGTGTGTGTAGGGGGGGGGGTTGTTGGAGAGTGGACCGCTGCTGGACCCAGGGAGCTCAGGGGAGCTCCAGAGAGTCCGCTAACCGGCTGGACCACTGACCCCTGGGATAGCTGAGCTCCTCCTGCACACCCCCTCCTCTCTTCTCCAGCACCTGCCAACGTTTGACCTCTGACCTCGGGGAGCGTCCGTAGGAGGGAGTGGGTGGAGGTGAGGGTTGTGGGGAGAGGTGCGGGGTTGGTGAGTGTTGACACAGTAATCGATCTGGGCGGAGGCAGAGGCCAGCCGGGAGGAGATGTCCAGCCCAGTCCTCCCCTGTCACAGTGTCCAGACAAGCTGACCTCGTCTCCTCTAATTGCCTCGTATCTGTTGTCCCTCCTGCGTCTCTCCCTAAATTCATCTGGACACGTGAACTCTCTCCCTCTCTCCTCATCCCTCTCTAACTCTCTCTCTCTCTAACCAATCTTCTTCTAACTCCTGTAATCTTGTTGTCTTAATTATCTTTGGTCTATCTTCCCTTGATCTTTTTACTCTCAGACAAAGTGGAAATGTATCAAAACTAACTGGACTCCCACTCCCGCTCTCTCTCTCTCTCTCTCTCTCTCTCTCTCTGTTCTCTTTCTTTTTTTTTTTTTTCATTTTTACTCAGTTCCCTCAGCTCCTCTCTGTCTTTCGTAATCTGTCTTTTTTCTCAATCTTTCTCTGTTTTCTCTCTCTCCAATTTCTCTTTTTTCTCTCTCTCTCACTCACTCTGTCACTCTCTCTTTGTCGTTTGCCCCCCATGCTCTTTCTATCTCCTTGTGGGAGCCCATTGACTGTGTTCTGATGTATGCACAGCTGGTTCTGACAGAGGGCTCCTGGAAACATGTGCACAAGTCAACCCCCCTGCCCTCTACCACTGCCCCCCCCCCCCAACCCTCAGCTGCCCCTCCATTCACAACCTGGAATTTTTACTGCTCCAGGGGTTGGGGGTGGTAGGTGGAGGGAGGGTGGGGTGGGGTGGTGGGGGGGGGTCAGTGAGTACTGTCACGATTCGGCCCTGCGAGTTTGACACTAGTGCAAAGAGAAGGGGCCTCGTCGCGAAATAAGAAAAAAAAATACACCACAGGAAACGTCTCACGACCGCACCGAGAAAGGTGCCCCCCCCCTCACACCAGACGATCTTTAACACAGACTCTCCATCATCTGAGGTCCCACCCGAGCCGTTTGGGGTCCCCGCCATGGGGCCCGAATGACCCCCCTCCATGACTTATGGGTACCGGCTGGCGGTCCCCATCTGAAGTTACACCTCCGTCTCAACGGCGGGCCCTGCCGCGCTCATGTAGGTAACAGCTCGGACGCTGGCCGTGTTTGATAAAGCCATTAGGGCGGAAAGGCGCGGCTCTCCCCCAGACACCTGAGGCTCCCCGCAAAGCGGCGCGGCTGGAATGATAAACATTACGCTCGCCTTCATCCTGAACGACTTCAGGTGGTGTTAAGCCATATTTCAGCCGGACCCCCGGTGAAAGTCAATAGTGGTGTTGGAAAAAGGAACTCCCTGGGAAGACGTCTGGGGTTGCCGGCGGCAGCAGCAACGGTGCAGTGGTGTTTTTGCTTTACGGCGCGGTAACTGAGCACCAATGTAATCTGTATGTTTTACTGTCCAATGATAAACACAGAGCTCAGATTCGGGCCAAAACTGCGACACTGAGAGAGAAACAAAGGCCAAGTGGCCTCGGCTATGAGAATCACTGGCTGCTTTTATCACATGTTTGGAATCAGATAGCGAGCAAGAATTCAAACAATGTATGGAACTGCTTAAAAACACCCTTTGAATTTAAGCAGTTTTGACATATTTCAACTTTTTCATGCAAAACACAGAAATGTCTGAAATCTTTCAAAAAGCAATCAAGCTTCAGAATAAAAGCTTTAGTAATGTATTAGCCTAAGGCAATAGCATATGCATTAAGGCAATAGCTTCAGTAATCTATCATGGCAATAGATATGATATGCACTGCATATTTGATACAAAATGTATCAATTTATTATTAAAACATTATCCTTGAGATGTTATTAGATCGTTTGCTTTGAGGGATCTTTACTATTCTATTCCTAGAGAGAATAAATCTAGCATGGACGACGGTGTCCCAGCGCATGGGGCTTGGTTGCTGTGAGGGTTAAATGTAACATCCCTCCTCCCATAACACCAGTCTTTCCTGTGTATAGTCTGTGGCCATATGGACACGCTCTGGTCTTACTGTCACTCCTCATTTGCTGCACAGGGGGAGACCACCCCTCAACTTGATTCCCCGTCTCAATCCGCTTACCAAACATTTAGCTGATTGATTTTTTTTCTCTCTCTGTCTCTTTCTCTCTCTTTTTTTTTTATTCCTGCTCGCCTATTCTTTTCACTTCATCAATTTAATAACAAACACGGCAGACTCTGATGCAACAAATACAGAGGTGAAGTGGAGGGGAATCTGTATGGGCGTGTGTGTTTATGTGTGTCTGTGTGTGTGTGTGTGTGTGCGTGTGTGTATATATGTTTGTTTATGTTTGTGTGTATGTGTATGTGTTTGTGTCCTTGGAATAATAAGCATGTTTGTTTTTATGCATTCAGCATCCCCAGTCCATAGTTTCAACAATTTATTGGCACATCAATGAGTTTCGCTGAAAGGAATTTGCCTTTGTGCAGTTCAGAAGTGCAAGACCAAAGCATAAAAGTTCACAGGAAAGTAATAATTGCAAAGTCAGATGAAGTGTATTGATGCTGCTGGCCCGTTGTAGTTTGCTATGACCTCCTCCCCTCCAAGTTAAAGTTAAAGGGAGGCCTCGTGCACCCATGTTTAACCCCAGCACAGGGTGCCAAAAACGTCCCTCTGCTGACTTACATGAGTCCGTTCTCTGTACTGTTTAACCAGAGGGAGCATGTATATGCCTTCTCTCTTTAAAAGATAAGTATAAATGTCTTGCTCTTCTCTATATCAGTGGTTCTCAACCTTTTTTTGAGTCACAACCCCTCCAGAATAATCAGGTTGGTGTTTGTTATTTTTTTCTGCTGCGCTTTTAGATTCGAGTTGGAATAACGTTTAGATTTTAGTTGGAATAACGTTATTTTTTTCTTGGTGGGTGGTGGAAGAGGCTTCTGCTTTACCTACTAGCCTATCAAAGGTGTTACAGATACGTGTGAAACATTATCATGTTCATAACAGCAATTCCTGACCATAAACAATGCACAGCTAATGGAACAACACAGTCACAGACACTGGGCCGTATTATCATGATAAAATAATTAGCCCTAAAAGGCTGCAATATTGCGATTGCCAATTTACTGATGCTTAGCCAGACTAGACTGTCTATGTGAGCAACAATGCTGTTTGGAATGAAATGGAAGTTTAACTGAATGGATATAAAGTGACGGTTTTATGTAAAATTAAAAAGTTATTCTTTCACACAATCTGGCAACCCCCAGAGATCCCTGTGGGAGTCCCGACCCCCTGGTTGAGAACCAGAACCACTGCTCTAGATGATCTCTTGCCCGTTCTCACTCAACGCCGTCATGGCGTATTGCTGTCGGCTTTCAACACAAGTGGAAATGAGACTATTGTGATGGTTCAGCATTTTTTCCCCTTCTGCTCCATTTTGTGCTAACCTCACTACTGTGTGTGGTTTCTTTGCCGTTTGATGCTATGCCCACAAAATGTTCTGTTATCGAGCGACTTAGCAACAGATATACTGCATAGCTGCAGGTGCAGGATGAATAAATGCGAGTGTTGTTTCAGGATGTAGCCTTGGGAAGCTCCAGTGGAGTCCAGAGCCCAAGGTTCAGAAAGCAGATTTCATTTTTTTCCTCCATGGCCATTTTGACAATGTGTTTCCTGTTGGACAGGAAAGCTCCAGACTCCAGAAGCAGCGTGACTAAAGCTGCTTACCGAAACCTACTGGGTGGGAAGGAGTTAATCCCAGACTGGGGACCCCAAACAACCAGAGTCCTTCCTCTCTCTGTTTTACACACACACACACACACACACACACACACACTCACACACATACACACACACACACACACACACACAGAGAGAAGACCTCACTCTTCAGCTTACGCTATCTCTCTCTCACACACACACACACACACACACACACACACAGACACACACACACACACACACACACACACACAGAAACACACACACAGAAACACACACAGAAGACCTCACTCTTCAGCTTACACTCTCTCTTTCTCTCTCTCCCTCTCTCTCTCTCTCACTCACACACACACACACACACACACAGAAGACCACACTCTTCAGCTTACACACACTCTCTCTCTCACACACACACACAGAGAGAAACACACGCACAGACACACACACACACATACACAGACACAGGAACACACCCTTCAGCTGTGCTTGTTCAGACGGCCCCAGACAGCCCAGGACAGCAGGTACCATACACAATGACACTCCTGATTACATAAACTCAATTGGAGCTAGTGATCTATGTGCATGAGCTCACATAAGCTTTCTCAATACATGTCTAAATCACCGGGACTGTCGGAGACGCTCGTGGGCCTGACTGGGGGAGACGTCTGTATCAGAGCCAGATGCTCAGTGCGCTGCTATGTGCGGCAAGATGGAATGCCTCTCAACACTTCCCAATAAGACACTCGAGCTCGGACTCCCAAAAATTGGGAATCTGTCAGATGAAGTGTGAAAAATATATTCTGCCCGTATCGTGGTCTGGTCACTTTAGAGCTGTGATTGTTGGCACTGGGAGAGCCGAAACGCCACCCATACTTTCCATTGGTTCAACTCGGAGCCAGTGGCCCGTATAGCATTAAAGCCGCAAGTCGGTCAGGTTTAGAGGCCCGAGAGTAGCCGTCGAACGGCCAAGTGCCCGATTACCCACCGCTACTCTATTAGAGAGGGAAGCGAGGAAGCACTTTAAAGCCTTTACACGCACACATGGCATGCCACCGGGCGGCTCCGAGCAGCAGCAGATGGCCGGGGTGGTCTGTGGACTTATAACACGTTGTGGGGTGCAAGGGCAAGGGACTTCACTAAGTCATCCCTCATGTCGTCTGTAGATATGGTGGTCCTACTCCCTTAAGCCAGTTCCAGGAATGCACCTCACACACACACACACACACACACACACACACACAGTTACACTTAATACATACACACACTCACTCACACACATGCTCACACAATTACACTACACACACACGCACACACACTGTTATACTTAACACACATACACACACACACACAATAACTCTTAACACACATACACACACAATAACTCTTAACACACATACACACACACAGTCACACCATTACACTTAACACACACACAGACTCACTCACTCCTGGCCGATGAAATGATAATCATGAGCGTTAAATACCCGTAAATCTTTGGCGGTATTTAAAAAGCGCACTGCCTGCGTTTGTGGGAGGATTACGCCCGCACCCCCTGGCCCTGCAGGTCACTGTGGTGGCTGCATACCTCCTTCCAGCCTAAACCCAATCTGTTACGGATTTGGACTAGGAAAGAGGGGTGGGACAGGCAGAGAGGGAGAGAGAGAGGGGGGCAGAGAGAGAGAGAGAGGGGGAGGGAGAGATGAAAAGAGAGGAGAGAGAGACAAAGAGAGAGGGAAGAAGGGGGAGTGAGAGAGAGAGAGAGAAAATGATGGAGGGAGAGACAGAGAGAGGGAAACGTGGAGGAGAGGAGAGGAGGAAGGAGAGGAGGCTCAGCGGAAACAGGAGTGGGGACGTGTTGTGTTTGCTTTGCACTGCTGTTGACATGAGCGATTGGCTGTAATGGAAGCCCATGCAGCAGCTTTTACACCCCTCCCTGGGCGAGTAAACCTTTCACTGCGCTGTGCGACATGACAAAACCACACGCCGGCTCCCTCACCTTCCGCCCAACTCTCTTTCCATCTTTCTCTCTCTCTCTCTCATTTATGAACACGTGTTGAGCTAATGCTTATTTTGTCCTGTTTTTAGTTTGTCTTCTTTTTTTTCTCTTATCCCCCTCTTATTTATTTGTAATGCCTAGTAAATGTTAAAGATGTACAATAAAGTATTTTGCTAAATTCTTAAAAAATCTCTCTCTCTATTTACCTCTCTCTCTCTACCTGCCACACCTCTTTTTAGCTCCGTATTTTCTCAAAGGAGCATGGTGGTGGTGGTGGTGGTAGGAACATACCTACCATGCAACTCCTTGGGCTCTTGCTGTAATATGGGAGCTATTACCCACACATGTTGATATTCATATCTGGACTTCAAAGACTGAATAATACGCCAGCGCTGGCAGTGTACATTTTGTCTCCATGGAGAGCCATCAACATTCTTTTAGAAAAACAAAATAAAAGCCCACCACAGTGAAATTATAATTGCCCAGGTAACCTCAAGTATTTCATATCCCCTCTCTTTTCACCACATATCTAGAATATTCAATATTCAAATGCGTAACTCTGTGAGGTCTTGCACCACAATGTACAGAAATGCCTTGTATGACTTAAAAAGGCACAGGCCAAGTAAAAATCTAAAAGGACTTCACTGAGCATGTTAAACAACCTCTAATACCTTTATAGCAGTAGTTATGAAACTGGCGGCAACCATTATCTAATGGAATGATAATACTTAATTGAATAAGCTTAATCATCTCTGATATTATGGGCTGTTATAAAATAGCACAGCAGCCAGCATCAACCAAACTGGCCATTTGTGGTGCTTTAAGATCTGGCAACTTTCCCCCTCTGTTCTGGAATTTTTGCTCAGAAAATCTTTTCTTGTGTGCTTTTGCTGTGTGTATGTGTTCTTACTGTGAAACCCAAGCCTAAGCCTATGATCTAAAATCATGATAACCGCCTGATCATAACCTGCACTTTACATAGAAGTTAATCAGTGGCAGAAACCTCACCCTGCTTTGTTGATAACATGCCTTTATGCACGCTTGGTTTTCACCTCACTATCAGTCTATTCAACCCAAGAATGGTTTTGCCTTCTGGGCACATGCACTGTGATTAGAGGGGAGAAATGCCTGTGTATGTGGCAGATGAGATGTGTGCTCTACAGCCTCCTACTGGTAGAGGTGTGCTACTGCAACCAGTGGGCAGGAGGAGGCAGGAATGCTTGTGAAGAGAAATTCAAGGTGATTTTTCTCCCCCGAGTGGAAATGCGAGTTGTATGATCCTTTTGATATCTTTCCCACCGCTGGCACGTCTCAAGGATTTTTAGTGGTTGTTTGTAAAGGTGGACGTACCTCACAAGACGAGTGTTTAGAGATTTGGAGCAACGGCATGGTGAGGTCAGCTCTAATAACTTATCTTGAGAGCGACTAAAAACAAGACTTCGTTCAAAATCTTGTTGGCCTTTATGGCATGAATCACACACAACCATTGACGACAACAGGGAGAGTGATCTCACTCTTACGAATGGAATCCAAGATTTTGTCCTCAAAAACACATCACTCTGTTTAAACTAAAGGAACATATCACACCACATAAAATATAGAATAAAGCACCACGCTTTCTTCCATTTACAGGATTGTTGATTTTTGATTTTTAATCTTTATGTTAGCCAACTCAATTCAATTCAGTTTAAATTTCACAAACGTTCGTTCTGCCTGCAGGTGTGGTGCACGTGAAACTCGGAAAACACTACAGTCTAGAGCCATTCCTTGGAAGCACAGCTTGCCAAATCAAAGTCCGACCAGGAGCCCTCTTCCTGACCGGGCCACTCGCTTGAAACAAAACATCAGAGTAGAAGCAATAGCAGCAACATCAGCCAATGAGAAGCAAGACAATTTTGAGAAAGCAAAAAGGGTAAGCCATTTTCTTACACACACTTTCTCTCTCTCTCTCTCTCTCTCTCTCTCTCTCTCTCTCATTCCCTCACTCACTCAATCACACACACACACACACACATAACATTAGTATATACGTATTGCATTCCATTTTCCATTTCATTGTCCAACACTTAATCAAATACATGTTTTAGGTCTACAGAAAATGAAGCCCACAATTGATGCATTCATGATCCTTATGGTTTGTTCCTCATTTCCTCCACATATTCCATACATTATATTTCCATAGCCACTCACACACACATACTCACACACACACACACACATACACACACAATCAGTCAAACATGCACACATTATGTGCACATGCTACAGTGACATTATAGTGTACGTGAATACAATAATTGCCTTTTGGCATACGTAACGGTGTGTGTGTGTGTGTGTGTGTGTGTGTGTGTGTGTGTGTGTATGTTTATGTGTGTGTGTGTGTGTGTGAGTGAGAGAGAGATCTTGCACGTGTCCCTATAGAACTACGCCTACATTACACCCCTATAGACTTATAACTTTTCCGCTCCGCAGATGTGCTCTGTGATGGTGCAGCTGCGACTGAGGAGGAAGTGCTAAGAATAATACAAACCTGTTAAACGCACCGTTAAAAAAAAACAAGGTCCATCCGGCACGCAGGGCCTGGACCGTGACACAGGAATATGGCTTCAATTCAAAGATGAGTCTCTTTAACACCGTAAACCTCACGAGGTGAGAAATATGGGAGAGACATAAAGTCGGAGATCAGTGGAGATCATTCGCCACTAAAACGAATTGGCAGGTGAACGTTTTCACTACAAAAATTCTTTATATCATGACGTTGACCTCTGAAAAGCATTTTCTTTGCTCCTAGGAAGAATTTCATTCCAAAGTGAAAGGAGACATTTTCAGTGGTTAAGAATATATGCGCCTCTTGGGCCAACATTTCTCAATATTGCTCATAACATTTTCATAAAGCATTACTCTCTTCTCCTCATCGCTCTTGCACTCCCCCATGAATGAAACATTCATCCAAAAGAGTAAGATTTATTGAATGGCATTGCCATCCCTTTTCTGCATCCAAATCAGAGCACATTTGCATGGCCTTAAGGCTGTGTTTGCAGTCATCATATCTACAGACATTTTCCCCTCTTTCTCGGGCAGACAGACGCTAGAAGAAGGATCAAATGGACGCTCTTGAGGACAGGTCTACAAACCTACTCTCCTCTTTCTCGGGCAGGCAGACGCTAAAAGGCCAAAAACAGAGGAGAAGGATCAAATGGATGCTCTCAAGGACAGAGCAGGTGGATCGGATTAGCACAGACTAATAAAGTCTCGTTAGCTAGCTGAAGCATGTAGGTAGGTAGCACGCATCTGATTTCGCTGCCCCCAAAAAAAAAAAAACGGGATCTGTTGGTTTAGTTAGCTTTGATAATGCTGTCTAAATACATTAGAGGGGGTTAGCTTAGCGAACCCCCTCTGGCCAGGCCAAGCCAGCCTAATGAAGGACAGATGCCTCTCACTCAATCTTGTTATCTGATCTCCTACCAGCCTGATACCAGACCCCACGGAGAGAGAGAGAGAGAGAGAGACTCGGAGTGGTCGTGAAATGCGGATAGTCTCTTAAGGGTCTCACACGCACACGTCAATAAATAACCCCTACGTCTCCTCCTCTTTAAACGCTTCACTAGTCTTTATACAAACCGCATCAGAACTCATCCGCTAAGAGAATCACCCTGGGAGGATTTCTAAGACGTAATCTAGAAGGCATCCACGTAAGCCAAACTCAGCTTTCTCCAGCAACATTGCCAAAGCCTTGGTTAGGACGAGAAACCCTTATAAGGACTAGTTCAGCACTACTTCACAAAAGAGTTGTCCAAAAGGACAACCTCTAAAACATAATCTAACTGACATCTACATAAGCCAAGCCATCCCTTTTCAATGATTACTATGTGAAGTTTCACAGGGACTGTACACGTCTTAATAAGGACTTTATGAGCATTTCTTAATGCTTACGATTTACACTTGAATCAGAGCATAACTGGTTTAAACAGCTCTCAGGGCCCAGAAAAGCTCTGAAAAGCTCTACGCTGGCATTGTGTTTCTCATGGGGGTGGTGGAGGAGGGGAGGTGACTGTGCAGAGAGCCCATACCATGGCCCACTGCGCTCCAAAGCCCCCACCATCCCCATCACCACGCCATCCAACCCAACCCACCCCATGCCCTGCCAAACTCTATCAAAGACTCTGTCACTAAATACCCACTGTGTTTGCGAGCTCCCCGCTGACTTGGAATACCCACTTCCACTGACATCTGCATGCCAGATCTCTGGGCAGGCCCTTCGCCTAACATCTTTGGTTGTCATGACAATGGGGGGCTGGGGGATGGAAGGGACGATGCGCGCGCATGTGTGTGTGTGTGTGTGTGTGTGTGTGGAGGGGATGTGGGGGGGTTGCATGGCAACGACTTGAGGGTAACAGTCAGGAGTTGTTGCATCCTGTTTCCGAAAGGCAGTAATAACAGACCAGGACAAACAGACGAATAGACACTGATAGAGTGGGACAGCGGGTACGGAGATCAAGCGCGAGCTAGGGTCTGACCACAACCAGAACAATGAGGAAAGGAACGGTGATTAATTGCAGAAATCAATGATCTTGCATATATCTACAGACACGTATAGCTGTTCTATTAGACACACTAGGGTCAGTGACACTCTAAATATACATAGGTGTCTTGTTTTTTTTTTTTCAGCGAAACGGCTTCAAAGCGGATTAGTACTAGCGACCACGCTAACTTAATAGAAACAACAACAGAGTAAGAAAGTTAGTTACATTATGCATATTTGTTAGAATAGAAATAAAAACCTATAAAGGAACTATAAAAACAAAAGCACTAAGGCTAGGAAGTTTCTCCTGTCGTAACGAAGAATTAGGTAGATAAGTACAGCAAGTTTCGCAAAACAAATTCACTTATTTATCTTGGTGACGCGGGATTGGATGGTGACCCTTCTCACGGGGGTCTGATCCGCGTTGCGATTGGCTACCAGCTCCTGAAGCTGCAGAGCTCCTCCCCCAATGAAGCAGAAGGCCGGGCACACGGGGGCGGAACAGTCCACAGGCCCCTCCCACAGCGGGCGGAGCGAATGGGCGTCGTAGAAGGTGACCCGTCCCTTCTCGAAGTCCAGACACACGCCGAGCCGAGGCGGGAGCGGGTAGGTGGCGCCGGTGGGCGAAGACGGGCCGTTGCTACTAGAGAGGCCGGAGTCGCGGCCGTTGCTCTGGCAACCATGGTGGGCGCTGGTGTTTGGCGGCAGATAGATCTTGCCCATGCCCATGGTGAGGAAGGTGAAGGGAGGAGGGGAGTCCAGCGCGTCCTCTCCTCCGCTGTCGTGCCCGCTGTCTGGGTCATAGCTGCAGGGAGGACACGGGAGTTAGACACACACATGCACAACCAATCCGGACACACCAATAATTATGTAGACACACACACACACACACACACACACACACACACACGCATAATACTTATGGACACTAACACACATGCACAACCAATACAGACACACCAATAATTATGTAGACACACACACACACACACACACACACACACACACAAACACAAACATATGCTCCAAGTCAGCTTTATTGGCCAGGCATTGTTGGTGCGATGCTGCAGCAATTAAACACTGATTACTGTACATAATACATAGATACAGCAAACAAACATCTCTCTCACGCTCTGTCTCTCTCTCTCAGGCGTACACAGACACACACACATAAAATGGATTACAGAATGAAATGCAATAAAAAATATGTTGTACAAACAGTCCAGAGTGTGTGGGATCCAGGGTGCTACACACATGGGACTCATTTATGATTTCAACAGGGTGTTGCCGCATTTTAGTATGTTGTAATCCTGAAATATTTTTCCACTGAAAAATGTTTTATCTGCCATCGTTTCATGCCTGTTTCTTCCCACCCTCATCTCAATCTCTCCTTATCCAACAAATCCAAATGGCTTTGGAATGCACTCTATCCAAAATCTCCTTCCTCCCTCCCTCTCTGTCTCTCTCTCTCGAGCACTCTGTCTCTCCCTCTGTCTCTCTCTCTGTCTCTCCCTCCCCCTTCCTCTCCATTCTTTCCTGCTCTCTACCTCCATCATCCTTGTCTGTCCCTCATTTCATTTCTCTCTTTTTCTCTCTCCCTCTCCTTCCTTCCTTCCACCCCCTCTTTCTCTCCTCTCCTCACCGTGGACTAGCCATCTCCTGGGGTAGGTGGAACCATTCCTGCAGTTTCGACTCCAATCCCACTCCAACCTGCGGAGAGAGAGAGAGAGAGAGAGAGAGAGAGAGAGAGAGAGAGAATGAGTGGATATTTAAGCGATTGAAAGAGTAAGTAACAGAAAGAGCTAAAAGAAGAGGGAGTGCAAGGGAGAGATGGAAATGGACAGACCAACTAGGGTTTTAAACAATCCAAACCAAATATTTTTCCTCTCCATTTTTGGTGTTGTATCAACGCGAACTGCATACCAGCATTACCGACTATTAGGTCCGACTGTAGGGGTTCCTTCACCTAACATTGTATAAGAGCCCATTCTGGCTGAAATGAGAACCATATGGCAGTATATGAAACATATCTGTATTGGAGACCGCAGTGGGGCAGTACCATGCTGCTGTGTGCCAAGACTCTCACATTTCAACATATCTGCAAAAACTGTCAAATGTGCGTATACAAATGTATGTATTAAACCACCCACATCCCTCTAATGACTTCCCCACAATGTTAACATAACACTCCCACAACCCTTTGCATACCACAGTCTACCCCCCCCCACCCCCACCCCTCGTGATGGTGGTCTCACCTTCACCAGGTAGGAGCCAGGCTCCACTGAGCATGCCCAGTAGTGTCGTCCCTGCGTGATGGCCACGTCCCCCACCAGCAGGTCGGCGGTCAGGTGACAGGAAGTGAGGGCACGGTCGGCCGCCTGCAGCAGCGAGAGGCCCGGAATGCTCCGCGCACAGCGCTGCTCCTTGCTCACCACCAGGCGGTCGGCGTGGAGACCCCAGCGAGAGTCCAAGTAGAAGTTCAAGACTGGGAGGGTGGAGGGAGGGTGGAGGGAGGGAGGGGTGGGGAGGTGGGGTCAGGGGGCAGGTAGGAGAAGATGAGAGAGGCGGGGGGTAGGAGGAGGGCGAGGGGGCAGTGGGCAGGGGGCAGGTGGGAGAGGAAGAGGGGGATGAGGGGGCAGTAACAGAGGGCAGGTCCATTGGGGCAGGGACATTATTGCCAAAGAGAAAAAAAAATGGAAGGGAGGATTAGAAGGAGGAGAGGAAAGAAAGGAGGAAGAGGAGGAGGAGGAGGAGGGGTTGGTTCACTAAGGGAACAACAGGGGGCAACAACAACAGGCCTTTTGGAAACAACATGAGAGCACAGGAAAAGGATTGTTCCCACCGTCTAGTGGCGGCAGGTAAACCACAGGAGGAAGTGGAGAGGAGGAGGGGAGCAGCAGGAGGGGCGAGATGCTCCGAGCGCCTGACCACATCTCTGGGATAAGCCTCATCTCCCAACACTAACCTCCATGTCCCTAAAGTATGCGTGTGTGAGAGTACTCAAAAAAGGACTGCACTGAGCCAACCTATTTGTGTTTGCAATTGCATACACACAGTTCGGATAGTGTTGCCTGCTACACAGCAGGGGTTATGTCTTTCTACACATTTTGCTGTCCAATACCATATAGCAGTGTTTCTCAAAGTGTGGTCCAGGGACCACTGGTGGTCCGCAAGCTATCCCAAGTGGTCCGCGAGCAGACGTGGTAAAATATAATATAGATGAGTTGTTTGCAATATTGAACCAACTTGTATGTAAATCCAAACAGTTCCGCAACACTGCCCATGTAAACTACACCAATTTAAATCATATGAATCTTCTGACACAATAAGCAAATTGCAAAGGCAATAAGTTTCAGTGAGTAGGCCTATTGTGTAATATACTGTTGAAGTAGATCAACTGTTTTTGTTTTTTTTTATCTAGGTGGTCCGTGATGTTTTCTCTTTTTTATTATTGGTTAAGTGGTCCATGGTCTGAAAAAGTTTGAGAAACAGTGCTATATAAGCTCCTACTTTTGTACACTGCAGAGCTCTCTTCATGCTGTTCACAGGCCATCTAGAGCTCTCTTTATGCTGTTCACAGGCCACCTAGAGCTCTCTTTATGCTGTTCGCACAGGCCAACTCATGCCTTGGAGAACCTCACAGGGGAGCGTGTTCAACATCATAACACAGTGTGTTAAGAGTGCACACTTTTAATATTGTTTGCACAGACCAACGCAAGACTTGGCCTCAAGGCTCAAGAAGACCGCAGCAGACGATTACATTGCAGCCGTGAATTGTCAACAAATGTAGCCATGAGTAACGTTGCCATATCATGTGCCATGAGTAAATGTAGCCATAAGTGCGCTGGGTGTCAATCACAGGTGCCAGAGGGGCTGATGGGAAATGTAGTAGCAGAGAACAGAGAAGAGAAGAGAGTGAGGACTTAGCTGCAGGAGGTGGAGAGAGGTGGAGAGACCCCCAGAGGAGGAGAGATGAAGTGAGGAACGGCACCCTCGTTCTCTTGGAGAAGAGGCGGAGGAGGACGAGAGAGAGCGCGGGATGGCGGAGAGAGGGATGGGAGAGAGAATGGGAGGAAGAAAGGAGAGAGGAAGAGGAGGAGGAGGTGTGGGAGAGAGTGAGAGGAAGAAAGAAAAGAGGAAAAAGGAGGAGTGGAGAACAGGAAGAGGATGGGTGGAACATGGATGGAAAGGCCTTTGAGCTGATGATGAGTGGAGAGGAAATAAAAGGAGAGAGAGAAAGGGATAGGGATGGGCAGAAAGAGAGAGAGAGAGAGAGAGATGAGTTAGTGATCATGGGTGACTGGCAACATGAGTAGCAGAATGCACATTGATGACCCTAGAGAGAAATAGACTGCAGATATGAATGTGTGTGATGGTGCGAAGAGAGGAGAGAGAAGAGGTTGTATGTGTGTGTGTGTCTGTGAGAGAGAGACAGTCGGGTTGTGTGTGTGTGTGTGTGTGTGTGTGTGTGCGCACATGTGCGCGTGCGTGCATGTGAGTGTATGCACATATGTTTGTGTGCATTCCCATGTGCTTGTATGTGAGTGTATGCACATATGTGTGTTTGTGTGTGTGTGTGTGCACATGCACATGCATGGAGTGTATGCACATGTGTGTGTGTGTGTGTGTGTGCACATGCACATGCATGGAGTGTATGCACATGTGTGTGTGTGTGTGTGTGTGCACATGCATGGAGTGTATGCACATGTGTGTGTGTGTGTGTGTGTGTGTGTGTGTGTGTGTGTGTGTGTGTGTGGTGTGCACATGCATGGAGTGTATGCACATGTGTGTGTGTGTGTGTGTGTGTGTGTGTGTGTGTGTGTGTGTGTGTGTGTGTGTGTGCGTTCTCACCTGGAGCTGGTGGAGTGTGCAGATACACCTCCTCGCTGTACTCCCCATAGCCGGCCTTGTTGCAGCCCCTCACCCTCAGCACATACACGCTGTCCATCTCCAGCCTGTCAATCACCGCACTGTTGCCATTCACCTCCTCCAATCGCTGCCAGCCCCAGCGAGCGGCAGCCAATCCGCCGCGGACACCGCCTCTGACCCCTCCCCCGGGTACCACGCCCCGGCGCCGGTACTCCACGGAGAAGTGCCAGGCAGGACAGGAGTCCTGTGGCAGCCGCCAGCAGAGGAAAAGCTGATCGTAGGCTAGGGTGCGCTGGGTGTCGATCACAGGTGCCAGAGGGGCTGATGGGAAATGAATTTTTTTTGTTACAGAAACGAAAGTACAGAAAATGTTTTGCACACATTTAACAGACACAAATACATGTATAGCAAGCAAACACCTATCCCATGAACTCAGTAGTTGGATCCATTTAGAGGACTTATGCGGCTAATCACGTGTAATCTTATAGCCAAGGTTCCCACTCTAAGTCAAATGTAAAATTCCATGACTTTTCTCTGACTTTCCCTGACAAAAAAACTGAATTTCCATGACTTACTATATAATTAATTGTACAATATACTGACCAATGATTTCAGTGCTGCCGCATAGCGTTCAAGAATCTTTTACTTCTTTAGAACGGGAGATGGATAGATAATTTGGGCTACTCAAGCAAGTAGTACAGCTAATAACCAGATATATTCCAATTTTGTGTGGAAAAATTTGTATTAACGTATTATTTTTGGCAAGTAAATTTAAACTGCTACAACAAAATTCCTTGCTCCAAAAATGATAAAATTCCCTGACTTTCCATGTCTGGAATAGACTTTCCAAAATTCCATGATATTCCAGAAATTCCATGACCCGTGGGAACCCTGTATAGCAATGTCTGCAAGGCTGCTCTACAGGGCAGAGCCAAGTGATTAATCAGTGCCAGTGGAACAGAGTTCTACAGAATGTTCTTCAGTGTTGAGTGTTCTTCTGTGGGAACGGAACCTAGAACCCCGGTCAAATCCAAGCAGCAGCTGACTCTAGATTAGCTGTGGTCCAGGAGGATCTGGCGGATCTGTGTCTGATCAACACCAGTCCTGGTTCCGGGCCCGTTTCAAAAGTCAACTGTTGTGTGAGCTGGTACCAATTAGCGAGAACAAACACAGAGCCGCTCTCTGTAGGGGCTTTTCAGTCTGAGTCGGCCTAATGCCGCTAGATCTCATTCCTGTGTCAGGTCTGTGTGTGAGTCAGGGCCTGTGTCCTGCTCCAGTTCTTTTACTGGCATACAGACAGACAGACAGGGGGCAGAGAGGCAGACAGACAGACAGGCAGATAGAGAGAAAGACAGGTACACAGGCAGATAGACATGCCAGGACAGGAGGAAACAGCTCTGTCATTTGCCCTGCTCCAGCCTGTCTGCTGGCTCACAGACAGACAGACAGACAGAAAGACAAGCAGGCAGACAGACAGGCAGACAAACACATGGACAGGCTGACAGACAGGTAGGCATACAGACAGACAGACAGACAGAAAGACAAGCAGACAGACAAACAGATGGACAGGCTGACAGACAGGTAGGCATACAGACAGACAGACAGACAGAAAGACAAGCAGACAGACAGACAGATGGACAGGCTGACAGACAGGTAGGCATACAGACAGACAGACAGACAGAAAGACAAGCAGACAGACAAACAGATGGACAGGCTGACAGACAGGTAGGCATACAGACAGACAGACAGACAGACAGACAGACAGACAGACAGGCACAAAAAATAAACAGACAGGAAGACACGCAGGTGTATAGGGAGAAGGACAGACAGGGCAGGGCAGGCCAGGACTGTCCAGTCTGGGCAGGCGGAGGCCGGCTCACCCTGGATGAAGCCCAGCTCGGAGAGCAGCTTGAGCTCGCGCGACACGTCCAGCTGGAAGTGGCGGAAGGACGGATCAGCAGCCAGAGAAAAGCACTGCAGGGACTCAATAGACTGGGCCAGCCTGCCAGAGAGAGGGAGAGAGAGAGAGGATGAGAGAGAGAGAGAGAGAGAGGGAGAGAGAGAGAGAGAGAGGATGAGAGAGAGAGAGAGAGGGAGAGAGAGAGAGGGAGGGAGAGGATGAGAGAGAGAGGATGAGAGAGGGAGAGAGAGAGGATGAGAGAGAGAGAGAGAGAGAGAGGGAGGGAGAGAGGAGGGGAGAGAGAGAGAGAGAGGATGAGAGAGAGAGAGGGAGGGAGAAAGAGAGAGAGAGGATGAGAGAGGATGAGAGAGAGAGAGAGAGGATGAGAGAGGAGAGAGAGAGGATGAGAGAGAGGATGAGAGAGAGAGAGAGAGGGAGGGAGAGAGAGAGAGAGAGGGAGAGAGAAAGAGAGAGAGAGAGGGAGGGAGAAAGAGAGAGAGGGAGAGAGAGAAAGGAAGAGAGAAAGAGAGAGGGAGGGAGAGAGAGAGAAAGGGAGAGAGAAAGAGAGAGAAAGGGGGAGGGAGAGAGAGGGAGAAAGAAAGAATGAGTGAGAGAGATGATGGTAGGGAGGAACAGTGGCAGAGAGTGTGATGCAGAAGGAGAGAAAGAGAGGGAGATACATAGAGAGAGGGAGGAGAAAGAGAGAAAGAGAAAGAATGAGAGTGATGATGGTAGCGAGGAACAGAGTGTCAGAGAGTGTGATGCAGAAGGAGAGAAAGAGAGAGAAGAGAGAGATAAAAAAAGAGGCAAAGAGAGTGATAGACAGGAAGGGAGAGAACAACAGTGATCAGGAGGGAGAACATGGAACAAGTGAAAGAAGAGACAGGAAGACAAAAAGGACACGACTGAGTCATACAGACCATCATCAGTCTGTGAGTGCTCATTTGTTTCAATGGAGAGAGAGAGAGAGGGAGGGAGAGAGAGAGAGAGAGAGAGAGAAAGAGGGAGGGAGAATGAATAAGACTCAGACGGAAGGAATGAGAAAAAGAGAGGGAGCAAGAGAGAGAGAGAGATAGGGGAGGGGGAACTGGACAGCTAAGGGAGCTCAGAGAGAGGAGAAGAAAGAGGGTGTGGAAATGAGTCGCTCGGCCGAGGGGAGTGGGAAGCGGAGATAGAGACGCGGTAAACAGATCGATTGACTTGAATGTCAGGGTTCGCCTGTGTGCGCGTGTTCGACAACAGCCCAGCAGAATCGAGCAATACCTCTCATCGCATAACAAATTATACACAACACCCAAAGACTTCCATCGATCTCACCTCTCAACCCTGCTGGCCCCATGACAATTAGCAACACGATCTCATTGTTCCTCTCATGATGGTATCATTTCCAGTGATATATTTCTCTGTCTTGATGGAAAGATTTAATGGCCAGCCAGAGAGCGGAGACCTGCAGTGAAGTATGACATTGTGACGGCCGGCACATCTCTAATTACAGTGGTGCCAGGGCGCCATCTAGTGGTCTCAGGCTGGAATTGTTTTGTTTTTAGTAGATGAGAGGAGAGTTTGAGGAGAATGAGTACTGCAGAGGGATGGAGGGATAAAGAGAGTGAGAGAGAGAGAGAGAGAGAGAAAGGAGAAAGAGAGGCCACAGAGTTTAGCAGATGGATGGAAATTGCATCCGAGCCAAAAAGGCGGAAAAGGGATATGGAAAATGGGAAAATAAAAGTGGACACATTTGGACACGTTTGGCTTTAGGGGATGACAAGTGGAAAGAGAGGGGAAGGGAAATCAAATCATGAGAACACACTCTGGACAGGCCTGCTGCCCCCCAGCGGACTGAGACAGAGGGAGGAAGAGAGAGAGAGAGAGAGGAGGAGGAAGAGAGAGAGAGAGGAGGAAGAGAGAGAGAGAGGAGGAAGAGAGAAAGGAGAAAGAGAGAGAGAGGAAGAAGAAAGAGAGGAGAGAGGAGTGGAGGAAGGGAGATAGAGATGAGAGGAGAAGAGGAAGAAAGAGGAGGAAGAGAGAGAGAGGAGAGGAAGAAGGGAGAGAGAGGAGAGGAAGAAGGGAGAGAGGGGCCATATCTCACATGCAAACCCCAGAGGAGGTGATATTTTTGAGAGCCCCAAAACAGTCGATTTAAGAGTGTTTAAGGCAAAATATACAAACAAACAAACACCCAACCCGCACCCAGCACACACACACACACACACACACACACACATTCAGCACATACACACACACACACACAAACACACATCCAGCACACACACACAATACTGAGTATTGTCAGTAAGACTTGAGAAAAGTCATAGGGCGAAACATTGTTTTTGTATTAAACTATTGGCATATGAGCTGCTATGAGTGTGCGGTCTCCTTCTGTTCATTACATTACGTATCCCGTGACCAGCACCTCAGGAAAACTCCTACTATCGGTGTACGTTCGCTTTCCCTATTCAAAGTGACCTGACAATAAGCATGCCTACGCATCATGCTCTGATGAAGGCAGTAATGTCGAAATGCGTAGGCATGTTTTTAAATAGCCATGTGAGATTATAGGCTTTTAAAACGTATAAACCTCATGAGTGCCTCAAGTTTTCTTTAAAGCATATTTGGAAAGGTTTGTAATTACATTTGGAGAGAGGTGGAGAGAGATGGAGAGAGTGATGGATGGACAAATGAGGAGAGAGAGAATTTGTCGTTCATTTATAACTACAGTATGCGTTTCTTTTCTTCTTTTATGTTTTTGTAAACAGATATTTTATGTGTTTGTATAATTTAAGTTATGTGTTTGCTTTGGCAACACTGCTTCACTGAGTAATGCCAAAAAAGCTCCATTGAAAATGTTCAAAGGAGAGAGAAAGAGAGAGAGAGAGAGAGGAGAGAGAGAGAGCAAAAGTGTGTGTGACACAGAGAGAGCGAGTGAGTGTGTGAGTGATGCTACGTTTACACGCGGCCAGCTATTTTCATAAACGGACATTTTACCCTCTCCGTTTTCAAAAATAACATTGTGCACACCTGTCAGTTTTAAGAAAAGTTTTCCTTTACACTAACCCAGGTATATGCCTTCAAGAGCATGCCAAACCTGTACGTGGCAGTGTAACGAGAAGCTCATGCCCATGTTAGCCAATCAGAATCCCGTAAATATCAACAACAGCAACAAATCACTTCCTCTTTCTCTTTTGAACTGACTAAAAATCTCCGCCTCGTCACATAAATCTCCGTTTGTACCTCTTTAGATGCAAACGAACAAACAGAGTTTTCCCTAAAAAAACGATCAGCAAGGAGTTTTTAAAAACTCAGTTTGCGGGGGGAATAAAACCTCCGTTTGAGTCAAACGCAGAACAACATCATCGGTTGCATTGTTTTCCTTGTTGTCTAAACAGGGCCTGAGTGTGTGGGACAGACCTGTTGTGTGTGTGGCGGGCGGCGTGGACAAAGCAGGACGGGTCGGTCTCCTTGAGCAGCTCCTGGGCGAACGCCAGCAGGCCCGCGTGCTCCAGCAGGCTCCGCCTCTCTGCCACCTGATTGGCCAACGCCTCGCCCCGCCTCTGCCGAGAGGCCTCCAGCGTCTGGGCCAGTCCCGCCTGTCGCTCGGCGATGAGGGCGGTCAGGTCGCGCACACACTGGGCCAGCTGCTCCCTCGCAGACACACTGTTCACCTGGACACACACACACACACACACACACACAAAATTCATACATACGCATATGTATACACAATCACCAACACACGCATGCATATTCACACACACACACACACACGTAAATAAACACATACACACACACACACAGACAGACTTAAATTCACTGACACACACATTTGAATAAGTAAATACATCCTTGTATTCTTGAATTTCCCCTTGAGGATCAATAAAGTATCTATCTATCTATCTACATCCACATCCATGGACATGTAGAAAATTCCAATTCCATGTAGTTTTGTGGAGATTATAGAAACTTAAGGGGTTTATAAATACAATCACAGTGATAAACTTAGGCCCAAGCACAGCAGGCATTTACCTGAACAATACAATACATACATGCATTGCTGCTTATATCATACAAGATGAAGCCATGTCATGTACTGGACAAACGTAATGCATGTCCATAGAAATCAGCTTGCCTGACATGATTTCTTTTATTAATTCTAAGCACTGAGGGGTTACGTCTGGATGTTTATTCTGGGAAAACCACTTCTGCAAGACAGCAGAGGGGACGACAGGAGAGGAGAGGAGAGGAGAAGAGGAGCACACAGAAGCAGAGCAGAGAGGAGAGGAGAGGAGGAGTGGAGAGGAGAGGAGAGGAGAGGAGAGGAGAGGTGAGGAGAGGAGGAGTGGAGCACACAGAAGCAGAGCAGAGAGGAGAGGAGAGGAGAGGAGGAATGGGAGAGGAGAGGAGGTTTGGAAAGGAGAGGAGAGGAGAGGAGGAGTAGAGAGGAAATGAGGAAAGGAAAAGAGGAGAGGAGAGGAGGAATGGAGGGGGTAGCAGAGGAGAGGAGAAGAGAGGACAGAAGAGGAGAAGAGAAGAGTAGAGCAGACAGGAGAGGAGAAGAGAAGAGCAGAGCAGACAGGAGAGGAGGAGTGGAAACAGGATTAAATCTCTGGATGAGTCACCTCTGTCTGAGTGATGACATTCTCCAGCTGGGTGATCTGTGACAACACCGTGTCCTGATTAGACAGCACATAGTTCAGCTCCTTGGTGATCTTGTCCTGTGAC
>NC_063208.1:8127802-8205302 GCF_017589495.1 Alosa alosa
GAACACACACACACACACATACACACACAGATGAACACACACACACACACACACACACACACACACACACACACACACACACACACACACACACAGATGAACACACACACACATACACACACACACACATACACACACACACACACACACACAGATGAACACACACACACACACACAGATGAACACACACACACACACACACACACACACACACACACACACACACACATACACACACACACACACACACATGAACACACAAACACACACACACACAGATGAACACACACACACACACACACACACAGACACAGATGAACACACACACATACACACACAGATAAACACACAAATGCATATAGACTCATGCATTCACACACAGATAAACACACAAATGCATATAGACTCATCCATGCACACACACAAAGACGCAAATTATAGAAGCATGCTTGCAAACGCAGATACACACACACACTCAGCACACAGACACACATACACACACTCTCTCTCAGGACACACACACACACACACACAAACACATACACCCACACACACACCATCAAGCCTATCGGTCCCCATACCTTGCCTGAGCTGGCGGTCCACGCGGCCTGCTTTGGGCAAGGGGCTACTCACTCACACACACACACACACACACACACACACACACACACACACACACACCGGTCCCCATACCTTGCCTGAGCTGGCGGTCCACCTTGGCCCGCTTTGGGCAGTGGTCGCTGCCTGGCGCTGGGTGGTGTTGGAGGCGGGCGAGTTGGGCTCGGGGGGCAGGTCGGGCGGGGGGTACCCGCTCTGAACCAGCACCTCGGAGGCGCACAGCAGGCACACGCTGTGCAGGCAGGGCAGCACCACCGGCTGCTTGACCATGCCTTTACACACCGGGCACTGGAGCTCCTGCTCCATGCTCTTCAGGTTGGACTGCAGAGGACACAGGTGAGGGCAGCATGTCAGTTCAGTAGCGGAGTAGAAACTGGGCAATTAGTCGCAGCAGAACAGTCAGCCACATTACCATTATGGTATTAGTAGCAGAGTAGTAACCGCGAGGATAAGGTGAATTCCCTGTCGGCTGGTTAACGTTCTGAGGTCGGACTAATTACTTTGATCTCAAAAAAGGGCACGATATCACTATTTGTATAAGGGCAATTCCACGCAAAACTGTCACATCCATATAACGCCAACTAAATACCATGGCATTGTGTTGGCGTTATGGATGTGACAGTTTTGCGTGGAATTGCCCATAAGTTATGTGATGCCCCTCCAGCGGCCTGGACTATGCGATCACAGCCCTTCACTCCTATTTCCTGCGGCCCCTCCCCACAGTCCTGGTAATAACGTGGGAACAACTTCATTATTTCTTTACGTGTAACCGTTCGTAACAACTCCATTATTTCTTTACATGTAACCGTTCGTAACAACTCCATTATTTCTTTACATGTAACCGTTCGTAACAACTCCATTATTTCTTTATGTGTAACCGTTCTCCACTCTATCTCCAAGAGTGCTTTGACGATATGAATATGATCACAACGCTGATTCTGATTCTAGCTACATGTATTATTATGACCCTGACAACTCTGGTATTATGACCCTGACAACCCTGACAACTCTGGTATTATGACCCTGACAACCCTGACAACTCTAGTAGTCCGAGTCATTATATTTGTATTTTTTTTCTACATCTCCTCATGGTTGAGGAGGCGTTATTCAGGATGTGGTTGACTGTTCTGTCAATACGGACAGGAAGCACCCACTGCTGATTATTAAGAAATCAAACTGATGACTGCCTAGAACTAATATGTCACTACAGGCAGGTACAAACCTACCCGCAGACAGACCGCAGGTAGGGCCAGAACACTGCAATAATATGGGTGAGTCAACAGAACTACAACAACTGAACAATTCTACTGTGAGTGACTCAAATGGCAGGTGTGATGGTGATGTGATCCACACTGTGATTTAAACATGAATCAGCACTCAGTGGGAGATGTAGCTTTAGTAAGGGGGCACACTTGGAGGTATCCACATATGAGTGCATCTCACAGTGAAGCTTCTTGGATGATAAATAAATTAAAGTGTGCGTGGGTGTGTATGTGGGGGGTGGGTCTGTATGTGTGTGTGTGTGTGTGTGCGTGTATGTGTGTGAGCGCGTGTGTGAGACAGAAAGAGACAGGGATTAGTAAGTGCTGCCATGCGCTTGGTCAGCCATTCCTCCATGATACAGGGGCTTGAGAGAAATGCAGTCTGTTCCCAAGGGCCCAATAAAGCTTATCACATCCAACAATCCGGCAAAGTGTTTACAAAGACTCATCATCTCTCCAAACAGTTCCCTTCAGGAACATTTTCCAGACGGTTCTTCAATCTATAAAGTGTTCTTGGGACCAAAAGACAACTCCTGTTCCAGTTCACAAACATTGACACAGAGTGAAGATGTGTTAATTGGACAGGCATTTAGAAGATGAAAAAGGACATGCTAGTTCTAATAAATAATAAAACAGTTCTTAGAAGAAGAAGGTGAGTGGAGACAGAGGAACGCACAGTGGGGCGGGAAGAACACAGGTTCCCTCTGTTGGTCCAGTGAGTGCTAAATCATGCATCTTATCACGAAAAGAGTCTTTGAGCACTAATTTGAATCCAAAATGCGCACTACATATGGTTACCGTGCTGCAGGAAACACGCGATGAGAACAGGTGGTCATTTATTCCCACGCCGCACGGCCCAATGGGATTTGTAGTGCTTTGCTAAACATCTGGAGAAACATGACGGCGGTTGACTTTAAATGACAGTTTGACGTCTGTGAGTTTCATGGAAACTGTGTCACTTTAAACTAATGAATGTACTGAGATGTACTGACCTTCCGGTGCTTGTGTGTAGTGTGGTGTTGCAAGGTGTTAAATTCCAAAACAAATTGGCCAGCTCATGAAAATAGCATTAGTTAGTGTGTGTTGGTATTAATGCATTGCATTCCGCGTTGCCTGTGATACAAATTAGCGCCCTCTCTCTCTCACACACACACACACAAATACTCATTCTTTATGCTCATACTTTAACACACACAAACGCACGCACACGCACTCACACACACACACAGGTCAGGTTCTCATACCTGGCCTGAGCAGCCAGCCCACGTGCTCTGCTGGGTCTCTCTCTCTTCCATTGGCTGCCATGACCACACAAGTTAAAAATGCATATACCCTGGCATTAATGATTTAATGTCCCTGTGAAGCCCAAGCAGGCATGTGGCAGAGGTGAAGACCACACCAGGTCTTCATCTCAACTCTACATTCTAAGCACAAGGTTTAGCGCTATGCTATGCTGAGCTCCGCAGTGAGCACCAGTCAAAGCAAAACATCCAGCAACATTCTATCCCCAAAGGTAGCAAACAGGAATGGAGTGTAACTTTTGTGGAATCACTGGGAGAGATGTAGGGCACTGAACTATTGACTAAAGCAGTTTTTACAAAACAAACCCTTGCTTGCAATGCTTAGGTCAGGGATGTTCAGTAAATCAGAGGGGGGGATATACAGTTTACTCCATAGCCCATGGGATGCAGACAGAAGAAAGAACAGCATCCGTACTCCAGTGAAGGTCAAAAATACAGCATAAAGATAAAACTCACAAGGAGCTTTTATTCTCTTCAGTCTGAAACATTGCATGGCTGTGTGGTTGCTATATGCATTTTCTGTTCATATTTTCTTAGAAATATTCCAAAATGAGATGCATACATGTGGTGTGTTTTATCTAAATCTAGCAGAGCAAGAGAAAACCTTCACTTTGCAACATAATCAAGCAAATTATACAGACAATATACATGTCTTTACGAAAATTTGCACACAAGAAAGATGTGCCATTCCTCGTAGTCCCACGTACTGCACTGTGCTTTATAAAAGACTAATATGCCAAAATGAAGCACCAGCACGTAGGACACAGCTGAAGAACTAAGGCAACACCTTAGAAACAAAAACGCAGTCTGAGCCCATTAAAGTAGGTAACAATGCTGTCTGTTGGTCATAGGGTGCAGTTTGGAAAGGGGCAGAGAGAAGAGCAGTTACCCACCATACCTTCAGCAGAAGACAGGGGGCGCTACCTGCTCTCAGTGAGAGCCGATATTGACAGGACTATCTATCTGAGTCTGAGAGGGCCACTGCTGCATCAAATGTCCTTGAAACCGACGTGCATCAAACAACTACAGGGGGAGCTGGTCAGCATTCTGCTGCTGAACTTGCTACGTGCAGGACAGGGATGTTACAAAGCTATATTCCCAGTCATGAGTATATATACGTGCAGGAGAGGGATATTGAGCGATATTCCCAGTCATGAGTATATATAAATACATATATACGTGCAGGAGAGAGATGTTACAGAGCGATATTCCCAGTCATGAAGTGTTGCAGCTTCAGAGGTCTGTATATAATGACACATGTACCAACCCAACACACATAACATGCACTTAACAGACACTTCCTATGCACTTAACATGCACTTACCAGGCACATCCTATACACTTACCAGGCACATCCTATACACTTACCATGCACTTCCATTCTTCTCTCCTTTCTACCTCATTTTTCATTCAACCGCTAGCTCCTTCCTTAAACTTATGCACTCGCATCCTCTGGTAGTAGTATTTATTGCAGTAGTATTATTGCTACCTAAGGTCTCCTTGGCAATGTACTGTAGCTTGAATGTTATTTCTCATTTCATAAATTGTTTTGGATAAAAGGGTCTGCTAAATGAACATGAAAATGTAATGACTGCTAGACTGTTAAAACAATGACTGCTTCTGCATTCAACAGAAAGCAGCTGTATTGAACTTTACAGAACTTGGTTGGTTTCATCTGAATTACAGTTGTTAATATCCAATTCAACTGTTTACATATAATCTCTTCTAACCTTTCACCCCATGTTTGCTTTGTAAAAATATTGATTAGCCTACTTCAGCTTTATGAAAGATCACTGAATTCTGTTATATTCAATGTCCAATTCAACCTTGATTTCATAAACATTCTCAAAGAATCCATCAAAGATTTAACTAGTAATTTAATTTAGGCTTAGTTGCGATCCCCATGACATGCATGGTGCACACATCTTACACATCCCACCTCCCTGTCCCTGAACCTTTCACTCTAACACACAAATCAGATTAATGTTAAAACCACTCAGACCTTCCCTTACTGATTGAATTAATGTAATCTCCTCCGTTCCCGTTCTCCACATCGCATATCGCTTAGGCCTAACTCATTAGCCTGATTTAAAGAGCAAAGGTTTGTTTTTAACACCTAAGCCCAAATAAACAAACAGGTCAGACAGACGACACGCTAACCTATAAAACCCACAAGTTCAACAGTTAGCTTATAAATACCAAAACACAAAACACCTCCATGAAAACGCGCGTGGTTTATGGTAACTTAAATCCAAAACCAATCTGGCTGATGGTATATACTGGACTTTCGACATTGCCCTATCCGGAGCCTGTCTTTCTCCAATGTCAAGTTCGCCAATAGCGTCATTTGGCATTTTTTATCCTTGTGATAAACCACTTCTTGTCTCTTTCCACAGCACGTTTGTAGATGTGCATTACTTCTATCCTGTTAGTGTGCATGGTTCTCGTTCTGTTTCTGATGAGCAGAGTAGAAATAGGACCCGGGTATCGACACTGTACAGCGGAGAGCCGGTCTTACCTTCACCTGGTACACGGGCGCCATGACAGAGATGCTGCTGTCCTCCCCTCGAAAAGGACCGCTGTTCCCAACGGAGCGTATTCTTCACGAAGCACGAGATATGCTGCAACCGAGACCGGTTTGACTATGTAGGAGACTGGCCACGTTTTATATTTCCAATAAAAACTCTTACGCACGCCATTTCAGATCGGCTTCAACACAGAGTTTTAGACAAGGCTACATGGTTATTGCAACCTCAACGACGTCTCCTTAATTCGCCCCCGTTTTTACCTCGTAGGCCTATATTAAGCCTTGTTCAGTTATAATTTAAAAAGCAATGGCGGGCTCGGCTTTTGTTCCTTTCGTGGGCTAATCTGGGTTAGTAGGATATTGCTGCACCGCAGACTCGCTGGAGAGCAGTACTCCCCCATCTGCAGCGCCAGGCCTCCCGTGTCTGCATCCCGTTGCCGTGGTAACGAGCATCCCCTTACATCAGCACCTTTAAACTCACATCCGCTCCGCTCCTCCATTAGGACATCAGCCTTCCTGCCCGACCGGCTTTGGATTGGCAACATATTTTATTTCGAGAAAAATCCTTTACTGTCACCAGGAAAAGGTGTTGTTGTACATATTTCATAATTCCAAATATGAATTCAAATTTGTCCCACACCCTCGTAGCCTATTCAACAAGGCCTGCAGCTCTGTAGCCTAAATCTGACAGCTAGCCCAATGCGTCAGCTAAGCAGTTCTTCAATAGTGCATTCACTCAAAAGATAGACAGCAGCAATGCCTTGCTAGGGACAAACAAATGAAGTTGCTGTTTAAAATTCAAACGCTTATGCTTATGTGGTAGAGAGCTGTGGAATGACTGGCAAAACAGATGTTGGCGGATACCACATGGCTTTCTTCTACTCACAAAATGACACTAGCAAACCCATTACAGCATGCAAAGTAGCAAAACAGGACTGTCATATTTTAGAGTAGCCTAACCTACATCAGAGCAAGTAACACCCCAAAAGATTATCATCCTAAACGTCACGTTTCTTGTTATGTGCTTAATGCTAATGATGCAAGAAAAATGGCTATGAAAAACAGCCATACATATAATGGAGGACCTGAATAGATTTCCAAATAAAGGCATTATCAAATGAATTCTGAATGTTTCATAAATATCATGTCACTGAAACAAACAATTGCACAAATTAAATGGGTAGGTAAATTGGTATAAATTTCAAACAAAACTGTGTCAACATATTTTATCAGAAATAGGCTAGCCTACTCACACTTATGCGAACCAATGCGTCCATTACAGTGACTAATCTGGCACTTCTGTCTTCAGAATTCTCTCCACCATTTAACCTAATAAGAACGCCGTCGTTCAGCTGAAATGCTAGTTAAAGCTTAACTGGGGTAGCATACGCGCCTGCAGATCCAAATGGAAGGTGCTTCTCCAACAGCCGATTCCGGTCCGTGGACACGAATGAGTTGGAGGAGAGCAGCCTACCACCTGATCTGCCTTAAGCCACGCGCGATTTGATTGTTCACGTAGGCTATAGTGATGGAATAAATAATAAATACATAGTTTCAGCAGGCAACAGATGACACGCATCCCTAATATAAAATGTTTTGCTATCAAATCTCTACTTCAAATAGGTGCATTTAATGCAATCAATAATATGAAAATCCTGCAATTACTTTCAATTCATATACCTGCTTTGTTACTGACTAGGGAATAGAAACCCATTAAACCTTTGTAGATGTAGCAGGGTTAATGGTTGCACGGATACAGTTTCATACCTCCTTAACAAGGTATTAGGTATCATTAAACCTAGATTATTAGATAAGGTGTTATAAATTAAATAGAATAATAATTTTCCCCTAATTAATAACGAATAACTAAATATATTTTTATAGCCTGCAACACACAAACTACAAGAGATGTTCTGAGTCTACATGCAACTGATAGGGCTATCATCATCAATCATGAGTGCATTGTCAGCTATGGCAACCTACATGTTTGATTGTGATACAAATGTTTGTGATTCTCTTAACAAACATCAGTGTTATCTGTTATCACCCAGTGTACAGAACAGGACCCTCACCACAAACTCCCTCATCAGATTTACATTCCATCTCACCCCACCCATTGCACTCTGCCAAGGAGCTGCGCAACTTGTGGAGGGGGACGTTAAAACGCTTGACTTTTTGTTAAACGTTTTGCTGAAGGGTTAGACCTTGGTGGAATGAATATGTAAAACATTAAAACAATTGAGATAATTTGTAATTTTCACACAAACTAATTAGCTCTGCTTTATACCAGTGTTTTATCACTGTTTATAAATTGCCATGGCAACAACTCTCTCACTCATACACACACACACACACACACGCACACTCATCAGCACAATGATGCAAACATTTGTAGGCTACCATATAAAATCCCCCTCGCAGTGGTCCTAATCCCGACCAAAAGTCGCTTAAAATGTTATGAGAGACTGTCCACTCCCACATGTTATCGGTTTGGCTATTGATTTACTATCATTTGTATAGGTCCCTTTGTAAGTAGGCTATTTTAGACAAACGACTTACTGCCAACAAAGCCCATACGTTCCATGACGCTTCAGCTCCTAGTACCTACCACAACTGTCGTCTGCCGTCTTAAGTGAGTTAAGCGAGTAAAGTTCTTTGACTTCTCATTTCTGATCCATTTGACTATTCTGGACGACTGACAGACATTATTGCTTAAGTTGCAGAGAGATAACACATCAGTAGGCTACCCGCACGCACACAGTCTATAGACACTCGTACGCGCGCATACACACCCACACTCATACTTTTTACACACCACCGTTGACGCACCAGCCACTGGGGCGGCGCCTGCTGATATAAATCGGTGGGTGAAAATTTCTCAAGTCCAGCTTCCCATTTCAGGAACCTCTTCTCCACAACTGCTTTCTGCCTCCGGACCGGTAAGACTTCAGTGAATACTGACTATCTGTCTGCAGTTTAATAATATCCTGCTGTTTAATATATCTATGCGCTTTTGTTTCTGTCTGTACAACACATTGTGGAATACTTTCCACGTCTCAAAAAAACAAAAAAAAACGACAGCTCTGTTGGAAACATGCTGTCATTATCACATTTGACATGTGGATTAGAAGAGTCTTAACACGTGTTTAGGCAGCACGAATCTTACGAAGGGCAAGTTCACGCACTTCACACCGTTTGTGTGGTTTTGACAATTTGCATCGTCTAGGCCAAGCTACATAAATGCTCTACTGTGTTGTCTCTCTCCGTCACAGTGTAACTCATTGGTCAGCCAAATCATGTTCATGATCTGTCCCTGGCTTTTGCATGGATACAAACACCTTTTTAAAAAATAAAATAAAAAAAAGTTTTCTTAGCAACTGCTCTTTTTTTGCCTGTTCCCCTCGTTTCCTCATTATGCTTTTGCCACCCCTCCTGGTCTGACTTTCTCTGACTCATTCTCTCCGTATGTCCACCCAGCCCCCCCGTGCCTCTGTGTGTGCAGTAGCCTAGTTGAGAAATCCCAACAGATCCCAGCATGTGGCTCAGCAAAGTTCTACTGTAGAGTTAGCCAAAGGGTGTGGCTCATGGGAATGATCCGGGGCCTGTGTACACATGATTGCAGTGGTGCAATGTCTCAGGCACTCTCTAGGGAATGTGTAAACTTGTCATCTTTGCTCTTCTTATCTTCATGTGTTACTCTCTCTCTCTGTAAATCAGAGCTGATTGCTAACATTCCTTCATAACTATTGCAGTCTTTCCTAATAAAAGTGATGAAGTTGTCTCAGACTCCCCTCCCGGTTTGCCACTGACACACTCTTTTGTGTGTGTTTTCCAAGTGTCCCTTAATCCCATCTCTGCATCTTGCAGTGAGTGGATGTTGATTTGTGGATTTGTGGTATTGTGTGAGGCGTTTGACGTAATTTTGTGAAGAAGGTTATATTCTGGGCATTATTCATTCAGTAATCACGTGGTTGTTTTTTGCTCTGAATCACTTAAATTGACTTCTGTCACGTAGCACAAACTCTTGCTTTACTCAGTACCTTCTTTTGACTACAATGGAGGAAATAAAACAATAACATACATCAGTAATGAAATATGAGGTCATAATCCAACGCATCATGCAGACCAAATATAGTGAACATACTATAACAAATGTCCCCTTTTAGTTTAGTATTGATTGTCTGTTTTTTTTTTTTATTGTTTGATTATAATATTGATTATTACATATTTATTATTAAATGGAGAAATGGTATCACCATAATTAAATCTCTCTTCTTTTCTCTCTTCAGTGTTTAGCTTTAAACTGCAGCCATGCCATCTGACCTAGAGAAAGCGATGGAGTCCATGATCATGGTGTTCCACAAATACGCTTCCAAGGAGGGCGACAACAACTCTCTGAGCCGCAGGGAGCTCAAAGACCTCATGGAGAACGAGCTATCTGGCTTCCTCATGGTGTGCTCTCCTTTTTTTTCTTTTCATCTGGCTGTCTGCTATTCTTGTCACTCGTCACACTCTGGATGCATTGTCAGCCCATATCTGTGTCAGTCCTAAACGGCCCCCTCCTTGGCTGGATCACAGCTTAGATGTGACCTCTCCGCATCTTACATTCACTGGAGTGTTAAGGAGTAGTGTGCTAATCTGTATCTTTTTTAAAGCTATGGTCTCACACAAAGAGAGAAGGATGTGAAAACGTGTCTGAAAGACACAAAGGCCGTTGAGAATATGGTGGTGGTGATAAGGATGGTGGTTGTGGTGGTGGTGATGATGGTGCAAGTGCAGGAGATCGCAATGTCATTTTTATTCTCTTTTTCTCAGTCTCAGAAAGACCCTGCCACAGTGGACAAGATCATGAAGGATCTGGACACTAACGGCGACGGCCAAGTGAGCTTTGAGGAGTTTGTGTCTCTGGTGGTTGGCCTATCCATCGCCTGTGAACAGTGCTATCAGATGCATCTCAAGAAAACGGGGGCCAGAAAGTGAAGGAATAAAAAAGGAAGAGGAAGATGAGGAAAGAATGGATGCTCAGAGAATATAGGGATGAAGAAAATTGTCTGTTTTTTTGTAATTATGCTGTCTAATAAAATGTCCTTGTTGTTTACAGACTTTTGAGAAACAGTGTCTTTACTAAGGTGCCTGTGTGTGTGTGTGTTTGTGTGTGCGTGTGTGTGTGTGTGTGTATGTGTATGTGTATGTGTGAGAGAGAGAAGAGAGGGAGAAAGAGAGGGTGTGTGTGTGTGTGTGACAGAAAGACAAAGAGAGAGACAAAGTGCTGACCGTGTGTATAGGAATTCTCCAAGTAGCAGTGTTGTAATTAGCATGCACTCCATAAGAATAGAGTTGCAGTGTTAAGTCTACAGAGGCCTATAATGCTCCCATCTCATCTTGCTCCAACAGTCATAGCATTGCCATTCCCAGAGCATGTATGCCCAGGTGGACACTGAGTAATGTTCGTTACTCTTATCCATTGTCCATGAATGCTGGAGACTTAAAATAGGCCATTCCATTTTCCGGTGTCTAACAAGCCTCGCAGCACTTAAAGGAGAAGTCCGGCGATTTTTCACATAGAAAAAATCCGTTTCACGAGGTCACAGAGTACTGTTGGTCATGAAAAAACTAAAACAATCAGTTTCACCTAGCTCAAGTTGTTGCAGCCAGCAGCTAAAGCTGCCTGGCAGCCCCAGCGCTACTATGGAGGCATTGTCATGAGCCACCATGTTCATGCCCCCAGATTGTAGCGCTGTAGCTGCCTGGCTCGTCGGATTTCTCCTTTAACAATACTTCAGTGTGATTTTTTAATAAGCAGCCCAGTCCAGTCAAAGCAGTCCACACTAGTAGAATTGTGCAGTTTATAACCTCGGAGCAAAACCTCAATTTACAGTGAGACAGCAGGGAGTTGCCAGGGAGGGAGGGATGGACAGGATATATACTCATTTCCCCGGCATCCCTTCAAATCTCTGCAGTCCTCTATCTCTACATTTTTGCCCTGTGAACCTGGGTTGGGCTTACAGCATGCCACGGCCAATGAATGTTATTGGTTTCAAGGCAAACACACACCCGTTGCTACGCTGCAGTGGCTTGGAGAAGTTGAGTAACTAGAAGGAGGCCTATGATTACCACACCCGCTAAGATAACCATACGCAAGCATTTTTATGTTAGGGATTCCCCTCTCAAATAAAGTCACATTTTACTGTCCCTCACTAATTCCCATACACAACACAATAGGCTAAAGGTATTATGATTTCTTTGTTTTGATTTGTCATGACTTCTTTGTTTCGCCCATGTTGGTTGAGAAGTCATGAGGTGACGGACAAAGCACATGTCAGGCTCTTCAATTATCCACAACACTGACACTCTCAAGCCATGTGTGTGTGTGTGTGTGTGTGTGTGTTCTCTTCCATTGTCACACCACTGAAGACACACTTCTGTTACCCCATGTGGCATGGCCCTAGGGCTAGGCAATGGCTCGGTCATGAAACCCTCATGGGTACTGAAAACATCACATGCACATCACATTTGTTGTATCAGCTGAGACCTTTTAATCCCCTACAGGCAAGAGGGGTCAAGTGCCTAAGAGTCATCATTCTGACGTCACGCCTAGAACTCACATCTGTTGCCTCATCTTCACATTCCAAAGAAAAACAGCAGTTCATTGTCTTAACGCTTGGAGCTGTAGCTTAGAGGTGCAGTCTGTGACTGTAATCCAATACACTTTTTGTCAAATTCAGAGAACTATCTTCTAACTAGTGTCTATAAATAGTCCTGGATCTGTCAATGGGAGACATAGTGGCTCAGACTTAAGTGCGCCACATACTCGACGCACCCGACCTGTAGCGCGACAATGTGACGTCACAGAAGCGCCGTAACCATTTATACTCGCGCATCGTGGTCACGACACTAGTTGCAATATTCTCCTGAACAGAGGTGTCGCTGTTGTGAAAAGATTAACGCTAACTACGTTACACAGCAGAAGAAGCTGCATTAAAGGAGAATTCCGGTGTGATATTGACCTCAAGTGTATTGAAACATGATACCGAGTGTGAACGTATGTCTCATAGCCCATCTCGGCTTGTCCCCTGCACTCCAAAATCTGGCGCTAGTTAGCCGATGCTACCAACAGCTTTTTCAATAGTGGTGCTTCGGCATCGGGCTAGCCATGCAAATAAATCACTGTTTTACACCCATTTACGAGGCTCAATGTATCTCCACACTTCATTGGTAGACTTCCGAGGGCCCTGACATTTAAAACGAGACATCGAGAACTTTGAAAAAGCACTGGTAGTTTACTTACAAGACGATTTATACAGACATTATCTTCACGAAGTTTAGCGTTTGCAGCCATCCTGAATTTAGTCACGATAAGTCGAGCAACGAGTAAGAATGAACAGGTATGATAAGGGATCAGATTCCAAAAATAATTCAGTGGAAATGCATGGATTCCAGTTGCTGCTACTGGAAGAAACTGGAATCCATGCATTTCCACTGAATAATGTTTTTCTTTTACTGTCTATGAGAGAATGTAAACGGGCTCTGCTATTAGCTAGCCTCTGTGATGGTACTTCAGACTTTGGTTGCTACTATTCACAACTACCACCATCATTATCATCTAGTTTCCAAGGTGTGCTCACAGGTAGATAGATAGATAGATAGATAGATAGATACTTTAGTCATCCCGAGGGAAATTTTAATAATTTAAACAGTTTAGTTAGCTGGCTAGCTAGCTAGCAGCTGGCTGAGTTTGTGTAATTTCCTGAAGTGGAAAGAGATTTTGTTCAGGCCTTAAAGGAACCGTATGTAAGAAATGTATTTCAATTAATCATAAAATGGCCCTGCTATGTCACTAGACATTAAGAAATCATGTTCATTTCAAATACTTATATCACTGACAACAGTAGTCCGGCCAGGATATTGTCATTTAAAAAGTGAAGTTGCAGCCCTCAAATGATGTTGATGTTGTGTTTTGTCATGTCATGTTGTGTTTTGGCCTGATGCGCCACCCTCCACCTATCTACTAATCACGAAGTCAGAAGTGTTTCGTCCATCCGGGTTGGCAACCTCGAGTCAGGGGGGAGGCGGAGGGGATACACCGCTCTACAGTAATTTGAAAGTGATTGCAGTACCAGTTTTGGCCACAATCTTACATATGGTTCCTTTAATAGATATCCTTTGTTTGAAAATAAATCATTTCTATTCTTTCCTCTTAATTCCATGTGTTGCAACTCTCGCTGGTAACTTTATTAACTTATCCAGCAAACTATTACAAATTCACGTCTGTAACAAAACACTGCAACTCTCGCTTGCCCTCGAACTAGTCCATCTTCCTGTTTCCGCTTTGTCGCGCTCGTCTGAAAAAAGATGAGTGGTGCGCTACCCTATGGCGCTACCTCGCGCTACCTGGCTAAAATCCTGGCGCGCCAGCAAGATCTACGTCATTTTGACGTCACGGTGTCGCGCTACCGGTCGGGTGATTGGATTACCCAAAACATGTAACATAATCTGATTACTTTCGGATTACTTTTTACACAACTTGCACACAACATCCTTGTTTTCCACTTATTTTCCACTGTCTTTAATTCAAAGTGTGGTGATATTGGCCAAGTACTGAACACATTTTTATTGGTCGATGTTGACATTGATTTGAACCTTTTTCTTGTCAAGAAACTACACAGGCAATTGGATGATAATGATAGTGGACAAACGATTTTTGTAATCTGATTACGTAAACCTGATTACATGTAATCCATTACTACCCAACCTTGCCAATCAACACTTTATGTCAGATACAAGAAAGGGATTGGTATCATTTGATTGGCTGTTTAGCTCTAATTTCAACAACATTTCACACTGCAAAAAATGAAATCTCACCAAGTGTTAATAATCTTATAATAAGGTCAAAAAATATATTTGCCATTGATTTTAGTATGAAAAGACTACCTAGCACGCTCTCGAAAGATAATTTTGACTTTGATTTATTTTAAAGAGTCTTATGAAGACAAATTTACTTAACGCACTGGAAGACAAATTTGCTTGTTTTTAGGACAAATTTGCTTAACACACTGGCAGAAAAAATTGATTGTTTTCAGGATGAGATGTCTTAAAAAAAGTCAAACTTTTCTTAAATTAAGTCAAATGATTTCACGAGAAAGCGCTAGGTCTCTTTATACTGAAAACAATACAAACTATTTTTTTTTTATCTTGATATAAGATTAATAATCTTGGTTAGATTTGATTAGATAAGCAGTTTTTGCAGTGCAGCAGAATTGTGAGTTGCTTCATTAACTCTTGTCTGATGCTGTCTTATCTGCCTCATCTCTCATCGTCTAGTAGTATTGATTGATGTATATTAATTCCCACCTAAGGTCTCTTCTGCATTGCTGCCAGAATGTTTCTAAGTGACTTTGGATAAAAGTGTCTGCTAAATAAATATATATAAAATATAACGATCTGCACTGTTCCAAGAAAAACAGCTGTGTGCTTAAGTGGTAAAAAGTCGCTTTAGATTTAGCAAGTATACAGACAGAATGCTGTGTAGGCAACTACGAGTGTTGAAATCATTGCACTTTTTAAACACACACAGTATTTTAAATGCATGAGACAGGGCTTTTGTCTCACACATCCTTACAGCTGTCATATTTCATGTTGACACTACGTTATTCATTTATAGCCTACACTTGAGACAGAAGTCTTGTGATATCTCACCAAATATTTTGGGTAACTCAACCTCCTTAAATGCTGAGTGGGAATATCTTTGTGGGAGTTCTGTTGGCAGTGTAGTAATTTGTGTCTTCTATTTCTATTATCTATTTATTATACTTACCTTCATTCTATGCATGCACTGTGGATAGGCCTACAGTAGCCTATTACATGCCATCAGGTGGTTAGTTTAAACCTTGTACAACTGCACCTAAGTCTAATGTTGAACCATTACCTGCTAAACAAACTGAATTATAAAGAGTCAACTGTTCATTCTCCAATCAACATCTACATTAGCTCTAGAAGCTGAGACCATGCCTTGAAAGCAAAATGATTTTTCCCCCACACATGCAGCTCTCTATCTTACCACAAGATGGCAGGAAAGTGCAACTGACAAGTTCAAACACCGTTAATCAGACCTTCACTAGCTTGTAACCACAGACCTGTACACTTGTAACAAATTGTGTTCCTATATGTTACAATAGATGTATTCTGCTAGTTTTCTTTCTGTCTGCTCTGTTTTTTTGCTAGCCATGTTTTGATTACATAATGGTTGTGCTGTAGATCTATATAGGCCAACAAGGTACCTAACACATAATGTTGGATAGTTTTATCAAAATTAGATTCAGCCATTGTCTGTCTGCATTGGAAGGCTTTGTGTCAGTTCGTGAATTGTCCAGTAGCAGAAAGCAAGACCTAGGCAAACAGCCATCATTTGCATATTAAATGCTGACCGTCTTGATTTACATAGCCTACTGTTCCACTGGGCACTTATGAAAATAGAGAGAAAATAGCTCTGCTTGGACGAGGATTATGAAGAAAGAGAACTCTCGTTTAGAAATCTCCTATTAACACACTCTTCACACCTAGCCTAAGCTAGCCTACTGATGGAACTAGATTCACACACACTCAATGTTTCCCAAAGAGCATGATATAAAAATAGGTTTGGAGGGGTTTTCAAGATGGCAACCGTGTAAGGTGTATTATGTGGCTTTATACTTGGTATGTGCTTAAAACAAAAAAAAATAGGTTTGGCTAATTACCTACTTTACAAAGTTAGACTACATTAGGTAGGCCTAATACTGCTACACCTGTGATAGTCGAAGGGCAATGCTCCGGTGACTGCGAAAAGGCCTCAAGGAAAACGAAAGGGGGTCTTGTGATGGTTGGGCGGGTCACCGACAGCGCCGCTGTGTTCCCAGCGCTCAGCCCAGTGTACTTGAGTTGTTTTGAATGTGCGACGCACCGACAGGAGGGGGGCAGAACTTGAACTAAAGATGGCGGACGTAGAAGATGAGATACGGTCTGAACCCTCTTCTCTGCACCCCGCGGGGCCGCGAAACGGAACCGGTGTAGGTTCGGTGAGTGGTACCAGAGGCCAGAACATAACAATGGTGACGTCAGGCCCACGAATGGTACGGATTGTAAAATCGGAATCGGGCTATGGGTTCAATGTTCGTGGGCAAGTAAGTGAAGGTGGACAACTGCGAAGTATCAACGGGGAACTGTATGCTCCACTGCAACATGTCAGCGCCGTGTTACCTGGAGGGGCTGCAGACCGAGCTGGCATATTGAAGGGTGACAGAATATTGGAAGTGTAAGTCTGTTTACTTGTCAATTACGTCTACGTCTAAAAAGTTTTAAACGATTAACGTTAACACGAGCTACTGCTAGCTGGCTAGCAAGATAAGTAGCTGACTACTACTAGCCATACCATTGGTTGGCTAACCTGTTATCTAACATTATCGCTAGCTAAGTCAAAACAAATCAATGCAGCACCTACCTAGCCATAACGCTAATATAACCAAGTTACTAACGGGTTAACACGTTCAAGCAAAAGGTTTATGTACAACCCCAAGGAATGATATTTATTTGTTTTCACCCCGGCTTGACCATCAAAACATTTTGACACATGCAGACTAACGTTACCATTCCCCACTATTTGCAGACCCTAACTAGCTATAGCTAACCAGTGGAAAAAATCTTGCTGATTAGTTCAATTTACAGTATGATGTTATACATTTGACACGACCTAGCTGTTGTCATTGACCATTTACGTTGTTTCCCTATTAAAGTGCTGTTATGGGTAAGCATGTTTATGGGACGTGCATTTGCTATGGTGGCTAGCAAGCCTTAACGCTAGTGGTCATTCAGTTATCCTGAACCTAACGCCATACTTAGCTTCTAATTCTAGTCAACGTTACGTATTAAGTAGCTATCTTAAGCTCGTTGGCAAATCACCCAGTGTCAGTGGATTAGTGGTGGGTAGTTTTTGGTGTATTGAACGTGTGTCGGAATGTGCCTAGAAATTAAGCACTGGTCTATGCTATGCTGTTCTGGTAGCTAACGTTAGGTTGTGCTACGGGAATAACATTAACATGGTCTGTGATGCATCCCAGCTGCAGCCGCTGTCTGTTTCTCATATGCTAATTCATGAAATTAATTGGATTCTTTCGGTAATAAACACACGCTTTTACAACCACTGTGTATTTCGAGATTCAACGAAAGCTTCTAGCGAGCTCATGGTTTTCAAACGGCACCTGATTGCGTCAAGTATTGTGTTATGTGAAAACGTCCGTCCACCGTCAATGTCAGCCAACCCAACCACTTACCGAGCTAGGATATTAAATGCTACTCACATACTCTAACCCCCACCCCCCTTTTTTTGCACACACGCTTCGAGTCCGCTTTTCACCCGAAGGAACTGTTCTCCCGCGGAGCCAACTGCAAAAGTAATGACGTAGACACACACACACATCCTAATTTTACCGCAATTAGTCAACACATCAGGTTAAGACGAGTTCATTGGATGATTGAGATCTATTCACACCCTAAGACTGTAGCGCACTGTCACACTATGCAACAAGTGTCAGCTTGTTTGCATAATCACCATTAGACGAGGTTAATCATTTTGTAGGATGATTAGATATTCGATGCAAATCGATGGTGTACGTGTATGTGTGCAGTGTCATGCTGGGAAGAGGTACAAAGACTCCCAGAAAAGGGGATGCACTTTGCTCATCATTATGCTGAAGAAAAGCACCAACTTAACCACACAAAGTCCCTTTGAAGGGGATGCTCTACATTTATACGCTTCCAGGTTCAAACGGTCGAAAATTACAGGCCGTTAGAGACCCACCATTAAACCACAGCTTGTACCAGCACGGTGCCATGGTGTGTGTGTTTGTGTGTGTGACCAACTGAGACGACCAGCTGCTCTGATTCACGCCGTTGGAGGGTCCGTCAGGTGACCCGTTCCCACACACACACACAACACAAATGAACATGTCTCATCATCGACATCTCTGCGTCATCATTGCCAAGCCCCCCCACCCTCTCTTTCTCTCTTAAGATGCTGGGTGTTTGCATATGCTTACGTGTTGCTAAAGGCAAATCCCTGTTAATCTCCTGAGTTATTCCATGAACTTTTCAGAGTCCCTAGCCATGTGTACATTTGTGTATACTTAGCATCTCCTTTGGGGTCCCCCCTGTCAACATCAGCTCACGCTTTCACCCATCATGCAGTAAAAACAAGCACTGCGGGGAGCTGTGTGTGTGTGTGTGTGTGGCATAGACGGCAGCATCCCAACCACAAACCGGTCCAAGTGCCTACGGCTACCTAGTGTTCGATTCCGACCCCACCCCTGTATCTCTCTCACTCTGTATCTGTGCCCTGTCCATCTCAGTTGTATCTGCATGAGAGCAAAAAGCCCTAAAAATATACTTTGGTTTAAAAAAACATCAACAACAACAAGTAAAAAAACAAGCACTAGGTTGCACTGCACCTGCTTCTCTGGAGTGCTCCTGTTTATACCTCCAACTCACAGCACAGTACAGTTACCGCTCTGCTTCTCTGAGTTGTCCATCCTGTCGTACAAAAGGACTGAACCAAGGCACTCTTACTCATATACAAAGCTTTATTAGTAGGCGAGTTCATAATAAAAGGACTGAACCAAGGCACTCCTTCATATAAAGAAAGAAGCTTTATTAGTAGGCTAATTCATAATAGATTAGATAAGATCTTCCATCATATTTGCAGCCAAAATGGCCTTCATCAGGGCAGAACGTTTCTTGGTGTTTTATGCCCCCAACGTTGTCTTCAAGGTAGCGCTGCCTGGAAGGCGCTATGGTTAGGCGTGGGTTGAGGTTAGAGTTAAGTCGACAGTGCCAACGCTGCCTGGAAGACGACGTTGGGGGCATAAAACACCATCGAGTGGGCAGAACCTGTGTGACTGTCTCTTTAGCCTTAGCTATTCCCTTCTCCAGATAGACTGCAGTTCCACCAGCGCTACCAGTGGATCTGTCTGTCAAGAATATGACTGGAATATTCCATCAACAACTCATGTCAACCCCATAATCGCAATATTGTCATATTCTGAATAAGGCCAATAGTCAGAATATTAATGACCATTTAAACTTGACTGTGTGTGTGTTTGAGGGTGTGAGGGTAAAATCAGTAGAGCTAGTTTTCCCTGTGCCAGTATCAGAGCCATCAGGCTATCCCTTTGTAGCGTTGCTGTTTCTCTAGTCGGAACAGCTCTTGTCGTGTTGTGTTAACAGCACTTGGCTCCTTTTTATTCATGACCCAGCTCGCGCTACTGTCTGCCGCTGTCTGTGTTTGGGGCGGAGGGCCGACGGAACCCAGACAGACGGGGGCTGCTAGGCTGACTGTCTCTTACATAAGCCTGTCTCTGTCTCTGTCTCTCTCTCTCTCTCTCTCTCGCACTCTCTCTCTCTCTCAGCCTGCAGACATTGCTGTGACATACAGGGTGTAAATCACGCTGCTGCAACCGGTTCATGTCACCTCACCCTCTTCACTACCTTTAAATCTTCCCTCATTCTGTGCCCATTCAACCTCTGGAGTGTTGACAAAGACACACACACACACTTTTTTGGTATGTTCCAACTGTGTTTTGATGGCTGGAAAGTGAGGCACTGGAAAGAGTGGCTTGACTCCTGTGCTATTTTTGCTGTCTATTCGACAGAGTAGAAAAATGAAAAAGTGTGTGTTTGTGAGCGCGGGCTGGGCGGTCTCGGGAGACCAGGCTAAGGAGAGGCCGGGCTACCTCGCTCCAGGAAGAGTCCACTCCAGCTCGAGTTCTAAACAAAGTGAACATCCTACGCACACACGCACACACGCCATCCCCCGCCCATGGGAGAGTCGGCACAGCCAGAAGTTTTTAACCCCTCCAACTCCCCCCCACAGTTCGCATTCCGCCGCAGGAAATGACTCTTCTCTGCAGTGACTCTATGGTCCTGAGACGCTGTGTGTGCTGAGCTATTTGTTTCTAATCTTGGTTAGTTATGCCCTCAGGTACACTCTCCACTCTACTCTCTCTCCCCCTCCTCACAACACACACACACACACACACACACACACACACACTTAAAGCGATGGTTCGGAGTAATTTCACCCTAGGGTCCTTTGCACCATGACCAGGGGCGTCGCCAGCCGATTTTACCGGGGCTTCAGCCCGGGGTAAATTGATCTCAGCCCGGGTAGCCAAAATTGTTATTTAACTTTTTTATTTCATTGTGCGTTCTATCCCTCGTAGCCTATTAGAACAAGGAATCCCGAACACTAAACTCTGACAAGGAGAAGCAGAACGGGCTGGGCGGGCGGGCGTGGCTGGGCTGGGCTGGGCTGGGCTGGGGTGGGTGGAGAGCGCCAGAGGGTCGCTTCGCGGTCTGGTCAGAGATCAGTGGATCTGTGCTCTCAACTAACGTTACTGCTGTCAACTCACTGGGTGGTTCAGTGTCATAGGTTGCAGTACGTTGAGAAAGCAGACGTGACATGGCCAGCAAAGAAACTGTTTGGCTTTTTCAAACGAAAGGCAAAGGGTAAGAATTCATGTTTGTAAACTGAAATATAAGCCTGTCCGACCGACTCCATGAAGGCCAGCTATTAGTGTTGTTTACCTATCCTATCGCTAGCTGGCTAGCAAGCTATCATTAGTAAACACTAAGCAGGAGTAAAAATTAACTTTTTGAAATGTGAATGTCTACCAGTCACTGACAAATGAAGTGGCGAAATTCACCCGCCATTCAATAGGCAATCCGTATTTTCTGTCTGAAATCTACTAGCCAACTTCAATATTTACTCAGCTCTAAATAACTAAATTTAGCCAGAAGGGCTAATGCTTTCCCTCGTTGTTGAACATTTGTAGGGAGATGTTTTAACAGTGGCAAATTATAAAACATTAAATATCTAGAGGGGGCTGAGACCGCTTTCATTCACCCTGTAATGAGCCATTTAACCATCAAAGTGATTACAAAGCTGATGACATAAACATAAAACAGCATTAAAAAACCCAAGTTTCATGGGGATGAACATGTTCCATGGGAATGTGTTTAAATGTCCACTGAAATGTATGCAAATGCCCTATGCATAAGCAAAGCATTTGTAATTAGAGCTGAACATTGCAATCTCAAGTTCTTTGTATCCTGCAATGTAGTATGTTTTTGTTGGTTTGCCACACACTGATCTGATTCCATGATTTTGTAGAGGGTAGCAGCAAAGATGGGCTACAAACAGAGGAGAAGCCAGCAGCAAGAGCAGATAGGCATATGTCAGGATCAGGCATGGACATTGGTAACCATTATTCAGAGAAGGAGAAGAGAGAGGTGTAAGTGATGAGAAGCAAAAGTAGCAAATGATGAGAAGGACAGCAGTAAGTGATGAAAGAAGAGACTAAGTGATAAGAACAGACAGAGAAACAGACTGAGACAGAACTTCAACCTCAAACATTTTACTGTCTTTTTGGTAGATCTCTGGCATAGATCAAACAACAAAAGAGCAGTCAGGTGATGGAGAGAGAAGGGAGATCAACAGAAGGAGGTGCAGAACATTTGCTTAATGATACATTACATGCAACCTCACACTTTAATGTGTATGTGCCTAGTAATTCAATAATAAATAATTTGGGCAGTCTAATGTAGTCTGTTGTCTACTATAATAACACCTTTTATGTACTGTATATATATAAAAACAGCCGGTCCAGCCGGGATAAGCCCAGGTTGTCCTTAAAGTCTAGAAACGCCCCTGACCATGACCCCAAGCCAAACACCCTCCCAGAACCTGTTTTCCCTTGGTAGAACCCTGCCAGGACTTTTACGGGCTTTTCCCAAATCGCGAAAGTAACGTCGACGCTGCGGTATAGTAGCAGATAGTAGCATACATCAGGCAAGTGTTATTTAAATAAACTCCTGGTGTACCTACAAACTTTTCAATGCCTCGTTTTTGAGTAAAGAACATACTGTAGAAGTTTCGTACCATTCAGGGCATTATTAGTGGGGTAAATCTAAGAGAAAAAAGTTGGTACCATTACGACTGCAGAAAGTCATTAGTTTCTGACAGCGCTACTCCACCAGGGTTCGACCAAGGGAAAACAAGTGTTGGGAGGGTGTTTGGCCCGGGGTCATGGTGCAAAGGACCCTAGGGTGAAATTACTCCGAACCATCGCTTTAACACACAGTCTAGCACACACACATGAAACACACGCTCACATACAAAACACACACTCTTGCACACATACACTCTCCCTCTCACACACACTCACATTCTAAACACACTCTCTAGCTTGCACACATCAAACATTCTCTCACACTCTCTCTCTCTCTCTCTCTCACACACAAACACACACACACACACACATTAGATGGCATTTCACAACACAGACACTCAAACTCTCTATATGAAACACACGCTCTAGCACTCCCACATACACACACGCGCGCATATTAGTTTCCATGTGACTTTGTCAATATTGAGCATACTTCCTCCTTGCCTCCCCAGTTGAGCAAAGTGTGCTGGAAGGTAGCTGCTTTTGGCTCAGGTGATTGGCAGGTTACTAGCCCAGAGCCTGGGCCTCCTGTCACAGGCATCCAGCTCAGAGCAGGAAGTGAAGTGAGAGTGAAGGCCGTGTGTGTGTGTGTGTGTGTGTGTGTGTGTGTGTGTGTGTGTGTGAAATGTGCTGATGTTGCAGCAGTGGTGTTCCGTTGCTTTGCTTACTGCTCACTTTTGCTCACCACACACCTTTAGAGTGCAAGGTCTCTCTTTCTCTGCTGTTTTTCTTTCTTTCTTTCTTTCTTTCTTTCTTTTAATCTATCTTATTCACTCCTCCTTCTCCTCCTCCCAGTCATCTGGACTGCAAGATTTCTCTCTTCCATTCTGTTTTTCTTACACCCCCCCCCCCCGATTCATTAACTCTTAACTCTGTGACCATACTCTCTTTTCTGCTGATCAGTATACTTGTTCTCTCTCTTTCTCCTCTACACTTGTTGACCCTGTTTCTCTCCGTCAATTCCACAGAGCCTCATATGACATGTGTGGCGGTGGAGATGGTGGTGGTGGTTGTGGTGGTGGTGAGAGGGGGTATGAGTGTGACACATTAACCAGCTCATCTGCTGAGTGAAAGAGGAACTGAGGCTCTAAGGCTTGATGAGGCAAGTTGGTAAACATGTGTGATCTCATTCCACTGCCCTTCAGCAGTTACACCTCGGTCTCTCTCTCTTTGTCTTTCCCTTTCGTTCTAGTTTTTTTTTTCTTGTCTTTCGCTCTTATTCATTCAGTCCGTCCATCTCTCTTTCAGTCCATCTTTCTCTCCCTATCTCCCCTTCCCTGACTTAGAGACTCCGTCTCTCTCTCTATGTCTCTCTCTTTCTCTTTCTGTATGTCTCTTCTCTCTCTCTTTCTCTCCCTGCTCTTCTCGTGAGTGTTGCAATCCGTGCCAGGGCTGACTTTCAGCCAGTGTACTTTCTGTCCACTCCCCCAACAGGAACTTAAAAATAAAAGACTTTACCAGGACCAGGATGTCAAAAAGTCTGTTTCCAAAAAGCACAAAGTTGGGAGACCACTAGTCATGCTTTTGGACTGGCATTATTAGTGGGGTAATTTGCGAGATAAAAGTTGGTACCATTACGGCTGCAGAAACTCATTAGTTTCTGACAGCGCTACTCGACCAGGGTTCGACCAAGGGAAAACAGGTTCTGGGAGGGTGTTTGGCTCGGGTCATGGTGCAAAGGACCCTAGGGTGAAATTACTCCGAACCATCGCTTTAAGTAGTTTACTTCTTATCTTTCTTGTATAATAGGTGGATATAGTAATGGACACTCACAGCAGTCAGTCCACCCTGCAGTGTTAGGTGGGGTTAGTTTACAGTATGTGGGGGTGCCTGGCTGTGCTGAGGGTGTATGTGGCATGTCCATCTTGCAGTGTGATGGACTCGCACACTGTGGGTAGTGTACATTATGTATGTGTGTGGGTAGCGTACAGTATATGGGTGTACCTAGCTGTTTTGAGGGTATGTGTGTGTGTGTGTGGGGTAGTGTACAGTGTGTGTGTGTGTGTGTGTTTGTGAACGGTTTGTGTACAGTGTGTGGGTGTACCTAGCTGTGTTTGTCTCCCTCACATCATGTTCATTCATGAGTTATACAGTTGTGCTCAAAAAAATAGCAGTTCCTTTAGAAAAAAGAGTAAATGTCAAAATTCTTCAAACAAATTGTACTTTCATGAACACAGATGCATTGGGGACACAGTACATTCTATTCCAAAGCAAAACAATTGGGCAAAGTCATCAAAACTTACATAATAATAATGATATTTCATAGAAAGTCAGAAATGCCATGTTCAAAGAAATAGCAGCGTTGCCATCTTTCCTTGGAAACTCAAAAATGTGTGAAGAAATTCTTGATAAGTGAACTTGGCTAAGTATCCTAAACTAATATTTTGTTGCAAAACCACGGTTTCTGATAACTGCTTCACATCTGTGGTGCATGGAGTCAACCAACTTCTGGCATCGTTCAACAGGTATTGCAGCCCAGGTTAATTGTACTGTATTCCACAATTCCTCTTTGTTTCTTGGTTTTGCCTCATGCACTGCACTTTTTATGTCAGCCCACAAGTTTTCTATGGGATTAAGGTCCAGGGATTGTGCTGGCCACTCCATCAGTTGAATCCTGTTCATATGGAACCATGCTTTTTGCGCTTTGCTTGCTGGTGTGTTTTGGTCATTATCTTGTTGAAAGGTCCACCTCAAAGGCATTTCCTCTTCAGCATGACCTCTTCCAGTATGTCAGGCGCCCTGCAAACACCGAATTCAAGCCACAGTACTCAGTGAAGATAATTAAGCATGGTGGTGCAAGCATCATGATATGGGGATGTTTCTCCTACTACGTTGTTGGTCCTATTTACCGCATACCAGGGATCATGGATCAGAAATTTCCTCTTCAGCATATGGCAGCATGACCTCTTCCAGTATCCTGATGTGCTCGAACTGATCCATGATCCCTGGTATGCGGTAAATAGGACCAACACCGTAGTAGGAGAAACATCCCCATATCATGATGCTTGCACCCCTTGTCTCTCAGTCACAGTGGCCACACACATCATGATTTTCCACTCGTCTCGTCCGATGAATAAGTGATGATGGCGAGGCGGTGGCATATGGCAGCCGTTCCTCTCACGCCAACCCACCTCAGTTTGGAAAGGGCCAACAATGCCACGGCCCTCTCCTTTCTCTCTCTCTCATTATATTTCTTTCTTTCTTTCTCTCTCTCTCTCTCTCTCTCTCTCTCTGTCCTTCTTTCTTGATATGTTCTGTCTATCTAGGTAAGGTCAATTGAAAGTAATAGTGTCAATATCTAAACACATGACCCAACAACAACCATGTGGCAAGCAACAGTGAGCTTTAATCTTGCTATTACTTTTTAAGACTTAATAGTAATCCCTGCCAGTGCAGACCTATAATTAGCAAAGTTGCTTTTTGAAAATAAACAAGCCTCCCTCTCCTTTTCGTGCTCTTTGCAGTTGTCACTTCTCTGCCTTGCCTCTTCTCCAGCGTTCCTCCATCTCTGTCCTTGCCTCTTCTCCAGCGTTCCTCCATCTCTGTCCTTGCCTCTTCTCCAGCGTTCCTCCATCTCTGCCTTGCCTCTTCTCCAGCGTTCCTCCATCTCTGTCCTTTTCCCTCTTGAGGCTCGCTTTCTTTTTCTGCTTTTATTCCTGCTGCCCCCCTCCCCACCCCACCCCCCACCCCTCCCCTCCCCACCCCACCCCCACTTCTCTCTCTGTGCTGTGTCTGTGCCATCACATAAACTCACATTATGGCATTTGGGGAGTTGGGGGTTGTGAGTTTGAAGATGATGGACATGCTTTTTTTCTTGAATAAAATGTAAAGGGGTAGCCTAGAAATCTAGACGTGCCCCTAGCGGCAGCAAATTACATTTGCTGGCAGGGCTAGTCTAGCAACTCTCCGTTGGCTTGTGAGCTCCAGAAATCGAAACTCAATCAGGCCAATGAAATCGTGTATGGAGTCGTTAGGTGGGCTTAACATAATGATTGATTGCAGAGTTGCAACGGTTTGGCTTGAATTCCCTGCTACTTGAAAACAAATAAGATGGATGTTGCTGTTGGCGAACAGTGTGACACGAGTTAAGCTTTTATTAAGTTGGCAAACGTTTGAACTAGCCAACTAGCTCCGCTGGTGGGAAACGCATGGGACTCATAGCGCTGCCGCTGTCCTATTGAGTGCAGGGGGAATTTGAAAGACAACTGATTATCCCGCCCCTCGGACTGAGAACTGCGAATGGTGAGTGTCCAGACCCTACATTTTAATGTGGGTCTGGCTCGTCAGGCTAGTAAAGGGGCTTGTTTTCTTTAAATCTGAGGCTGGAGGAACTGTTGGGAAGAATCTGAATGTTTCTCAGTGGTGTTGATGGTATGAAGGTGTCAACTACCAGTTTTGTGTACGCGTGGAAAAACCTACAATTTCCTCTCTCTCTCTCTCTCTCAATCACTCATCATTTCACAAGAATTTAACAGCTTTTGTACTGTTTCCCTCCTTCCTCCCTCTCTCTCTCTCTCTCTCTCTCTCTCTCTCTCTCTCTCTCTCTCTCTCTACCATATATCTCTCTCTACCATATTTTTCTCTCTTTCTGTCTCTCTCCCTCAGGAATGGCGTGAGCGTTGAGGGGGCGACACACAAGCAGGTGGTGGACCTGATCCGGGCGGGTGAGCGCGAGCTGGTTCTGGCCGTGCTGTCGGTGCCTGCCCATGAGGTCGAGGGCCTGGAGCCCGGCGAGGAGGGGGGCACCCCCCCCAGCTACGACTACAGCGACCGGCAGGCCGTGCCCATCTCCATTCCCTCCTACAAACACGTGGAGCAGCACACCGAGAGGTTTGTGGTGAGTGTCGCACAGAGCCACAACACTGAATTTACAGCTCATAATAATAGTAACTAGCATGGTATCCCGACAGCAATAGCAGAGCAACGCAAGTAACAGAATAGAAGGTAATATAAACGGGGTGTCCGATAAAATTTCTGCTTAAACATTGTGTTGCATTGCTTCGCGTCACGTACTGTCAGGATATTCCAATTGAAAACAAACTGATTTAATGTTAACGCTAATGTTCACTCGCATCGCATCTAGTTAGGACTTGTTGTAATGACTAGTAATTACAACTTTACAACTCTCTAACATGCACACTGTTCTGTTTTTGTTTTAAAACTAATACGATCTCTGTCCAGATGTGCGTTTACGATTCCGGAACTGAGACCGTCTTTTGTCCACGCTGGACCCTTGAAACCCAGATTTACACAAATCATGTGACCGTTCATGCATTTATTTTAATTTAACAAATTTATTCAGAATTTGACTGCAATACAGATGCTAACAAATACAGCAAATAAGCCTAGAAAAGCGTGTACTTCGTTCTCCATTGTGCATTCATCGCTGGCAGGCTAGTAGTGTTTTTTTGAAAATGGGGCCGACAGCGTTTCAACTTTATTCAAATGATTCTGTTTCAGGAGCTCAAGTAGTGTAGATGAGAGACGCAGATGTAACAAAACAACAACAAAAAAAGAATGGTGTGGACAAAGAGTAGACCTCCGTCCAGACCAAAGGCCCAAATTCCACTATCTTGAAACAGTAGCCGAATTGAGACTCTTTATTCAAAGCACCTTTCAGGACACCCAAGGGTACTTTGCATATGATTTACAGATCCAATTTACGGAGAGGGAAAAGAACTAAATGAGCAGTGAAAAGACATTGAACAGACTGAAGAGATGTAGAGTTTTAACATCGACAATAGATTCACAGTGTCCAGATGTGGTAGGAAGGGGATTTACACACACACACACACACACACACACACACACACACACACACACACACACACACACAAACGAGCAATTATCATTAAGCTGACTCTTCTATCCAAAGCTGCACCTGCATACGTGCATTTAGGTTATGTTATGTTACATTCAAAGTGAGCTACAGTATAGTGCAGATTAGGTGTGTAATGGTACACAAAAATCATGATCTAGTACGTACCTTGGTCTTGAAATCAGTTTGGTTCATTTTCGGTACAGTAAATCTTGCTTATGCTCAACAGATATAAGCTGGAATATTATTTTGAAAAGATGTCAAATGTTTTTTGCCATAATTAGCTAAACTGACATATGGTCCGGCACTTAACATGTTTGTGTGGAAACTCAATTTTGAAACATGGTCCACACACAAAAAAAGCCTACTGTTGATTACTGTTTAAAGGTTGTATCAGCAATTTCAGGCCCAAAAAAGACTCAAACATAAATGATCACATTCATCTAATCTTCCGCTTCATTCATCTAACGATCCGCTAGCTGCCTGCCCCATAAGCAGGCCGTCAAAAAAACGTGTCTCTGTAGGCAGCCTAGGCTCCGAGATCTGTACACAAAAACAATAGCTACCAACAGGGGTTGGCAACCACTCAAAAGCAAAATAAAGTGTTTCAACCAATAACCGACGAGATGTGCGTTTAGGAGAGTTTCAGTTGCCCGGGAGGGAGGGGGAGGGAGTAGCGAGCTAGCTTTCTGTTTTGTTTAAACATCAACAGAAGTGACGTATCCCCGCTATCGCTGATGCAACCTTTAAGACTGCATTCGGTACATTCGGTACACATCTGTGTTGAACGTTCCTGTGAGTGGCTCAGTACAAATGTCTGTCTGATGAAGGGCTGGGGCCTGAAACGTCACATGTGGTGATATAGCCTACAAACATTCTCAACATTCGGACTCAACATTCTTCTACTTGCTTGTGCCTTCCTGTCCAGCACCCAGTACTCAACTACTTGGATGTGCGGGCTGCACTCTTGAACTCTCACGCTCAGTACAAATACCTGCACCCTTATACCCCTATTGCGAATATGTATTGCAAGGATCCGAGTGAGAACAATTTCATCATCGCAGGCACATGACTGTGCAAACATTTGTGCGCTTTCCAATGTTTTGTGACCTTGCAGAGTCATACTCCACAACGCCACAAGGCCACCAACTGCACATGGATGGACTCCAAGTGGACTAGAAACTATAATAAGAACAACCACAGGTCCATGCTGTCCCCAGCTTTCTGTGTGCACGTCAACAAGCGAGTATAATCAAGACCTGAAGTGTTCACTCTGAGCACTTGCGCTCGGCACGACACTCAAGCTCCTCCGTCATCAGCTCGCATTGTCACTTGACACACTTGTTGAGGCGTCACCATTTCATCAAAGCAAGGGTCAGCTTTCAGGGTGCTCTTGTGGAGCTCTTTAATTCTATGGTAATACCAGAGTTATTCTTTGTGTGGTGGAAGCGCTGCATTCTCTGTTCGCGGTAAGTGGGTCAGGGCTTTATTGTCGTCAGGGCTTTATCATTTTTGGCTCTGCGTCTCCTCCTAGGGATTTGGTCATATGGACAATTTGGCTATCCCTGTGTTGGTCATATGGACAATTTGCACCCATGTTGTGGTCATGTATTCCGAGTTGCAAATAAATTAAGTAAAATCGAGATATCGTACAGTATCACTTCCTTTGGTGAGGGGGACTTACTTATCATGTATTTTTTATTTATTCAATGTTTTACAAAGATAATTGCAGTGAGTGAAAGTGACTTTAAATTGGTTAACAGTGCCTTTTTTGAGTTTTTGAGTTCAGCAGTCTCATGACGTCACTGTCGTCATAATAAGTCCCCATGTATTTAATTCAGAGGGATCAGAGGCATTAGATGTACAGTGTAGCCCATCATTAACACCTCCCCCCCAGCTTTCAGTTCTGCAACATTAGACTACTACTTCCCTCTGTGTTTGCTTCTATGCTGTGAAATCCCCTAGCTGGACTCACGTATATCAGATTACTTACGGTGTTACGGCGAACCTCATTAAAGTGGTATAACATAAAGTCCGTAGGACAAAAATGTGCTTATGACTCACCGAAGCACTCTGCCCTTAAAGCTCCACCTCAGTTGAGGTTCTTTCCATTCCCCAGCTTTACATCCACTAATGAGTTTCATTTACCTTCACTGATTCACGCTTGAAGAAGGCTAATTGCAGATATGTAGCTCTTTTTGAACTTTTTAGCATAATTTCCCCTGGTTTAATTAAGAAGCTTGAGTCATATGCATAGGCTGCAACCTTTACAAGGCAAGGTTTACAAGGCAACCTTTTTTTGTGAAGTCCATGCAGCTTAGCTGGCCTCCTCGATGTGCCATTTCTGTGGATTTAAATTGTGAGAGAGCTTTGCAGCTGAAGCTGGACGGCGGGGTTCTGCTAAAGAGCAACACCTGCAGCAGTGACCCACCTCTGTGGATGAGTCACCTCTCAGATCAGCGTGTGTCACCGCTAGCGTCTCTCGTTTCCTCTTCTTCTTTTTTCTTTTTCTTTCTCTCTTTGTGTCTTATCCTCTCTCTCTCTCTCTCTCTCTCTCTCTCTCTCTCTCTCTCTCTCTCTCTCTCTCTCTCTCGTTCTCTCTCTCTCGTTCTCTCTCTCTCTCTCTCTCTCGTTCTCTCTCTCTCGTTCTCTCTCTCTCTCTCTCTCTCTCTCTCTCTCTTTCTCTCTCTCTCTCTCTCTCTGTTCTCTCTCTCTCTGTCTCTCTTTGTGCCTTATCCTCTCTCTCTCTCTCTCTCTCTCTCTCTCTCTCTCTCTCTCTCTCTCGTTCTCTCTCTCTCTCTCTCTCTCTCTCTCTTTCCCTCTCGTTCTCTCTCTCTCTGTCTCTCTTTGTGCCTTATCCCCATTCTCTCTCTCTCTCTTTCTTGTTTTTATATATATATATATATGTGTGTGTGTGTCTTACTACCTCTGCGTCTCTCCCTGTCTTTTTCTATGCAGAAGCCATAAAGTACATAGTTGATTATTAATTTAGTGTTGCAACTTGTTTTTATTAGTTTATTAGTTTAATACCTTTGTATGAAGTAAACATTGCAAAGATATATTACTAGACAGGTCAACCTCAAATCTACCTTTGACTTCAGAACTTGCCATAAGGTGAATTCCAAAGACTGCTAAAAAGCAGAAATGATATTTAGTATTTTAAGAGGAACAAAAGTGTCCATCAACATTGCACAAAATAATAATAATAAGTAATATTATACATATTGCTAATATAATACACTATGCCGTTAATCATATCTAAACATTGTAATCCTACACATTGCCGTTTTACATTTGAACTGCAGAGTGTACTCAATGCTGGTATTTATTTCAGATATACACAGGAGAGACGTTACATTTCTAAAGTGCTATAGGTAGGGGATTTCCCACGGTGGTCAATCAGCAACCAAGCCTATTTACCATCAAAAACAAAATCACCAACAAAACAACCTTTGTGGGCAAAAAACCTCGGCAACAGAGCAGCTCTCGAGCATTTCACTAAGGATACCAAGCAGGCCCTTTCAGTCATTGGTGTTTTGTATTCTGTACCTGTACTCTGTATTTGGTAATCTGCATATAATTATGACACAAGATATCTTTCTCTCTTACTAACTAATTCCCGTTCTCTTTCTCCGTCTCCTGTCGTGCTGTACAGGTGTATAATGTGTGCATGTCAGGCAGGCAGCTGTGCTCGAAGCGCTACCGTGAGTTTGCCATCCTGCACCAGAACCTCAAGAGGGAGTTCAGCAACTTCAACTTCCCCAAGCTGCCCGGCAAGTGGCCCTTCTCCCTGTCCGAGCAGCAGCTCGACGCACGCAGGAGAGGTCTGGAGGAGTACCTGGAGAGAGGTGTGTGTGTGTTTGCGTGTGTTTGCAGGTTTTTGTGGTTGTTTGCGTGTGTGTGCACACGTGTGTATGAGCGAGGTTTTTTGCGGTTGTTTGCGTGCGTGTCTGTGCGTTTGCGTGCGTGTCTCAAACATCACGGTGTGTGTTTGCGCATTTGTGTGCGTGCGTGCATGTCTCAATCATCAGCTGAACACACAGCGAGGAGAGGGCCTGGAAGAGTACAGGGAGAGAGGCCGGGGGAGGGTGAGATGGAGGGATGAATGAGGAGATAATGAAAGAAAGAAATGACCGGATGGTGGGAACGGAAGAAAGAGAAAGATGGAATGAATGTAGGAATGCAGGAATGAAAGAAAGCAGAAGGAAATGATGAATGACCGCAAAAAGAAAAATGAAGGTGGCTAGATGAAGGAGTGAGTGAGAGAGAGGGAGAGAGAGGGAGGAAAGGAATGAAGGAGAGAGGGAGGAAAGGAATGAAGGAGAGAGGGAGGAAAGGAATGAAAGGGGGAAAAGAAACAAGGATGAAAATGAAAAAGAATGAATGAAAGCAGACAGAAATAAAGAATAAATTAATGATGGCAAAAAAAAACACTAAATGTGAAAGAAGAGTGTGAATAAATGAAAGAAATCAAAAAGAGGAGAGGAACCCATGGTGTGAAAGAGGAACCCAGGGTGTGAAAGAGGAACCCAGGGTGTGAATTAACATAAAATGGCTATGAACACAGTAACATTTCCAGCTGGCCTGTCCTGCACACACAGTGACATGTGCTATCAGAAAACCAGAAAAGATGCCAGATTAAGTGCCTCAGATAGACACCTGACATCTGTCTCTCTTTCTCTCTCTCTCTCTCTCTCTCTTTCTCTCCCTCCCTCTCTTTCTCTTCCTCTCTGTAGTGTGTTCCGTGCGGGTGATCGGCGAGTGCGATATCATGCAGGAGTTCCTGACTGAATCGGATGAGGTAAGATGTGGCCAAGCCACAGTCGGGACTTGATGCCGCCCTGCGGCGTCTCCCCGTGCTGTGCGGCTAGCGCTAGCTCAATTATCTGCCACACTCATCAAATGTGTGTATGGCAGAGAGAGAGAGAGACACACACACAAGTTGGAGTAGAAAAACCGCACTCAAGTTTTTTTCTCTTTACTTTGCCATGTCCATAGACGCGTTTCGGCCTAAGGCATCATCAGTGTCAGAGAGAGTCATGTCACAGTCATGAGTTCTACCACCATTAAACAGTGGGCATGTTGTCAGTTTGATCTGTTTCAGGTCTATGAAACCTGTTTTTGTTTTGCTCAACTTCTTCAATTTATCTCTCAGCATTGTTATGTCACAAAGGGCTAGCAACTTATCAACAGCTCATGATAAAGGAACACCTGATATTTGCCTGATATTGAAAAAGCCTACATCTTCCCTGTGTGTTTGTGTGTGTGTGTGTGTGTGTGTGTGTGTGTGTGTGTGTGTGTGTGTGTGTGTGTGTGTGTGCATGTTTGCTGTAGAACTACAACGGCGTGGCAGATGTGGAGTTGCGTATTGCCTTGCCAGATAAGACAACCATCTCCGTTCGGGTGCGCAAGAACAGCACAACTGACCAGGTGTACCAGGTAAAGAGTACAGAACACACACACATCGTCTAATCACACGCTGACACTTATTATGTGACCAGCACATCATATCGGCCAATAGTACTAATGGTCTTTATTATGTGAGAATCATATCGGCCAATAGTACTTACCGTCTTTATTATGTGAGAATCATATCGGCCAATAGCACTCCTCCTCTTCCGCAGGCACTGGTGATGAAGGTGGGCATGGACAGCATCATGGCCAGCTACTTTGCCCTCTTTGAGGTCATCAACCATACTTTTGGTGAGTGGGTAGATCAGTAGCACATTCAAAGATACGGTTCAGAAAATCATTGTACCTGTTGTCAGAATAGTGCTCCTTTAGTGTGTGTGTATATATGACCCTATATGTGTAAATGTAGTCTCTATATGTGTAAATGTAGTCTCTATATGTGTAAATGTAGTCTCTAAGGGCGTATTCACACTGGGTCCGTTTAACTGGACCGTACCCGAGTGTGATTACTCCCCCCTAGCCCTGACTCAGCTGGTCTCTGTTCACATTACATATTTGTGTGCGGAGCTGGGTCCGTTTATGTCATTAACACTAGCTTCTTTTTACCAACATTGCTTGGCAACGTCGCAAAAACGGCAGTTTATTTCCTGGTTTTGGAACATGGCATTCAAACTGCACCGGAGTTCTAATGAACAGTACCCCTGTTTTCTAGCGGACTCTGGTCCGCACCGGAGTTCGGTAGACTGCGTTCTAGGGCTGGGACAACGCGTCGACGTAATCGATGATGTCGACGCAAAAAATACGTTGACGCAAAATATGCGCGTCGATTCGTCAAGCATAACGTGTGCTGCTTAATATTTTTAATTTTACACCTTCAGTGTTTTCCATACGTTGACTAATCTGTGGCTGGGCGCCACAAAATCAAAACCGGCCAGCACACATTGATGTTCTATGTTGTACTATTTAAATTAAAGATAAGATAAAATAATTTTATTGAGCTGCACTTTTTACTCACGCAGCCTTTCGGAACCCCTTCCTCGCCCCGCCCGCTCTCTCTCGTAACGAGCCCGCTGCTCCTCCTCTGCATGTGCATTTAACAAAATATTCACGATTGTTGAAGGATTGTTGTTGACACATAGAAGCCCTGCATAGAACACAGTGGGCTAAATTGCTATTAAATCCACTTAGCATCGTGACCATGCTGCGCAAATTTGTTCAAAACTGCTGCATTAAAGTTAAAGGAAACTCTGCTAAGGTCTTATCAAAACATAGTTTAGTCTCCTCAATGTACTAAGTTAAGTTACAGTATGCAATCAAGCAGTATCTCAAAGCTAACGTTAGAATACTGTTTGGATGTCAAGTTTAGCATGCTTACTTACAGCTGCTTGTATTTCGTTACTCATGCAGGGCTCATTTTATTGACTCTGAATGTTTGCAAAATCCCGATGTAAATGGAAAGGTGTTTTCCAAGACTCAAAAGTGCTTGTCCCAAGGAGAAGTACGAACCGTTATTTGAACTAACTACGTTATGAATTGCATCCACACATCAGCAGCCTTTTAACTGTGTTAATGTTAATTGCTAGCCTGGGTGTTCCCATGCTGCCTTGCGCGCGATTTGATTCACGCTGCTAAGGCAGCCTGGAGACCATGGAGCAAATTTTCGCCTGAGATAGGGAACCAATCACAGAACAGGGGGAAAGCAAGACGATGATGAGCTATGCACAGACGCATTTGATAGACATCCGTGGCACCCAATAAACGGATCTGGGCATTTTTTTCAAATACGAGAAAATGAACGTTTGGTTCCCAGACCACGTCTCATTGAGAAGTGGTGGCGCTAGCCAGGCTAGTTAATTGCAAGGATACCCTCACAAACGTCTTAAAGTGACGGGCACTCAATTAGACCTATACACTACTGAACTTTATTGAATGCTACCTCTGACTAAAAATGCATTAGGCTACTTTGCACTTGTATAGTCTTTTATTTTGGAATCTTAAGGGCAATAAACATATATTGCAATGTTAAAGAATTCATGTTTAATTCATTCAGATATGTAAATAAACAGGTATAAGTTGCTATTAGTCAATTAATGAGGAGATAATCGTTAATCGAATCGAAATCGAATCGGACTGAAAAAATGAATCGTTAGATTAATCGATGCATCGAAAAAATAATCGCTAGATTAATCTTTTAAAAAATAATCGTTTATCCCAGCCCTACTGCGTTCAAATTAGCAAAAATCACCGAACCATCGGTCCAAACGAACTCTGGTCTGGACCCAGCAGTCTAGTGTGAATGCACTGTATTCTCTGACTCTCGATTGCCAAAAACAAATTTGGAGACAATAAAGGCTAATCTGTTCTTTAGTGGTTAGTTTACCACATGTCTAGTTTTATATCCTGATATTAAGCTGTCCTGGTGGCTACCAATAACAATAAATTAAACCAAAATAGTACAAGTACATTAAAGCTGACTCCCTCCACGTTTCAGCTGATTATTTCATGAGAATTTGTTAAGGGGGAAATGACATTCTTATTGATTGTTTGCTTTAGGGTGTTTTTCAGTGTCATATTTCAAATGTTTGCAAATCCTGAAATACCTGGGGAGTATTCCAAGTACATGGTTTAGTGACAAACCTGGGTTAGTTAACTCAGAGTAAGTGGTGAACCTCCTACAACAAGAGCCCTATGGCATTGTTTTGTTAGGAGAATGAAGCCATACAGCTCTTCTATTAGGAGGATTACCACTTACTCTGAGTTAACTTACCCAGGTTTATCACCAAACCACGTACTTGGAATACCCCCCTGGTGTGTGTTCAAAATAACAAGCAAAAGCAAATGTATTTCGACAGCTTTGAGTTCACTGTGAACATTTTCATATACACACAAACAAACCATCTGAGAGGGTAGTTCTCTGCAAACAAACATGGTCGCAGGACGTGGGAGTTGGCATTTTAACATTTTTCAATGTGTTCAGAAGAATCTTCTAAAAAAAAAAAAAACTTGTTTGCCTGCAAACATTTACATACACACACAAACCGTCTGAGAAGGTAGTCCTGCAAACAAACATGGTCGCTGGACTCAGGAGTAGCCATTTTAACAATTTGACAGCAATATGAAATGATTTCAGAGGAACGTTCAAAGAAAGCTTGTTTGTTAACAATAAACTAAACCAAAATGGAACAGATTTTTGCTGTTTGCCTAATCTCAACACAACACAGCTCTGCTGTCGCCATTTCTCAGTCGTACTTACTCTCACTCCACTGGCTCTTCTCAAACCCAAAGATGGCCCCTCAGGGGTGGGGTGCAGCCCCCACTTCCAAACCCTCCTTTACATCTCTTAACAGTGCCGTCCCCACCCCCCACCCCCCAGTAGTCTGGGCTATTACTCATTTGGCAGATGCTGGGATGCAGCTGGCTGCTACAGGTGCTGCTGCTGATGACTGCTGTGGACTCTCTGGCTCCAGCTGTGCTGAAGCATCTCAGCAGCGCTGCTGCAGTCAGCCTCTTCATCTGCCATCGCTACACTAAATCACCCTCTAGTGCCCAACCAACATCACGGCCCCAGCACACACTATATAGACAGCCAGCCAGTCAGATACTGCGGAGAAATCTCTCTCTCTCTCTGTCTCTGTCTCTGTCTCTCTCACTCGCTCACACACTCTCTCTCATTCTCACTCTCTTTCTCTCTCTCTCTCTCTCGCTCTGTCTCACTCTCTCTCTCAAATATGCTTTATTAGCACGACAAATCATATGATGCATTGCCAAAGCGTTCACAGGAATAATAATAATTACAAAAAAATAAACAAACCTACATATACAAACATTTACGCACGTTGCTCAGTGGTCACTCCTCTCTCACTCTCACTCACTCACTCTTACTCTCTCTATCTCTCTCTCTCTCCACTTTATCCACTTTATGCTCTCTTTAAAAAATGGGATTTAACAGGGAGGCTACGTCAGGCACATCACTGGAGCGTATGCTGCAACAATCAGCTTCCACTATAATCAATGGAACTAGCTACATCAGGCACATAACATAGCTACACCAGACGTGATTGCAGCTCGTACATCCTTCTTAAACTATGTTTACGCTCTACGAAGGGAGCACTTCCCTCGCGCACGCGGTCTCGCTCTTCCTCGCTCCCCAGTTACTCATTACAGTTCTTCATGCCTTCCTGTGTAACTTATCTATTTGTTCATAAATAGTTGGGGAGGGGTGCGGCTAGGGTGTGAGTCTGGCTGTCTGTCTGTCACTCGTCAGCTCGTCAACCCCCACGGTTTAATTAAAGGAACCATATGTAAGAAATGTATTTCAATTAATCATAAAATGGCCCTGATATGTCACTAGACATTAAGAAATCATGTTCATTTAAAATACTTATATCACTGACAACAGTAGTCCGGCCAGGATATTATCATTTAAAAAGTGAAGTTGCAGCCCTCAACTGATGTTGATGTTGTCATATTGTGTTTTGGCCTGATGCGCCATCCTCCACCTATCTACTAATCACAAAGTCAATAGTGTTTCGGCATCCGGGTTGCCAGCTCTGCCAGTCAGAGTGGAGGGGAAGGGGATACACCTTCTACAGTAATTTGAAAGTGATTGTAGTACCAGTTTTGACCACAATCTTACATACGGTTCCTTTAATACCGCCACGGTATCAGAATCAGGGCGGACGCACATTTGCATTTTAAATAATCCTGCGACGTATCCTCCCCTGCTGGCTGCTGCTCACATTGCAATTTAACAATAAGTAGCCTAAACTAGTCAGAGGTTATTATGGCCCGTCCAGTTTCAGTTCACATATTATATATTGTATTGATGTAGCCTATTTAAAGCATTAACTTTCTTCTCAGTGTTTCCTCTTCATTTAGCGGTGCCACTGCTTCAGAATTAGGGGGGACGCAAAATATTGTCCAGAAGCATAGTAGGCTAAATGCCCTCCGCTGGCTGCTGAAAATTGCAGTTTAAGAATAAACAGCAATGCTAATCCGAGGTACCTGTCTAGTTTTATTCCATAAATATATTGTTTTTATAGACGTTAGTAACATGCGCTATCAAGAGCTTCCATGTGCTACGCGTGTTTGTCAACATCGCAAAAACTACAATTTTCACACAACTTGGAAAGGTGTAGCACAGGCCAAGGAAAACCCTCATTTCTGAAGCTGATCGTATAAAGTATTTCCCATATCGTAGTCTATAGGCCTAAGCTCGCTCGCAACAACAGCAAAAATGAAACTGGAGAGAGGATGTCTCCGCGAAGACACCGCTGTTACATTAGATGCGCACTCAATAGCGAATTGACGCAGTTAAAAAAGCAACGACTGCTGGTAGTAATGAAGGTAAATTGCAAACCATTTTGTATGCACTCGCGGTGATGGCCTAGTAGGCCTAATGTGAATCGCGGACTATAAAGCAAAGGAGATTTGCACCAAATAAAGGCAGTGTTGTGAGTTGTGTTTTTACGTGTTTGCACAAAACTTAATTTCTGTCATAAACGAAGTAAGGTAAGCGTTTCTCCATTGTCTACGTGAACTACCGGTATGTTCAAGCGTTCAAGTGACAATGTGGTTTAATGCATGGGTTAACGTGACGTGAGTCAGACAGAAGATGGGCCTGTCTTAGTTCCTGAATCCTGTCCCTCTCAAGTCACGTTAGGCTAAATGGTGTGATTTGCTACTAGAATAAAAAAAGACATCCCGGCAGTGACACCCGACCAGTTTTTTCACACTAACCTGCCACTGTTAAAAAAAAATCTAGCAGAAACACTGCAGATTGCAGTACAACATTTGTCTGAAAGGGTTGTGGATAAATAGATGGAGATAGATAGATAGATAGATAGATAGATAGATACTTTATTGATCCCCAAGGGGAAATTCAAGATAGTGTTGTAGGTAGGGGAGATTGGCATGTCCCTGTATGTATCAGGCTTGTCTATCATATTTACTTTTGTCTCTTATGCTCTCTCTTCATCTCTATCTCCCTCTTTTTTTCTCTCTCTCCCACTCTATCTCTCATTATCATTATGTATTCTCTGTTGTCCTCTGCCCCCCCCCTCCCTCTCTCTCTCTCTCTCTCTCTCTCTCTCTCTGTAGTGCGTAAGCTGGCCCCTAATGAGTTTCCCCATAAGCTGTATGTGCAGAACCTGACGTCCGCTGTGCCCGGCACGTGCCTGGCCCTCCGCAAGTGGCTCTTCAGCATCCAGGAGGAGGAACTGCTGCAGGACAACCCACTCGCCCTGCACTACTGCTTTCACCAGGTACACACACACTTACTCACACACACACACACACACACACACACACTTACACACTCACACTCACACTCACACACACACTCACACTCACACACACACACACACACTCACACACAATGGATGATTTCCCAACGTAGAACTGGTGCGGTACAGTTTTGCGTGTGGCAATACAATACCTGCGTGTGACACTGACAGGGAGGCTACACCTGTCTACACCAGATGTGATGGCGGCACGTACTGTACGTTTAAAAAAAAAAAAAAACAGACCAGTCTTCTGCCATTTTTGCACGTCGCGATCGGAACACTTCGGTTACCATGGCATGACTTCTCTTCCTGATACCCGCTGGAAAGTCAAACTGCATGGAACTGGCAGGGATTGTTTTTTTTTTTGTTTTTTTTTTTACAAAATACAACAGCCAAATAACATTGCTGATAGCTTTTGTTCATCTCAAACACAATGTAGCCAGGTGAGATGTTTGCAACTACATGACCTTTTATCAATCCAGTTGCAGTAGGCCTAGATGAACTGTGATGAACTGCCCTATTTGTGATTTGATTTTAGAGGTTTTATACCGGTGCTACAGATTTTGTGACTGGTGCTACAAATCTTTTAACCTCTGTAGCACCAGTGCTATGTGGGAAAAAAAGGTAACATACAGCCCTGTGACACCACGACATCTACATTTCCGCTCGCTGCCACACTTGCGTTAGTCGGATGTATCTGAAACCAGGTTTTAACACCTTCGCTCTGCTCCCATGGGTCTGGTTACAAACTGGGCCTTTGATCTGAACCACAGAGTGTTTCTGTTGTTACCATAAATACTGCCAGCACACGTGGAGGAGGGGGGGGAGATGACAGGAGAGGGGAGGAGAGGGGAAGAGAAGAGAAGAGAGGAGAGGAGAGGAGAGGAGGGGAGAGGGGGAGAGAGGAGAGGAGAATAGAGGAGAAGAGAGGAGAGGAAAAGAGAAGAGGAGAAGAGAGGAGAGGGGAAGGGAGAGGAGAGGAGAAGAGGAGAGGAGAGAGCCTGGTTTGGCTGGTTTTGTTTTGTTTTGTTTGTCTACAGCTGAGCTGAACAAAGAGACCTGTGACTGTCAGCAGGCTAAAAATAGCAGAGCTACACACACACACACACACACACGTTTTTGCTTTTGGTTTTCTTATTTTCATTTGACGCACTCCCACTGCCAAAGTGACGTCGTTACATTCTTCAACTTTGTGCAACGTTCTTATCTGCCGAGCACGTACCACTACTAAAATGGTGTGATGTTCAACATTGTGCAATGTTCCTGTCTTCCATGAATGTTGCTATGCTGCTGATGCCTGGAATGCAAATAGCTCCTCTAATATGCCCACATTCGTGAACAATGTGGCTACTTTTGGCCGAGGCTTTTAACCAAAGTGACTTGCGTTCTCAGTATGAATGCTATCGAAGCACTGAACGTGACCTTGCTGTTGTGAGCAACTTTGATTTACTGACTGAGCAAGAAGAACAAATTTCAAACATGTATTGTTATCTGTCCTTTGATGTCTATATAATGACATAGTGATTGTGCAACATCCCCGTGAAGTATTTGTAATCACTTAGCAATTCAATATGACAAGTTTGGACAGATAGTCTTCTCATAGATCTGTGCTGTATTTGCCAAAAAGCAGGTTCAAGCCTCCTGTTTTCTTAACACTTCTACGACAATTACACATACTAAGCCTCATGGTCAGATGGCCTTGGGGTCTTCAGTAGAATTTATCCATTACTGAGAAGAGCTGGAAATAGCGTGAACTCGGTGCCCAGAATCCGGCTGGACTGTGTTAGAAGAAGGCTCTCAAGGTATAGTTGTGCACCTGACCAGAATCTGAGCTTCGTATCGAGGGATCCTGCTTTGCTAAGTAAAAGGCAGCATGGATGTGTCTGTGATGCAGAGACATCAAGACACTAAAGAGACATCTACCGACTTGCTTCCCATAAATTAAGAAAGAGTAAACACTTTAGAGTGTTTTTTTTTTTACTCTGTTTACCATCACCGAGGAGGTAGTTTCAAGAGAAGACGTGAATAGAACAGTGTCAGACTGACACACACACACACACACACACACACACACACACGCAGGCAGAAGCACGTACTCGTAAACACTTAACCCACAGAGTCTCCAGCTGCCTGCGCTGGGAGCATAAAGTCACACTCACACACACACTCATCTCATTTGCAAGCATCTCCGTACACACAGAGTGCAAACAGTGAGAATTTTCTGCATACATATACTCTTAAGTCACACGCTGTCAATGTGCCAAACGTGTACTGTCTTGCGTATACACACACATGCATGCCCAGGCATACGCGCATGTATACATTGTTCTATACACCCCATTATTACTTTATACAAATACACACACGCATATAAACACACACTTACTCTTATTATGTGATTAGCACTTCAGCCAATAGCAAGTCTTCCTCTTATTATGTGCCAATTATATCAAGCCAATAGCACTTATCATCTTTTTTTTATGTGACCAATATGACTGTTTGTTTTTTTTAAGTATATTTTTTGGCCTTTTTTTGCCTTTATTTGGACAGGACAGTGGAGAGTGACAGGAACGAAGTGGGAGAGAGAGATGGGGTGGGATCGGGAAATGACCGCAGGTCGTATTCGAACCTGGGTTCCCATGGGCACTCAGACCCTTATATGGTACGGGCGCTGTAGCCTCCTGCGCCACAGCGCCCCCCCCCAATATGACTGTTAATCAGGCATCTTTTACACACACCCACTGTACCTAGCTACGTCACCACCACGCGTATCTCTCTTATGTCCATCACCCCAGTGAGCAGCTGGCCGGGCAGACCCCCATGCCCAGTGTGTGGGAGCCGGGTTAGGGTTAGCAGCGGTCACAAGTCAAATTGGATCTGGGCCAGAGAGGGTAATGTTCTAGAACTGTGTCTTGGTCAGTTCGGAGAGGGTGACGTTCTAGAACTGGGCTTGGGTCGGAGAGGGTGATGTTCTAAAACTGTGGGTCAGAGAGGGTGACGTTCTAAAACTGAATCTGGGTCAAAGAGGGCAATGCTCTAGAACTGGGTTTGGGTCAGAGAGGGCAATGTTCTAGAACTAGGTTTGGGTCAGAGAGGGTGACCCTCTAGAACTGGGTCTGGGTTGGCTCAGCTTTGCCTCTGAGCTGTTACCCCGGAGTGGCCAGTTAGGCATCAGTTGGCATAAATCCTGATGGTGTGTGTGTGTGCCAAGATGTGTCAGTGTGGTGGAGCAGCATCATCTCTCTCTCTCTCTCTCTCTCTCTCTCTCTCTCTCTCTCTCTCTCTCTCTCTCTCTCTCTCTCTCCAGGCACAAGACGACGTGAAGAAGGGCTTCATAAAGGCTGAGGATAAATCCTACCAGCTGCAGAAGCTCGCAGAACAGCGCAAGATGGCTATGGTAAGACTCTCTCTCTCCCTCTCTCTCTGCCCTGTCTCCCTCTATTTTTGTCCCTTTCCTCTTTCAATCTCCCTATCAAAGGGCCATTTTGTCAGGTAGCTAAAAAAAGCAGTGAAGTTCGCCTTTGCCTCAAGGCAAGGATCAGACTTCATACAACCTTGCTCGACACCATCTGCAGCCTCTTCATCCTCCTCTTCCTCATCCAACTATGTCTATGTTCACATTTCTATACTGTGTATCTATTGGACTAGATCCCAATACTCTTTCAAATATACTAGGCACAGTGACGACCCAACTTCCACCTCTGTCTTAAACATATCTGGGCCCACAGTGGCTTACGTGCTGGGTGACACATACTTCATGTTCATAGCGACGTCGCATTTAAATCCTTTGATGTTGAACCTTCCCATTCATTGTGAAGCCAAATTCACTCAAGTGTCTGACTGTTGAGCCACTTAATAGGAAACGTGGCCTGGGTTTGGACCACCACAAGACAAGTTAGTTTTACCCTACTGATGAGGATGTGATTCAGCAGCTGGTTTTATGCAAGGAAGAGTTTAATAGATGAAGGATGTGCGTTTGGATTATACTATTAGTGTTCTCTGGGTGGGGAGTCAGACCTGTGACCTCGGTGTGGTCAGCCGTCGGTCTGCAGGCTTCACTGCAGAAACCCCGTCATTCCTAAACTCCAACTCATTTCCTTGAGCTGGGAGGAGACCCGCGGGTGTGTGTTTGGGTTCCTGAGTATGAATGGAGGAAGGAGGGAGTGTGCTGCTGCTGCCAGCTACTTTTAGCTGTGGGGTCAGTGTCCAGTCCAGCTTTTGTGTGTGTGTGTGTGGGGGTCTGTGTTACTGAGTGTTTAAGTGTTGTATAGAGAGAGTTCGGACAACTCCTCATGGGCACGATGTTTAAGACCAACATCAAATGATTCTACAGCGTAACCCTATGGGGCAAATATGCTATGTTGAAATAAATCTCATATTTTCACCATTAACAGGCCTATAAATGTTATTATCAACATTTGTCAATATGTAAATGGCCCTTACAGAAATATCCCAGTGTATATTGACCTTTGATATCTTAAACGGGCCTGTAAAATGCCCATTGTAGTGACCACGTCGCCTAATCGGCCTCGGAGCAGTGTTTACCTTTCTTTTCTTATTCCGTCTCCCGACGCAATAATAACTTAGTAGTAACCGACGCAATAATAACTTAGTAGTAACCGACGCAATAATAACTTAGTAGTAACCGAGGCAATAATAACTTAGTAGTAACCGAGGCAAAGTTATGTGCTTTTCACAGTATATTTCATCTGAGTTATAGATGTCAAATGAAATTACACAAGCTTAAATTCAAGTCATGACTATGGCAAGATCACAAGGTAGTTTCTAAGCTCTTAGATACATTAATACATCAATGATTGTATTACTATATATTTTTCCTATGTGAATTCTTAACATAAGTCAAAGAGAGACATTGACATTTAACTCACACAATAGGGAGTCATTATTGGCCTTCCAGTTTTTCCTTCTGACCTTTTGCTCCCACCATTTTCTTCTTTTTGGGTCACGGGGGAAATTGTGCAACCGTTTTCCACTTCCCGGTCTTGCGCTGCAGCCATACGCGCAGCAGTTGGGCTTTTTTTTTATAAAAAGAATAATAATTTATGATATTTTTTCCACTATTCACTGTACTATGTGAATGGGGATCTGAAGAATGTTGGTATGAAACATGGCGTCCACGAACCACATGATCGTCTCGGAACCAAGCGCATAACTGGATAGCTCAAACCGTTCCATTCCCTAGTTGGCCAAACTACCGGTATATACAGCTCTGCTTTTAGCTGTAGGGCAGTCTCCAGTCCAGCTTTGTTTAGAGTGTGTGTGTGTGTGTGTGAGTTGCTGGGTCTGTATTATAAAGTGTTAACTGTTTCAGTTTTGGGATCCAAACCCCTGTCCCATTGGATCCGTCTCCCAAATTCCCACTACTGCTTGCGCCACTGCTTTTTGTCTGGGATCTCTCTAACTCTGTGCAGCTTTGTCATGTTCAGTGTTTGTCACCCCTAGAGGCAAGGCAGGGCATTGCTAATTCCAAGTGCTTTCCAAATTAGCAGCTAAAAGGACATGGATAATAATAATGCATCAAAAATTAATAAAGAAAATAAGATATTAGAGAAGTTTAAGAGGGAAGTTAAGGAGGGGTTTGCATGGATATTGCTGCAGTCTATGTATTTCCCCTTATTCACTAGGAGAGTCCCACCAAAGGTGCAGTCCACAATTTCATCCCACAACACCGCACACAAATTCAACAAAGTGTTTCCTCAAGTTCCTCAAGCTGTCCACTCCAAATGAGTGCATTCTGAAAAAGCACCACAGGGGTTTTCTGTGTCTGTAAATGGTAAACATTGAGGCTCAGACTGAATTCAAAATAATGCCTGCCAACACCGCACTTCAGGAACATGAAAGAGAGGGGTGTAGATTGGATTGTAGTTAAACTCAATATCAACAAGCCTTTGATGGAATCGCAGACTGCATCATCAAAGGAGTGAGAGGAAAAAAATGCTTCTCCTGTATCTTGTTATACCACTGAACTATCTCTCTCTTTGTTTCCCCTTCTCTCCTGCAGTATTTGAGTGTGTTGCGGTCGTGTGAGGGCTACAATGAGGTGGCGTTCCCGCACTGCTCATGTGACTCACGGAGGAAGGGTCATGTGATCGCAGCCATCAGCACCCTGCACTTCAAGCTCCATGCCTGCACAGAGGATGGAACCCTAGAGGTGTGTGTGAGTGGGGGGAGTATTGTATGTATTGTGTCGCAATACTTATTGGTTTCTGAGTAATGTAGCCATGTTCAAAACAGAATTCTAACTAACAGCTGTTCTTCATAATTCTATATAACAGTGAGAGCAAAGTCTGAAGGATCACACAACTTCAATTCAGACCCACAGAACTTTAAAACTTAAAATTACTTTTTCTGTTATGTCTAATGCTTTTTGTTTTTGATGCCATGTCAATACAGCAAGCATGATTAGCCCTTTTGTGTGTGTGTGTGTGTGTGTGTGTGTGTGTGTGTACAGCAAGCACGATTAGCCCGTGTGTGTCTATGTACTATGTATGTCAGTTTGAACTTTCTGATATTGTCAAATTAAAACTCACACATTTCAGTCAAAAGAGGAAGGATGTTGCTCCACGGAATTCACATGAAGGTGTCACTCATGTGACCGCCTACATTGTGCATTCACAATGAGTCGTGTGTGTGTGTGTGTGTGTGTGTGTGTGTGTGTGTGAGTCTCAAGACACTTGTGTGTGTGTGTGGCCATCCAAATCAGACTCTCTTTTCTCTCACAAATATTTTCTCATTCTCTGTCTCACACACACACATGCTGTCTCTCTCTCACTCACTTGCTCCCCCACACCATACACAAGAGCAAGAATTTTAGTTGTATGAAGTCTTTTTTTCTCTCTCTTTTGGAATCTCTTACACCGATTTCATTCTTCTGAGATGGTGTGTGTGGGTCTCCCTTGAGATCAGATGATGAGGCTCGAGGGGAGTGGGCGTGTGTGTGTGTGTGTGTGTGTGTGTGTGTGTGTGTGTGTGTGTGTGTGTGTGTGCTGCTGCTAATCCCTGTTGGACTGTAGACTGTGAGTGTACATACTGATGCATTTCTGTCTCACAGAACAAAAAAATTGGAAGCGAGTTCAGAGGGTCTGTGTGTGTGTGTGTGTGTGTGTGCTTGTGCTCGTGTATATTAACAGTCTCTCTCTCAGATTCAGCTGATGGGGTGTGTGTGTATGTGTTAACACCTTGTTCTCCTGCTGTCTCTGTGATAGTGCGTGTGTTTGTGTGTGTTAATGCCGTCTCTCTTAGAACCAGGTGGTAGTGTGTGTCAATGCTGTCCCTGTCTCTCTCAGAAACAGGTGATTGCGTTTGAGTGTATGTGTATCAATGCTGTCCCTGTCTCTCTCTCAGAAACAAGCGTGTGTGTGTGTGTCTCTCTCTCTCTCAGAACCAGGAGATTGTGTGTGTGTTTTAACACACTCTCTCTCTCTCAGAACCAGGAGTTTGCGTGTGTGTGTTTTAACACACACTCTCTCTCTCTCTCTCTCTCTCTCTCAGAACCAGGTGATCGTTTGTGTGTGTGTTTTAACACTCTCTCTCTCTCAGAACCAGGTGATTGTGTGTGTGTGTTTTAACACTCTCTCTCTCTCAGAACCAGGTGATTGCATTTGAGTGGGGTGAGATGCAGCGCTGGGACACCGATGAGGAGGGCATGGCCTTCTGCTTCGAGTACGCCAGAGGAGAGAAGAAGCCTCGCTGGGTCAAGATCTTCACACCTTATGTGAGTCTCTTCTTTCACACACACACACACACACTTGCTCATATGCAGATATACACACAGATGACATACTGTTATAAAGAATGTATGAAATCCCTTTAATGTGTGTGTGTGTGTGTTTTGTCTCCGTAGTTTAACTACATGCACGAGTGCTTTGAAAGGATCTTCTGTGAGCTCAAGTGGAGGAAAGAGGTGAGACTTGACCTCATCAGTACTAAAGGCCAAATACTGTAGCCTCATGCCACCTCCATGAATCCAATTTGCATTTAATATGTTCTCTCTTTCTCCCTCCCCCTCTCTCTCCCTCTTTCTCTTTCTCCCTCCATCCCTCTCTGCCTCTATCTCTCTCACTTTCTTACTGTCTCTCTCTCCTCTTTCTTTCTTTCTTTCTTTCTCTCTCTCTCTCTCTCTCTCTCTCTCTCTCTCTCTCTCTCTCTCTCTCTCTCTCTCTCTCTCTCTCTCTCTCTCTCTGTCTGTCTGTCTCTCCGATGTTCATGACAGGTTGAAGAGGAGGCATCAGACCAGGACAATAAGAACTGCAGTAATAATGGTATGTGTTCATGGGCTCGCTCATCTCCACCTCTGTGTCATCTGTTGCTTCTGTTCAAGTTCAAGTAGTTTTATTGTCATGTACTTATAAAATTAATTATAAGTAATGAAATTCTTAAGCTCAAGAGCCAGCAAGAGTAAATTAAAAGTAATTAAGAAGGTGTATTTTGTGTGTGTGTGAGGGGGGGGGATGATGAAATGGTGTGTATGGTGCTGTTGGTTATTTTTATATATATATATATATATATATATATATATATATATATATATATATATATATGGGGTGTGAATCTCGATTCGATACAAGAAAAGATACATGTTCATAAAAAACGATTCAGTACGATTCGATGTGATGCGATTCGATGCAATCCGATGCAGTTCAAGAATGGAAAGCATTCTGAAAGATTTTTTATCATTTGCTCAAGGTGCACATTAATTTTATATTATCAGTTATCATGGTCATGGTTGTCAATTAGACTTTTTATAGACTTTATAGATTTTTATAGAGTTATATCTTATTGTTTTCATGGAGCTGTAGCCTTGTTGAGGTAAGACAATACCGAAATAAAATAAAACGGTGCTCTTGGCCTTTTCTCATTTAGCCTACAAGAATAAAATAGGCCTACATATCATTGAACTCTCTGGGTTTATTTTGTTCCAACGGTAGACCTAATGCAGAAACCTATAATGCCACAAGTCTGAGTGAATATGAACAAAATAATTGGCTAATAATTTGTGCATCATTTTAGCAAGGGTCAAATTATTATTTAACATTAAGTAAATCTCTTCATCAAACGTAAGGCTATACTCTACAGACTATCGTTGCTGTTTAATTTCGCGCTGGATTTTGAAAAACAAAAGAGTAAAAACTGTAAAACAAACGACCGAGTGCGAGTTGTCACGTGCTTAAGTTGCAGTAGATGTATGGGTAATGAGGTCATTTGACAACTTTGGGCAATGAATGTAGCCAAAAACGAACTGCTTTACCCACAATTCCGTGGAACGTAAATGAGAGTCTGAGCGAGCAGAAAAGGTTGTGAACCGATTTGTAACAAGTAAATCGATATAACGACCGGTTCATTTCAGTTTTATTCCGATACGGGGCTTCACGTACCGATGTACAGTAGCCGGATCTTACATGTTAAAAACGGATACCGATACGTATCGGTTAATCTTTACACCCCTAATATATATATATAATGTCTGGAACATTCTCTCCCATAAGAGAACAAAGCTGATGTGGTTTCCTTTTTGAAAGGAAGCCAGGGTCAAAGTTGACTCAGGCGGTTGCGTAACTTTTTGTTCATCTGTCCCTGGTGCGTGTGTCTGAGTGGATTTGCTTATTGTAGACGGCGTGCTCAGACAACAGGCGAATGGAAAGAGTGTTTCAAGGTTGCCAGGTTGAGCTGAGCGCAGTGCAGTTTGGTGCAGTGTTGTTCAGCGTAGCGTCAGGGGCATGACCACACTTGTGCAGTGGTGGAGCAGAACTCAAGCGACCTTGAGTCTGAGAAAGGCGCTATATAAATAAAACGTATTATAAGGTTGCCAAAATCAGCAATGATAATAGTTGGAACTAGCAGCAGTCAGGAGTTTTCTGGTCGAAATCTTAACAATCTAACTACTGAAGAGCCTGTGACTGTGACTGTGTGTCTGTGTGAGAGAGGGAAAAAAAGAGAGAGTGAGTGTTGTGCACGTGCCTGTGTGTACGTGCCTGTATGTGTGCGCTTGTCGGCTAGAGCCCATAAAAGTGTGTGTTTGCCTTGAGCAGTGGTATATGGTGAGATCATGTGTGTGAACATGTGATGTGTAAATCCAGCAGAACAATGAGCAGAGGTCAGAAAGACCACTTCACACTCTTTCAGTTTGGACATGCACACCTCTAACACTCTCTTTCTTTCTCTCTTTCTCTCTCTCCTCCTTTCTCTCTCTCATTCACTTGTTCACTCACTCATTCTTTCTCTCTCTCTCATCCTTTCTCCCTGCTCTCTCTCTCTCTCTCTCTCTCTCTCTCTCTCTCTTTCTCTCTCTCTCTCTCTGTGTCTCATTCTCTCTCTCCTTTCTGACTTTTTGCACTCTGTCCCCCCTCCCTCCTTGCAATGTTCAGTGGCCTTTGGACTATGACTGTCATGCTTCATTTGCAATATGCCAAAGACATACAGATAACAAACTAACCAATGTTTTAATTCTATATGTTTTGGTACAGTGCAAAAGTCTATACATTTAAACGCAATGCTACCGTCTATAGATTTGATAGGAAATTATAGGAAATGAATAAATAGATAACTACAGCAAGTACAATACTGTGGTGGGGCGGTGGTAGCGTAGTGGCTAAGGACTTAGGGTTAGCCAAAAAAAGTGCTAAAAAGTACAAAAAAAATGTGGGTTCAATTCCCAGCTTCCACCGTTGTGCCCCTGAGCAAGGCACTTATGGCCCTTGTAATGTACTTGACATATGTAAGTCACTTTGGATAAAAGCATCTGCTAAATGAATACATCCAAATGTAAACATGAACTCCGTGTCTCTAAGCAAATACAGTACAGTCGTGTAAATAAACACTGTCTGTCCTGTTCCTCCAGAGGATAAAAATGTCTGCTAAATGAATGAATCTCAATGTAAAAGTGTCTCTAAGCAAATACAGTACAATAGTGTAAATAAGCTGTAAACACTGTGTGTCCTTCTGTTCCTCAGAGTATCTGTCTCCACTGGAGCAGCCCCAGGGCTGGAGGCATGTTGGGGGGGAGATCGCCACTTCTTAAGGGCTCCCCAAGTGAGCAGGAGACCCACGCACACACACACACACACACACACACACACACACACACAACGCCCCCATCAGCCATCCCACACCTCTCCTACTCCAGTGTCTCACACAAACATACATGAAAACACACGCATCCCACTTCACCGCAGGGCTATTACAGCAAGGACCCAGAAGACTAAGTCTATGTTGTTGATGGTGGTTGACGAAGAAGAAGACGAGGAGGAGGAAGAGGAGGAAGATGATCGTCCAGAATAGATGCTCATGCCATTCGTAGATGACACTTGATGATACTCTCGACGCATCACCAGGGGCGGGACTTTGGCTGCTATTATGCCACGCCATTGGTTGAAAAGGAAGAACAGCAGGACTGTGATTGGTCAGTGTTGCCCTGGTCTGAATGAGTATTGGTTAAAAACAGGTGAGGGTTTGTGGACTATGCTCAGTGTTGCATTTGGCAAAATGGTAAAGGCAGCAACATGCCAACCGATTGGCTGAAAGGGGCCAGTGTTACAGTATGATTGGTCAGAACCCAAGTATATCACATGTTGCTAGTTTGATTGGCTGACAGCAGAGAACAGGGGCTGGATTTCAAATGGAGATCTTATCTACTAACTTCTGTCTAAGGTGAAACTAGAAGAGTATTTTTTATTTTGGAGAGTGCTTATCGGGCAGACAGACAGACAGACATACTTCCAGCCAGTAATGGTCTCCAATGGCAACTAAAACTCAGAGCGCCAGTCTGACAACAAAAAAACAGATTTGGTGAAGGGGATTGAAATAAATAAATTAAAAAAAGGAAAAGTTATATTATTAAATAATGTATCTTGAGAGAATTTTATCTCTGAAAACTAATCCCAGTCTAAAGGACACCAGTTAAGCAGGCACTCGTCAAACTATCTATGACTCCCAGTCAGTGAAGCCTTACATGAAGAGGTGTTATCCTACACTTACCAAGGGGGGAGAGCTCTGGCTGCAGCCAAGGGGGAACCCCTGTATGTGCTCAGTATATTATGGAGATGGATTTGAGAATCTAAGGAATCGAATAACATAAGTCTTAAGTGTGTGTGTGTGTGTGTGTGTGTGGTCACCACTCCACAATGCGCTCCAGAGGTGTGTAGAGAGAGGGAAGAGAGCGCAGGTGTATTTTCTGGTGGGAGTGCAGTACCTTGTGTTTCCAACAGAGGTCAGTAGCGTGCAGTGTCAGAATAGCCTTGGTGAAAGTGAGAGCGGAGAAGGTGGGTTTTAATAGCATGTGTGTTTGCTTGTGCACTCTTTGTGAGTGTGTGTGTGTGTGTGTGTGTGCACACATGCATGTTTGTGTGAGAGTGAGACAGTGTGTGTGTGTGTGTGTGTGTGTGTGTGCGTGTGTGCGTGTGTGCATGGCCAGACAGAGCTCCCCCTCTGCCATTAGCTGAGACCTCCGCTGGGTGGTGAGCCTCCCCACGGGGCTGCACTCAGGAGCGGAGGGATCAGGCTGGATTATTACCTCTGTGGCGCGCAGCGCAGAGCAGAGCAGACCTGCATGTGGAGCCACCATCTATATGCCAGCTCACACTCACACACATGCTCACACACACACTCACGCTCATTCTCTCTCTCTCTCTCTTTCTCACTCTCTCCCGCTCACTTTCCTGTGTGTGTGAGAACAGGCGAGTCCTGTTTCCGTGGGCTTGCCATGTGCCGTTTTTCATCAGCTTAATGTCTGGTTTGATGGATCCTGTCGTTGCTGTGACGACATCACGTTGACAGCTGGGTGTTTGTCTTAGTCAAAGTTGCCGTTAAATGCTGTCCCAGTCTGTTGGCGCTCTGGAGACTTTTAAGTGGCTGCTACTTTAAGATGCTCATGCCTTTGGTAAACAAACAACCACACAAACACACACACACAAAGATTTAGCTTTGCCCATCAGTTTTTAGTCAAAATCTCTCTCTCTCTCTCTCTCTCCTTCTCTTTCGATACACACACACACCACCTTGCCAATTCATCAAAAGCGCTACAAGACACACACTCTCAAATCATGCCCATTCTTAGGACACATTTAAGACACACACACACACACACACACACATAGTATGTCCATCCTCTTAGTTACACACACACACTCTGGCAGGTCTGTCCAATCCTGTGTTTGGCTTGAAGCTGGTGGTTGCTTTGATTTTTTTCGGTCCTAACTCTAAATGGGAGCAGAGCTCCTGCAGTCTCCCCTGAGCTCCATGTCCCCTGTGCAGTCACTCTTTCTCTCTCTCCCCTCTTTCTCCCTCCCCCCTGTTTCTTTTCTCTCTCTCTCTCTCTCTTTCTCACTCTCTCCCGCTCACTTTCCTGTGTGTGTGAGAACAGGCGAGTCCTGTTTCCGTGGGCTTGCCATGTGCCGTTTTTCATCAGCTTAATGTCTGGTTTGATGGATCCTGTCGTTGCTGTGACGACATCACGTTGACAGCTGGGTGTTTGTCTTAGTCAAAGTTGCCGTTAAATGCTGTCCCAGTCTGTTGGCGCTCTGGAGACTTTTAAGTGGCTGCTACTTTAAGATGCTCATGCCTTTGGTAAACAAACAACCACACAAACACACACACACAAAGATTTAGCTTTGCCCATCAGTTTTTAGTCAAAATCTCTCTCTCTCTCTCTCTCTCTCCTTCTCTTTCGCATACACACACACACCACCTTGCCAATTCATTCAAAAGCGCGCGCACACACACTCTCAAATCATGCCCATTCGCTTAGACACATTTAAGACACACACACACACACACACACACATAGTATGTCCATCCTCTTAGTTACACACACACACTCTGGCAGGTCTGTCCAATCCTGTGTTTGGCTGAAGCTGGTGGTTGCTTTGATGTTTTTCGGTCCTAACTCTAAATGGGAGCAGAGCTCCTGCAGTCTCCCTCTGAGCGCTCCATGTCCCCTGTGCAGTCACTCTTTCTCTCTCTCCCTCTCTTTCTCTCCCTCCCCCTGTTTCTTTCTCTCTCTCTCCCTCCCCCTCTCTCTTTCTCTCACTCCGTCATTCTGTCAGTTTCTCTCCCTCTGAGTGCCTTTCACTCTCGCCCTCTCTCGCCCCCTACTTGTCTCTCTATCCCATTCTGAGTGTCTCACTGCCCCCCCTCTCTCTTCTTTATTTCTCTCTATCCCCCCTCTCTCTCTCTGTCTGTTTGTCTCTTCCGTGGGCTGCCTGTCTGCTGTGTAAGAGTGTGTGGGGACGAATGTACCAGAATGTATTTCGAAGCCGGGAGCTTGAGACGAGTGTTTTTGCTCGACAGCGAGAGCAGTCTCCTCCCCAGTCCACTCTGATTCAGATTCTCGCCTAAGAAATGTCAAAATGTCAAAACGCTTCTTGGCAATCCAAGGGCAAGACGTGGGTGACCGACCGAACCTCTTGCTGTGTTGTGTTAAGAAAGTCCCCATGCTGAGGTTTACAGCTCTTTCTGAATCACTGTTGATGAGTGTTAGCCAGGGTGTTTTAGGGAAATTTGTGGCATTCCTTAGGGCGAGCAAGGTCCTTTTTGTTCTAACCGTGAGGGAATTGAAGCCTAAAAAAAAAAAAAAAAAAAAAAAACACGCATTTCTCTGTGTTCTGCATTAAACGTGTAAATTATTGCCCAAGTGTCGTTTTCAACTAAACACTCTGTAGGCAAAACTGACTGAAAAAAAAACTTTAATTTATTTTATTTTTGTTTTGTTTTGTTTGTTTGTTTCTCTTTTTTGTTTTTATTATTTTGGCATAAATGACGGAAGAAGTAACAGGAAAATTCTATAGTAGTGTAACGTTAGGCCTAGTTTGTTCTGTGTTGAGTGTGGGTTTGGGGGTCTGACATGTTGGTTCTGTTCTCTTCTGTTCGTTTTGTGTGTGTGTGTGTGTGGGGGGGGAGGGTGGAGCCACGAGCTAACAGCACATGTCAAATGAAGGCCTGCCATTGGTGCAATTTTTTTCATCCAGCTTCTGACATGAATTAACAAAAATGATAATGAGGAGCAAACGGATAGTTTTATATCTAAAACGTGTGATGGTTGAACTAACCAATAAAACAAGTCATGTAGAGTATTACATTGTAACATATTTTAAATAAAATGATATATTGATTCAAAGTTATCCGAGTCTGTTTTTATTATTATTATTATTTATTTATTTATTTATTTGTTCCTGGTCATTGCTTTTCTAGAATCCATATTCTTTCTTCCTCTTTCTCTGCATGCTTAGACATAATAATAATCTGTAATGTGAGATTTTTGTAGTTAAGACAAATGTATAATGAAAAGAGAATCCCCACAGACAATAGTGTCAACCAGGATTCATCACAGTTCGAGGTAAAACTGCACAATGAAATGGCACTTTGGATGATGATTATGATGATGATTGATTATTTTTGTCATTGTATAGTCTCAGATTATTATGTGGATATTTTTACCCTTAGAATACTAGATAGAATTGTGTGAAATCTCAGAGGATGCCCATTAGTCTGACTGGCCATTAGCGTAGCGTTTTGTAGTGTAGTGTGACTGCGCCCCGTGGGATCATCAGTGCTGTTTGGTTAGCAGTGAGGAGAGGCTGGCTGTTGGCTGGGGACTGGCTGGGAAAAGCCCCCCCTGCTGTTCTACATGGGTAATTATCACCACTCATTTACTTCCTAGACAGAAGGGCCGCTGCAGGACAGCCACAGCAGATTGAACATTCAGGCCTTCTGAAAAGCGTCCTGTGGGAAAACAGAGCATTCAGGTCTTTTGAAAAGCGTCCTGTGGGGAAACAGAACATTCAGGTCTTTTGAAAAGAGTCATGTGGGGAAACTGACCCTGGCTGAAGTAGCAAGTTAGTCACTCCACTGTAGCCTGCCGCTGCTGGAGTCCAGCGAGAGCCAAAGAGAGTCGGATGTTTGGGGACTTGACTGTGGCTGTTTGTGATTATTTGTGTCTAGTGTGGTGTTATTTTCAAACAAGACAAATTTTCTATATATGTTGTATTATGTTCTCTAGCTCTTTTCTTGTGTGTTACAGCCTTAGATAATCAGTCAAACTGCTTTTGGGTTTTGATTGAATAAAAATAAATCTAATCAAAATTACACAATTTCAGTTTGATTGACATTGCCATACATTCACAATGTCCAAAAAATGATGAAAATTCATTAAAATGAATAATAAATAAGACGTCATCAGATGTATCGATGATGGCAGCCAGTATTCAGAGGTTCCCTAAGCTGCAGCCTGCTCTGCCAGGTCAGTCAGCTGCCAGGATCACCCCTCCACCAGACACCATCCACACATACACTCCCGCTCCACCACCACCACACACACCTCCCCAGCGGCCTATCCATCAGCTCCTCATCAGTAAAACTCTTCCTCTGGGGGGAGCGCAGTAAAAAACAGGGTCATCATCTCATCATCTCTTCTGTCCCCGGCACTTCCACCTTTGTCGCATCAGCATCTTTTAAAGCCATGCCCGAGCAGCAGTCTCTAGCCCTACTCTCTGGAGGACTGTTAATAAAGGCTCTGTTGGTCGCCTGGTCCGACCAGCGCTTACTCTGGTGTGCTGGCAGGTCTGTAGGCAATACTGTCGTATCTTATTGCAATTATTTGAGAATAATCGTTCATCATTTTGCATTAATTGTAATAAAAGTGTCCGTTCATCTAGATGAAATGATGTGACGGGCCACTAGGCCCTTGACTCGTTTGCCAGTTTGTCTACTTGTTTTCAGGTGTGTCAGGATGCTAACGAGCTTGTTTTCAGGTGTGTCAGGATGCTAACGAGCTTGTTTTCAGGTGTCAGGAAGCTAACAAGCTTGATTTCAGGTGTGTCAGGAAGCCAACGCATCCTAACGAGCTTGTTTTCAGGTGTGTCAGGAAGCTAACAAACTTGTTTTCAGGTGTGTTGGGAAGCTAACGAGCTGATGAGCAGAACCTGTGTGCAGGTGTCCAGATAAAAGGGCTGTTTCCTCTCCCCTTGGGAAGGCCATTCTTACTTTGGATTTTCCGCTAGATTGTGTTTTAAGGCCCCACCTGCGACTTCAAGGCACCTAATCTTAACCTTAATCCTAACCTTAACCCTTGCCTAACCCTAGTGCCTTTCATGCAGCATTGCCTGGAAGATGATGTTGGGGGCTTAAAACACCAAGAGACTTCGAGCTCAGACATGTAACACTGCACTCAGACACATTGCAAACATACAACATCCATGCATTACTGACGACTGACTTGGTCCCATCTCATACCCTTTGTTTGGTTATTATTTGGTTAATTTGGTTAATAAATCCATATTTTATCCATATCCATATACTTGGACGATGTAAATATATTTCAGTCATAGATTTTGTATATTTAAGTTGTCATATTTGCCAAATATAGTTTTTTCTTTAAAGTCTAAAAGGCCAACAGAAATGTAATCTTTATTCCAATGTTCAATGCCAATGACTGGCTCTTCTTTAGAAGTGCATGAGTGGCTGCAGGATCAGTAGCATATCTGGGTCCAAGTACATGGAGCGTCAGTAACATATCTTGGTCCATATCTGAGGATTCTGGTCAGAATCTGACCTGCAGTCATTTCCCGACCCCATTCCTGTTCATGTTGCTTTAAATCTATCTAATACAACTCTCTCCAGTTTCAACCATTAATGAGTCATCAAAATAGTATAATATAAACACAAATTATTTCATTCATCATTATTCCAGATACCCTGTCAGATAATGCAAACATAATTTTTGCTTGATAATTAAGTGTGCTTGCAAAGCAGCACACTTATTGTTCTTCTTAAGTTTTATTATTATTCCCGTCTCCCTAATTTTTGGCCAGCTCCTGCGCCTAGGCCCTTTGAGACAAAGACACCATTTCAACTTTAAAACGTCCGGTCAGTACCGGTGTAAGTTGCACGCGAAGATGACGTCAAGTGGGCGTGTCGTCCGCCATATTGGATTGAACAGAAAGCAAAACTACATTTTCACAGGTCACAAATTTGGTCCGAACGCCACGAAACTTGACGTACATTATCCTTGGACCAAGCCTCACAAAAGTTACTAGAAGGATTTTTGATTTCCGGAAGTGTTTGCCCGTCACAGCCAAACGAAATCGGCGGCGAAGCTCCAAAACAGGAAGTTGTCCATATCTCAGGAACACTGTCACATATCGATGCCAAATTTTGTATATGAACTCGGGACTCCAAAAAAAAAGAAAACATTCCAAAAGTTTTCAGCATTTGGCAAACCACCCACAGGTATTTGGTAATTATCACCTTTCACCTTTGCAGTTATCACAATGCCTTCCAAGTATACACAATGTCTCTGGCCAGCCTTGCCCAATCATCAAATCCTTGCTCTGCCATGGGTGTTTATGGACTTAAAAACTGAAATGGTAAGGAGAACATTAGCTATTTATTGCTGACGTAGTACAGTTATTTTTACATTGACGGCCATGACTCACTGTATGGAAGTAGGCTAAGTAAAATAGAGATGTTTCAAATAAGATAAGGTTAGGATATGCCCGCTTGACAACGGCAGAGATAGAACTGACCTTTGGCCATAGCAACCATCCATTTAGAATGACTGGCCTTCATAGCAACCAAAGATCTTAGCTGCGATTCATGTACAGTATGCATGCAATGTGATGTGAAGTATAGAAAGGTGATGAAATATACAGGGACAGGTCAAGAAATATAGTGCATTGTAGACAGTAGTATACAGTTGATTTACAGAAGGTGGTTTAGAGTAATATGAATTAAATATAAATATGTGCAGTGTATTAGCAGTTACCTCATACAATAAGTAGAGTAATGTATGTAGATGTATAGTAGAAATAATAATATAGATATATGCAGTGTATTAACGGAATATAATAAAACAGAATAAATATGGATATTCAATATGACAAATATATAACAGATATGTACATAACATACAGCTATGTGCAGTGTGGAAACAGTGTCATTGTAGTGCAGAAACAACATTATAAGAGTAGTAAGAATAAGTCTATGTGCAGGATGAATAGTATGAAGATCAGTAGAATAACTATGTAGTAATTACAGTAGGCCTATGTACATTTGTAAATAAATAGAAAAACTATGGAGTGCATAAAAGTACAACCAAAGCTGAGCTTGATCAACTAGAACGTCTAAAGAACCAGAACTTGAGTGTAGTTTTTTGCTGGGTCCCAGGCCATGTTGGTCTGAGGGGAAATGAGAAAGCGGACAGTGCTGCTAAGCAAGCCCTCAATTAAGAAGTCACAGAATGTCAAATCCCTGCCCCAGACCTTAAACCTATACTGAACTCTTACATCACAGGTAAGTGGTAATCTGAATGGGATTAATGTACCAACAACAAGCAAGGAATGTGAATTTTGGAACGTTTTCATGATCCACTGGGTCGTTATGGGCCACACAAAATACGGTGTTGCTAAAATTACTCCTATTGTGGCTATTAGAGACATGCGTTCATGAGTATCCAGCTACATTTAATGAGTTAAGTAAAATACATTCACACACACAAAAAAAACATCACTAATGTTGTGGACATTCCTTTATTCTGATATACATCAATAGGCTCTCAAAACAATCCCAAACAGACATAAGGTCTTTATAGAGCAAATCCATATAGATTATTTGTCAAATAAACCAGTAAAACAGAATTAGGGGATGGAATATATAACATTCACACTCATAGCTCATATTTTTAAAATAAATCAGTAAAAAAGTATCCTTACAAACAAGCAGCATTTTAATGCCTTGGTCATATTTCATAATTTCAATTATTCTCTAGGTCAGTGTTTCTCAAACTTTTTCAGACCAAGGACCACTTAATCAATAAAAATAGCCTCACGGACCACCTAGCTAAAAAAAAAAAAGTAGACCTACTTCAACAGTAAATTACACAACAGGCCTACTCACTGATTGTCTTTGCACCTTGCTTATTGTGTCAGAGAATTTATATGATTTAAACTGGCATGCCTTGCATAGGCAGTGTTGCAGAAATGTTTGGATTTACATACAACTTGGTTCAATATTGCAAACAACTCATCTATATTATATTTTACCACGTCTGCTCACGGACCACTTGGGCTAGCTTGCGGACCACCAGTGGTCCCCGGACCACACTTTGAGAAACACTGCTCTAGGTTACCTGATAGCCCAGTTTGAGAGGTGCAAGACGCGTGACATTATTTATTTTTGCAGCCAATCACTGCTGTTGTTTTATTTTATTGATTTGATCTTAGTCATAGAAGCTAAATTCGAAGGCAGGCCACAGGTAAAATCCAACGAACCGCATTCACCCCGCAAGCCAAGCCAATAGTTGAATAGCCCTCTCCTAGAGCTTTTGAGGTATTGCCACTGCTCCAACACTGAAAGGCACTGTTAGAATGCTTGGATCAAGCCAGGTTCAGCATAGCGTATGCCACTGTCTGCTCACGTTGCTGACCGGACCAGGGCAAGCACACTTTCGCAGTTTCCGCAGTAAATGCAGTCTAGTTAAGGATTGCAATTATTTCCTGCCATGAAACAGTTGGGGATTACCGGTAAATACTTTAACAGCGGAATGTGCCAAGAATGAATTGTGTCACATCAAGAGCAGGTGTCATAAAAGCCTGATAATAACAGCTATTAGTAAGGTTTTTTAAAGCAAGCTTAGAGTAGCTTGGCTTAGCATGACCCTTCCACAGCATTAAATAGGTCTCATTCTCCTGTCATTTTCCACTTTGTTATGAGTCTCATGTAGTCATGGCCTATTAATGTCATGCTGCCCACTCTGTCACTGTGAACCCACCAGGGCCATGTGGAGAGCCTCATAGAGTGCTACAGACAGGACAGGAAGCCGCCGAATGAACTGGACAGAGGTCAGAGAGCAGCAGGAATGGAACTCGGTGTAGGGCAGGGGGGGGCGCATTTCCTGTTTGACCTCCGACCCTCCCTTAGCGGCAAAACGGCCAATCAGAAAGGGTTGTGTGGTGAGAGTAGAGTGGCTTCTGTGAACCTAATCAGCCCTAATGACTTGGACATCAATCAGTCTGGAGCACTCTCTCTCTTTCTCGCTCTCCCTCTCTTTCTCTCTCTCTCCCCCTCTTTATCCTTTTCTCTTTTCCGTGTCCTCCCACTCAGCTGTCCTCCACCACTGACTGTATTCTGTCTATTCTCTCTCTCTATTCTTTCCCTGAAATGCCCCCTCACTCCTTCCCTGTCTTTCGCTTTCAGTCAAGTGACATATTTCACTCAGAATCTCTGTTTATCTCCTGCCTTTTTCTCTCTCTCTCTCTCTCTCTCTCTCTCTCTCTCTCTCTCTCTCTCTCTCTCTCTCTCTCTCTCTTCCTCCATCCCTTTCTCTCATTCTAGCAGCCCTCTCTAGTTCATGTCAGATCCATCGACCGGGCAAATCTTAGGCTGGTAATTAAAAGGCATCGATCTGCTGCCGGCTGCACGCCATGAATCTGGAGCAACGCAGGTTAAAAGTGTGTGTGTGTGTGTGTGTGTGTGTGTATGGAAGTGCTTGTTTGAGTCCTCCTCTGTCCACATATGTGTGTGTGTGTGTGTGTATGGAAGTGCGTGCACACACACAATAACAAACACCTGTTTATTTTAGAGACGCATGCACACACCTGTAATTATAGACACCCCATCCCATGTAGACTCCTAAGCTGTGGTGACCATAGCACATTCATGCACACTGACCAACTGTACCCTCCCCCTCCCTTTCCTCTTCTTTTCTCTCTCTCTCCATCTCTCTTCCTCTCTCTCTCTCTCTCCCTCTCCCTCCCTTTATCTCTCTCTCTCCCTTGCTCTTGTAGCTCATCTTCACTCTCTTCTTTCTTCCATCTGAGTGAACACAGTAAATCTGAGAGGAGAGTGCCAACGCTGCACATTTAAAATGCAGGCAAGAGAGAGAGAGAGAGAGAGAGAGGAGAGGGGGAGGGAGAGAGAGAGAGAGAGAATTACACCATCGGACGAGTGGACGGTTGGCACACACACACACACACACACACACACACACACGCACACAGGTACTCCATTGACACAGTGACTGATTGGCACAGTGAACCTACAGCAAAGACCTGGATGCCAGAGGGTCTGATTGACATGGCTCAGCAAGCTAAATCCACAGCTGAACACACACACACTGACAGATGGTGGTTATGATTGTGTGTGTGTGCGTGCACAACTGTGCAGTTATGTGTGTATGTGTGATGCAGCTATAGTGTGTGTGTATTTATGTGTGCACACAGCTCAACTACTGTGTGTGTGTGTGTGTGTGTGTGTGTGTGTGTGTGTTTATGTGTTTATATGTGCACACAACTCAACTACAGTGTGTGTGTTTGTTTGTATGTGTGTGTGCGTGCATCCGTGTATGTGTTTAGGTGTTGGCCAGCCATGCTTAGGCTGATTATCTGTCACCTGGCGCAGCCGTGGCCTACTGGTTAGGGCTTTGGGCTTGTAACCGAAGGGTTGCCGGTTCGATCCCCGACCAGTAGGAAAAATGTGGGCGGGGGAAGTGGTTGAGCACTGCTCTCCTATATGCCCACATCCTAGGCACCTAACCCCTCACTGCTCCCGAGCACCGCTGTAGCAGGCAGCTCACTGCGTCGGGATTAGTTTGTGCTTCACCTCACTGTGTGTTCACTGTGTGCTGTGTGTGTTTCACTAATTCACGGATTGGGATAAATGCAGAGACCAAATTTCCCTCAGGGGATCAAAAGAGTATATGTTATACTTATATTTATACCTGTCATTTTGGTAAGGCCTACTCTCCACACATTCCTTCTGTTTATTGATTGCTCAGCTATATTTGATGGCATAATATATTCTAAGCTAGTTAATTTTGTTTTGCATTTGTTTTTGCATTTGTCATGTCCAGTTCCTCTATTTCTGAACTTTGTAGAAGGCACCATCACTAGCATCTTAAGTGCACAATGCAAAGTGTTGTGCCAAATGCCAACTAGCATTCTATAGAATTCTATAACTAGTATTCTATAGCATTCTATAACGTGCATTCTATAGCATTCTATAGCATTCTATAACTAGTATTCTAAAGCATTCTATAACTTGCATTCTATAGCATTCTATAACGTCGCCTTCCTGGTGGTTGCATGGATTATGCTTAACATTTGGTCATTGTATGCTACTGTGTTAAGTGTCCGCCTGGTATCTGTTGGTCCATTTTAGTAGTGTGGCTATGTGTATTTGCCAGTGAGTGCTATGGGGTAATTGGGTTGGTAATAGTCTGGCGGGAATACATGTGATACATTTTTTGTTTGTGCTGGGGGACTGTGCTCGGTGATGTGTTTGGTAACTGTGGGTAATGAACACAAAAAGTGTTTTTTTTTTGTGTGTGTTTGTGTGTTGGCCAGCAGGAGGTATCAGTGGGGTTATGTGTATTAGTGGTGTGTGTGTGTGGTTGGTGAATGTGTGGCAGTGCAGTGCTAGGTGGAGCTGTTGTGTGTGTGTGTGTGTGTGTGTGTGTGTGTGTGTGTGTGTGGTGATTGTGCGGCTGTGCAGTATGACTGTGTGCTGTGAGCTCGTTGATGATGGAGGCTAGCTGGAGCTGCTGTATGTGTGTTAGTGGTGTGTGTGTGTGTGTGTGAGCTCGTTGATGATGGAGGCTAGCTGGAGCTGCTGTATGTGTGTTAGTGGTGTGTGTGTGTGTGTGTGTGTGAGCTCGTTGATGATGGAGGCTAGCTGGAGCTGCTGTATGTGTGTTAGTGGTGTGTGTGTGTGTGTGTGTGTGAGCTCGTTGATGATGGAGGCTAGCTGGAGCTGCTGTATGTGTGTTAGTGGTGTGTGTGTGTGTGTGTGAGCTCGTTGATGATGGAGGCTAGCTGGAGCCGCTGCGCTTTACTGTACGCACACTGCTGGCTGGCTGCAGCCATAAATCGCCCCAGTCAGAGACACTGCCCCCTCTCTCCACCATTAACTCTCTCTCTCCCTCCTCCTTTCTCTCATCCCTTTCCCTCTCTCTCTCCCTCCTCCTCTCTCTCCTCCATTTCTCTCTCTCTCTCCCTCCTCCTCTCTCTCATCCCTTTCCCTCTCTCCTCCTCTCTCATCCCTTTTCCCTTTCTCCTCCTCCCTGTCTCTCCCTCCTCCTCTCTCTCTCTCATCCCTCTGTCCTCATCATGCACTCCTCTTTCCCTAAATGTGGGATCAATTAAAGGCACGTCAGCAGTTTCCCCATCAGTCTCTCCCTATTCCCTTCTCACTTCCTATTTTCTTTTTACCCCGCGCTCTCTCTCTCTCTCTCTCTCTCTCTCTCTCTCTCTCAATCAGCCTTTTATCGCTCTCTCCCTCCCTCTCTCTCTCTCTCTCTCTTCTCTCTCTCTCTCTCTCTCTCAATCAGCCTTTATCGCTCGCTCTCTCTCTCTCTCTCTCTCTCTCTCTCTCTCTCCCTCTCTCTCTCTCCCTCTCTCTCTCTCTCTCTCTCTCAATCAGCCTTTATCGCTCGCTCTCTCCGGATCTGTCGTTCTCTCTCTCTTTTTTTCACTCTCTGCCTCTGTCTTTTTTTCTCACAAAGAGCAGCTGATTAATGACTTGCGAATGAAGAGAGCGTTGAAACAGTATAAAAGAATATTTTATTTAAGACTCAGATGACATCAACTGTTGAACGCGTGTGTCTTTCAGTATGTCTGTCTGTGTGTGTGTGTGTGTGTGTGTGTGTGTGTGTGTGTGTGTGTGTGTGTGTGTGTGTGTGTGTGTGTCTGTCTGTGTGTGTGTGTGTGTGTGTGTGTGTGTGTGTGTGTGTGTGTGTGTGTGTGTGTGTGTGTGTGTGTGTGCAAAAGGGAAACTAGGGAGACAGGAGTCATTTGGCCCTGTTGTCACTCAAATCAGTCTCAGGTCTGCGTTGTGTTTTGCTTAGCGTCTCCGCTGTGTCTGTTAGCAGCGCGGCTCTGTCCAACAGCAGATGATAAAGAAACATTCTCGCACACAAATATTGACATCCAAGTTCCAACAATATGGAACAGCTCCTGGGAGGGAAACAGAAACGAGAGAAAAACAAGAGAAAAGGATAAAGAGAGAGAGAGAGTAGAGTTCTACCAGCAGAACAGAGAGAGAGAGAGAGAGAGAGAGAGAGAGAGAGATCAAAGAGAGGGGGCCGTAACATAGCAACATTGGCCTCAGAACACGGTTCACATGAGCAGTTTGACATGTACACACACGGTGCCATATTTCCTGTGAGACACACACACACATATATACACTGACACACTGAGGACTGTTCATCACACACACACACACACACACACACACACATATATACACTGACACACTGAGGACTGTTCATCACACACATACACACACACACACACACACATATATACACTGACACACTGAGGACTGTTCATCACACACACACACACACATATATACACTGACACACTGAGGACTGTTCATCACACAAACACACACACACACACACATATATACACAGACACACTGAGGACTGTTCATCACACACACACACACACACACACACACTCACACACACATATATACACTGACACACTGAGGACTGTTCATCACACACACACACACACACACACACTCACACACACATGCCTTACTGAAAGACAGAGCAATATTGATGTTGCATTAATGCATATCCCAGCGCAGCCCTCCCAGTTCATTTGGTGATGCTCGTGGGTAATTAGACACAGTGTGAGGAGAGCACATCCAGCACGTGAACTCTGATGCGGGGCCACGCCCTCCCCAGAGATGGGACAAGAAGACACGTCTACAGACAGATGACAGCCAATCAGGCTCCATCGACCAAGCCCATCAAAAATCATCCCATGACCAAAAAGGAAGTGTTTTGAGGGGGGGGGGCAATTGGCATTCAATAGGTCACGCGGGAGTGGAGTGGGTTCATCAGTGTGTGTGTGTGTGTGTGTGTGTTATTGTTCCCATTCAAGTGGAGCTCCATACCAATCAGTGGACTGGCCCGTGCAGCCAGAACAGATGAAAAGGATCAGTATATTGACCGCCGGTCGAAGGCGGGGTGGTAGGGTAAGAGGCGGATGACAGGCGACAGGAATCAAGGAGATCGATTTACTGAGATCCGCTTTTCGTCGTTTGGTTGTAAGACGAACTAATTGGCCCACTCTTCTGTGCAGCGTCTGGGGTGGGGTGGGGGTGGAGAAGAGGCAGTGGTCAGTCAGTGTTTGTGGATTCGGCCCCTTCCTTCTCTAATTAGTCATGGACGGGAGTCCCATACTTGTCCTGCTTTCACCGCACAGAGAGAGACAGGAGACAGGAAAGACAGGATAGAGAGAGCCAGAGAGGGAGGGAGAGAGTGAGGGAGCGAGGGAGGGGAGAGTGGGGTGTTGTCCAACACTGAGACCACCACGGATTTTAAAGCCATCACAGGCAATTACCAAATGGCTCCAGAACTCATTGTAATTGTGTTCACACAGCTTTGAGCATGTCTAGGGAAAGGGAAGTGACATCATAATGGACATGAGCTGGCCTCCTTCAGCCATTCTGTGCTACGGATGGGGGGAGAATGTGTGACATCATCAAAAGGATGTTTTGGTGCGCTATGTCTGCTGTTCCTCTAGCCCCCGCCTCCTCTCTCTCTCTCTCTCTCTCTGCCTCTCTCTCTCTCTCTCTCTCTCTCTGCCCTCTCTCACTCCCTCTCTCTCTCTCTCTCCCTCTCTCTCTCTCTGCCCTCTCTCTCCCTCTCTCTCTCTCCCTCTCTCTGATGTTCTGTGATGGATGCCACCATCACTCTGTATTTGGATGGGTCCTGCTTTCTTATCCATCTCCCAGCGTGGCCCAATCTCCCCCACGCCAGTAAATGTTGCTGACTTTTGCCTCCTGCTTTCACGTATTTATCTGTCTCTGTCCAGCCCCTGCTCCTCCAAAAGCCTCTCTCCGTGCCCCCACAGCCCTGGCCTCCCTCTATCTCTTCTCCATCTCTGTTCCCATCTCATTCATCTCTCCGTTCTCATTCATCTCTCCCCTCTCTTTCTTCTGTTATCTCTCCATCCATCCTTATCGTTGTCCAGGTGGGAGACATGCTCAGCCTCATTTGCCCTCTTTCCTCTGTCTGCTCTGTGTGTGTGTGTGTGTGTGTGCGCGTGCGTGCGTGCGTGCGTGCGTGCGTGTGTGTGTGTGTGTGTCCCCAATCGATACCACCCACTGTCGTACATGTCGTATGGACATCTCTGTTAGCCCCAATGCTCCCATTCATCCAGCCATTGTACCCTCTCTCTTTCTCTCTCTGTCTCTCTGTCTGTCTTTCTGTTCTGCTCTCTCTCTCTCTCTCTCTGTTTTTCTATTCCTCTCTTTCTTCCCTCTATCTTTCTCTCTCTCTCTCTGTCCTACTCTTGTTTGTGCGTCTCTCTCTGACTTCTGCTTTCTTCAGCCCAAGCTAAACACTGCTCCCTCTCTGCTTTAGCAAAAGCAGCCGCATGATTTGTGGTTTCTAACTTTAATGATGATGACAATGAAGATGATGATGATAGTGATCTTAAGATGATGATGGTGATGATGGTGATGATGATGATGATGATGATGGTAATAATGGCCCTGGGGTTTCCCACTCCATTTCGCAAGGCTTAATAGAATGATAATTCTTGAGTCATTGAACACATCCATCCGTCTGAGTGCAAACAAAGGCTGGTCAGTAGAAGAGTGTCTGTAGTCATTATATGTGTGTGTGTGTGTGGTGTGTGTGTGTGTGTGTGTGTGTGTGTGTGTTGTGTTACTGTAAAAACCGAATGGCTAATGTCACAGAGCACAGACAGTGAGAACCACTCACAAGTGCTCCACGCTCTGCTCTGCTCCTCTCTCCTCGTCTGTTGGCGGACATCAGAGCGTTAGAGTTCATCATAGCAGAGCTCCGCATGGACTGACCTACAGCAGGACCTCCTCAAGCCCTTCTCCTCCTGTGGTTTCAGAAGATGGCTTTTGCACTATGCTAGCCTCCGTGTCTGTCGTGTACCATTACAGCCTGTAGCCCCCGTACTCCTTTGTATTTGCCCCTTTGTCCTTCCTCTTGTTCTACTCCTCCTCTTCCTCCTCTTCCTCCCCCTCCCCCTGCGTCTCGTTCCCCACTTGCCTCTTCCTGTTTGTCCGTCGTCTGTCTTCAGATGAAGTCCTTGGAAACGGCCTCCACGAAGTTGGGCGCGGACATGAGGATGGAGATGGTGCAGATGATGTTGAAGACGCTGAAGGCCACCAGGCAGAGGCGGTCGATGACCGCGCCGGCGAACTTCCACTGGTCTGCCACGCTCTCGTTCTCGTCCTGCGTGCGGAAGTGGTCGGCCATGTAGCGCACCTCGTCCAGGATGGCCTGCAGCTGGGGGTCGCCGCCGGCGCCGCTGGCCCCCGAGCACGAGCAGCCCCCTCCCCCTGCCCCCCCGCCTCCGCCCACCCCGCTGCTGGACGCACTGCTAGCGCAGCCGGGGGTCTCCAGGCTCGGCGCGGCCGCCGGGGGGCCACAGAACTGCGAGGGGAGATGCGGAGGTGGGCTGGCCGCCGTGTTGTTGTTGTTGCCCCCCGGGGCGGCGCTCTGGGGGACCCCCCCTCCTCCGCCACCGCCGCCGCCACCCACGGTGGTCCCAGCGCTCCCCCCACCACCTCCGACCCGCGGCCCGGTGGGGACCCCGCCCCTGGCGAGGGGCTCAGTGAGCGGGGGGGAGGAGGCTGGGTCGTCCAGGCTGGGGAAGCCGATGTAGAGCAGGCCGGCGTTGTTGTTGGTGCTGTTCTGGGCATGCATGTGCGACGGCGCCCCCACTAGGAGGTTCTGGGGGTGCAGCGGCAGGAGCGGGTGCGGGGAGTGGTGGTGGTGGTGGTGGAGCGTGTGGTTGTGGTTGTGCTGGTGGTGGTGTAGGTCGGCGGCGGTGGCCGAGAGGCTGGGCGCCGCCGCGTTGGGCAGGCTGCCGCTCTGGGAGCCCGAGGAGCAGCGGCGGAGGTGGGGGGCACACGGCGGGCGCTCGATGTCGTCGCCCTCGCCCGGACGCTTCATACGCAGGAACCACGCCACCCACTGCAGCAGCACCAGCTGCACCTGAGAGAGAGAGGGAGAGGGGGAGAGAGAGGAAATAAAAAAGAAAGGAAGAAAGAAAGAAAGAAGAAAGAAAGAAAGAAAGGAAGAAAGACATATCAATTACATATTATTTCTTAAGCGCCACAACATGAATATGTCTCAGGGCGCTTTACAGGCCCAGCTTGAACAAGAGACAGCAATAGAGACGATTAGAGACAAATGAAAGAATGATGACAGGATGAAAGACAGAGAGAAACCAAGACACGGTGAGACAGACGGCTATATAAAGTTTAATGTGAAAGGTGTGAGCCATTGTAAATGTAGTTAGATTATTAGCATACACGCCACATTTCATTTCAGCACTTTGTCCTTCCCATAATTAACTGGCTCATTTTACCTCATGACTAATGTGAGTTACATACATTCTCATTTGGCTGCCACTGTCATTGATCATCCATTACTGTTTATTTAGTTTACACGGCACACACCAGCACATGTTTAATATGTTTGAGACTATTTCACTGATTAGGCTGGCATGCCAGAAAGGCATTATGAAATTAAGCCCCCAACCATGGGGGAGGAGGCGTCATCACTGAACTACTGTGTTATCACACCCCCTGCTGCTCTGAGGTCAGACACCACTCTTAGCAGCTAATTGGTTACAATGTTGTTGTACTGTAATAACGTCTGCTGAGAGAGATATGGGAAATGTGCTTCCTAGTTTGCACCTTGTGGCGTAATGACAGTTTGATGTGCCATAAACCAACAATACAACAACATGATGGTGTGAAACATTACTTAAGGGCGAATTTGGAAGATGGGCTCAGATCAGTTTTTGCAAACCTAGTCTTCTCTTGGTGACAGAGATGAGAAAACCTGGCTTCAGATAGTAATCAAGTCTGCTATCAAGTCTGTTGCCTCCATTCACTTAACCAGCTTTTCCTAATTGGCACAACTCTTCAGCCAGGTACACAAGCTAATTAGTAAAATCACTGGTTATACTTTATTATACTACTAGCCATAATTAACTAACGTTTCCATTGGACCCCAAAAAGGTCAAGCCATTCAGCGACGAGAGGGGATGACGCTAGTTTTGAAATTGAAAGTGGCCGTGATAAACTGAATTAACAATGTGTAAATGTATTTACAGCAAAGGTACGCCTACATACGTTGTTTCCTGACTGCCGATGCTGTTTATTGTCCATTTGTAAAGTTAAGGCAAAGTAGGAGTAACATTACGAATCCCTGATGTGATTGGTTAGGCTGTAAATGCTATATCTTCGCCTGTCACCATGCTAGTGTTGGAAATAGTAAGTTCCCAGACTCTATTCACAAAGTGAATGAGTTTGGTTTTAACCAGGCTAGCTGTTATAGCCAATGAAATGCAGTTGACATTGCAGGTAGAATATGGCTGTGTATACAATAGAGATTAATAATGTACAGTGTACAGTTGGATAAATACAGGTTTTCCAAATGACATGTCTACAGAGATAAATATATGTAATATATACGTACAGTATATTGCACAGGTTTATGGGCAGGCTATACAATATTAAAAATTTATAAATATAAAATATATATATATATATATAAATATAATGTATAGTAGGTTGTTGTATTTGGTTCTTAACAGTTGTATGCCACCCCAGAGAGGAAAGGGTTCATTTCAAGGTTATTTAACAGGGCAGTAATGAATAACAGTTCTCCCTGCTGCTCGCCAAGTGTCAGTGGCCAGTGTAATGATGAGATGAGCCAGTATGCAGGCTCTCCACTCTACAGGCACTTCAGCACCATGGACAGCGGCAGCAGGAAAGACACAGCTGGGGGCCTATCAAAGGACCACACCACCAGGGTTAAATATGATGTCTGTCATGTGTGGTCTGTTGGAAACATACAAAACAGCCTTTTATGATCAACAGTAACCTTAGTCTAGTTTAAACCTAAAACCTTACAAACTTAGTCTTCTCTGAGTCTTCAAGAAAATATGTAACAGTGATTTATTGGACTTTTGCCAGAGGATGGGTGGTGGATTATGTCCTGTTGCAACATCCTTAAACACAATAAAATAATGAATGAAACCAGAAATCACCAGAAAGAGTGCATTTTCTCCCAAACAAATGTTACATCATCTCATTACTGTGTCTCTGACGAAGCACTTTTTCACCATATGATCTAATTTGGCACACAGACAGTAGTTGTTCCAAATATGATACGACACAGCAAGTGTTGGTAGCAGGGGTAATGCTAGATCATTTGGGCCCTATGACAGACAATAACTCTGGGCCCCCTGATAATATAGTATATTTGATATATAATATATAGTATTATTGAGGGGGCTCTCTGGGGGCCCTGATATATAATATATAGTATTATTGAGGGGCTCTCTGGGGGCCCTGATAATATAGTATATTTGATATATAATATATAGTATTATTGAGGGGGCTCTCTGGGCCCCCTGATAATATAGTATATTTGATATATAATATATAGTATTATTGAGGGGGCTCTCTGGGGGCCCTGATAATATAGTATATTTGATATATAATATATAGTATTATTGAGGGGGCTTTCTGGGGCCCCTGTCAGTGCTGGGCCCTTAGAATCATCCTAACCCTCTGAGCTGGGTCTCGCTGGTCTGTTAAAGTGAGCAGGGGAAGGGTTCTGAGGTTAAGCTGGGTCTCGCTGGTCTGTTAAAGTGAGCAGGGGAAGGGTTCTGAGGCTGAGCTGGGTCTCGCTGGAACGGCTCAGCAGCTGGGAATATGGACCTGACTCAGGTAAAAGCCTATGTCTAATCCTTCACACAAGCCCTCATAGGTATACTGACATGCTGTGGTGATGAAACATTGCAATTAAATGAGACCTTTTAGGACACAGCAGGTGGGTGACAACCGTGTTTCTCTGGTATGCCTCTGTGTGTGTGTGTATGTGTGTGTGCGCGTGTGTGTGTGTGTGCGTTTGTGAGAGAGAGAGAGAGAGAGAGCGCTCACAATAAATAGATAAATAGAGGAAAAAAGAAACTTTGAGCTGAAATGTGAGACAACTACTCTCACTGTGTGTGCTAAGCTTAAACGTTCCTTTAAAAAATATGAAAGATCGCAGAAGTTCAGAACATCATCAGTGCTTTTTCAGCCAGACAAGCTCCAGGGCCTCCTCAATTCTCCCCAAACGCTCGTCACACTTAGCACAGTTAGCAAGCAACTCATGCATGTGTTTATATCCCTCCTTTTCGTTTCCCGTGTGACTAGGCTGCTGGTAAATCATGTCCTCACTCCGGAAGGCACGCTGCCCTCAAACTTTCAGAGTGTAAGTGCTGATTACACAGCAAATTGGCTGGCCTAATCAGCTGAGATTGCATTCGATGTACATCCCCCCAGGCTCCAGTGTACACACAACTCAACCCCAGGCAGAGGTGAGTAAACACGTCTTAAGAGGGCACTGAGGTGGAGAGAATTTATATTCATTATTAATCACAGTTTTATTGCCTATCTGTGAACAGGTTGTAAAGACACCTTAAAGAAAGCCCAGCTTTCTTGCTTTTCTTATAACAGGCTGTATGCTGTTTTCCCAAAATTAATTTATCGGTGTAGGCTGTAATGTTCATGTGCCACAGAAAACTGATGCTAAAGTACATTGACACATGACAATAGGTGGTCCTGACCAAGCAGTAACATGTGGGAGTTATGACTGAGACACAGTTAATGTGTAATGAGTAAGGCAAACAACACCAATGTGTAAGTGCGGTGTAAGCTTTAAGTAAGGTGTAAGGAAGAAACAATAATCCAGGTCTCTAACCAACCTAAGACAGAATCAGATTTGATATTCCTTCCTGTAAGGGAGGGATAGTTGAGGGCCTGACCTTCAAAAGATGGGAGACATCTGGTAGAGGTGCTCAGTTTGAGAGGAAAATACGTGATACAATGGGACTTCACATGACTGCAATACTAAAGAGGCCATAGTTGTTCAAGTATCGACATCAAGGCCTCGTCCTTTCCTTGTGACATAAAGAGCAGACTATGGGCTGCACTGTGCTGTGAGAACAAAACCAAGTGCTTGTATTTGCTCACTGAAAATGTCACAGAACTATTTTGATGAGCTGGATAGAATGGCAAAAGCGACAGCCCCAAGAGCCCCTAGAAACTACCAGCTGGGTCGTAGAAAAATGACCCAACTAAATGGCCGAATATCCGCTGGCATTTTTTACTTAGCTTCAGTTGTCCTTGCACTTGTTTTCACCAGTTGTCCTAAACCAGCAGTGACTGCGATGCAGCAATACCAATAGTATATCAAAACTTAAATAATCTCATATTTCACTGTAACACAAATGAGAAATGTCACCAAACTGGGAGTGATAGAGAGACGTGTAGCGAGTGAAGGAGAGAGGGGCCTTACCCACTTGGGCATGGTGCCTCCAGTCGGGTCATGATGGTGATACTGCAGAACCACCGTGGTAGCGATGACTGACATCCCCACAATGATCATTATACTGGCAAAGTACTGCCCTGAGGGAGAGAGAGAGAGAGAGAGAGAGAGAGAGAGAGGGAGAGAGAGAGAAAAAAGAGGGGGGGGGAGAGAGGGGGGAAAACAGAGAGAGAGAAAGAGAGAGGGAGAGAAAGAGAGAGAGGGGGAAGAGAGAGAGAGAGAGGGGGGAGAAAGGGGAGAAAGGGTGGGGAAAGAGTTAGAGAGGGGGGTGAAGGGATAAAAGGAGGGAAAAAGAGAGAGAGATGGATGTGAGTCTTTATCACTTCATCCTCCACTCAGTAAACCTATATTGCCAGTTAGAGGCAGTAAGGCTGATTGACTGAAATCACATTGACAGCTCTGGAAACAGATAGAGAGAAAGAGGAGGAGAGAAAGGGAGAGTGACAGGGAGAGAGAGAGAGACACACAGGGAGAGATAGAGAAAGAGAGAGAGGGGGAGAGAGAGAGAGAGATGCTTCTGTGCATCCAGTCAAGCGAAAAGAATTCTGCCCAAGTGTAGGGTGTGGGTGGTGGTGTAGGGTGTGGGTGGTGATGTGGGTGGTGGTGGTGATGTTGGTGGTGGTGTGGGTGTGGGTGTGGGTGGTGGTGTAGGGTGTGGGTGGTGATGTGGGTGGTGTGGGTGTGGGTGGTGGTGTGGGTGTGGGTGGTGGTGTGGGTGTGGGTGTGGGTGGTGGTGTGGGTGTGGGTGTGGGTGGTGGTGTGTGGTGGTGTGGGTGTGGGTGGTGGTGTGGGTGTGGGTGGTTCTGCGCTGCGCTGTTGGGCGGTGCAGATGTTCAGATAAAAACCAACAGGGCAAAAGGTGATTCATTAAAACTCAACACCAGATGGCCCCGGCCTGCCCCGTGCCGTGACTCCACATCCTTCTGCCCAAGGACCCGAGACAGCCGAGGTGGCCAAGACGGTGCCTGAATTGTTGATTATCAAATTCATGCCTTGGCTCTCTTTGCCTCTGTCCTGTTTCTTCCCATCTCATCTACACCTGTACACATTTACGATGACACGACGCACTTAAAGAGCTTTATTCTCTCCCTGTCCATGCCTACCCCACCCCCTGCTCTCTTTTCCACACACACACACACACACACACACACACACACACACACACACACACAAATCTGACAAATGCCTCATTCTCTCGCCCTGTTTCAATCTCTTTGTCTCAAATAGGCTGTCTGTCTCTCTCTCTCTCTCTCTCTCTATATATATATATGGAGACAAGACATGGTGGGAAGGAGAAAGAGTGAAAGAGAGAGAGAAAGTGTGTGATAGAGTGAAAAAAAAATTATATATATATATATTTCACTCTCTCCTTCCCACCATGTCTTGTCTCCAGCTAGCAGCATTCAGGATTTATTCAGCCCAATTACATTTAAACTCGAGCAGAGCAGATGGTTCTGGTCGCCAGAGCCTGACCAAAAATGTGGAGCCGACGCAAAATGGGGGACAATTTATTCCGAGGGCTAATGACCTCTCTCTCTCACACACATATACACACACAAACACACACACACACAAACTCACACACACACAAACACACACAAACACACACACAAACACACACACACAACCTGCCTGTTCTGGGGTCCCAGCTATTCAAAAATACACTCACACAATACAATCAACCCCCTCTCTCTCACATGCGCGTGCACGCACACACACACACACACACACACACACACACACACACACACACACACACACACACAGTGTTAACTCACCTATTAAAGGAATGGAGTCTGAAGTGGCTGGCATAATCTCTGCCACCAAGAGCATGAAGACGGTCAGGGAGAGAAGGACAGTGATACCTGAGAGAAGAAGACCAAAACAAGCAAATGACCAAGAGGAGAGTTTCAGTGCCCTCTCTCAGTGCAAGAGGAGAGTTTCAGTGCCCTCTCTCAGTGCAAGAGGAGAGTTTCAGTGCCCTCTCTCAGTGCAAGAGGAGTTTCAGTGCCCTCTCTCAGTGCATTTGTATTCATATCGTGTCCCACACTGGTTTGGACAGTGAAGTGGAGATTTTGGTGTGCTCAAATGATAGCAAAGAATGCTGAGACAGCAGGGTAGTCTATGTTGCCTTCTTGCCACAGCTCTGTAACCAGGGGCAGCAGTAATGCCTTCTAGTTCTTTAAAAAATGGCTTATCATTAACAAACAGGCGCTTAGACATGATGAATGGCCATTTCTGTGCCCCTGGTTTGATCTAAACCCGACTTCAACAAGTTAACATATCCTCAGAACTTGCTGATGTAGAACAAACATGGGGTACGGGCCCTTGGGGTAATTTAGCGGGATGGGGTTTGATTAAACTTGATTTCGCTCAGAGCTACCAGATGATGTAGTACACCACAAAGTCAATCGCAAATGGGCCATTCCTCTTCCCCCCCCCCCCCCAAACGCCTGCGGTCCTCTCCATCTTCTCTTTTTCTTCCTCTCTTTCTTCCCCCCCCCCCCAAGCCCTCGGTCCTCTCCATCTTCTTTTTTTTCTTCCTCTTTCTTTCCCCCCCCACCCCAAACGCCTGCGGTCCTCTCCATCTTCTCTTTTTCTTCCTCTCTTTCTTCCTCTCCTCCACCCACCCCAAACGCCTGCGGTCCTCTCCATCTTCTCTTTTTCTTCCTCTCTTTCTTCCCCCCCCCCAAAGCGCCCTGCGGTCCTCTCCATCTTCTCTTTTTCTTCCTCTCTTTCTTCCTCTCCATCTTCTCTTTTTCTTCCTCTCTTTCTTCCTCTCCTCCATCCGTCTCCTCCATTCACCCTCTATAACTCACCTTCAGTGTTAAGCTCCGGTTACGTTGGAATTACCAGGTGGCATCAGAAGTGTCCCACAACCAGATGCTGCTGGAGCAAAGCCTTTGGCTTAAGCCCTGCAGATTAATGTCCTTTTCACCACCACAGACGAAGATTAGGAAATATGTGCCTCTAAATGTGACTACCGATAATAAATGCCCCTTAAAGACCTTTCCAGGCTTGAATCATTTGCCCCTCTCAGCGTCAGTAAACACCCGGTCACGGAGGGAAGATTACAGCAGCTCTTAAGAGACAGTCTCTACAACTTCCACTTTTCAATAAAGAATCTATTTCCTCAACCTCTATTAGTTCCTTCGATTAACCTGTGCAACATTGCGCTTACACTGGCCTACTGTGTCAACTGACAGTTATTTACATTGGCATTTGTTCAGTCCAAACATTGGGGCCGTTGGCATGGAAACAGCTGTTATAGACGACTGCTTGGATTTCACTGTTGCGGAGTGCGGAGGTGGCCGCGTAGCCTCTCTCTCTCTCTCTCTCTCTCTCTCTCTCTCCTGACCCTGATGAAACACCATCTGGAGTTTAGAAGCGAGTGTTGTTGTTTTTTAAAGTGGGCGTTGTACAAACATCGCACAAGCAACAATCCTTTTAAGCCAATATTGCAAACGCCTACAGTACATTGGCAGAACCCTGGCCCAAGCAATAGCGCTTACAGGAATGCCTTGACCTCAAGCATGGCCCTTCTGCTATAGATGATGTGAGGAATGTCCTTTCATTCTGTCCTTCGGCCAAAAGATGTCAAACTTAATTCCCTTTAGTCCTTTAATTGAGCCCCAAGGCTTTGTTCTGTCGATAGATTAATTAGCCACATAACTGTGGACTAATGCATTAACCTTGCGCGCCACTGTACTGAGATCAGTATAAGCTCATCAGCATAACCGCACTGTCAGTCACCCAGAGATTTCTAAAGTTCCCTAATGCCTTGCTTACTTTTTCTCACTATCGCAGACTTTTCCTGGCTGATTTCGTGGCCTTGCCGTCTT
>NC_063208.1:8210302-8212802 GCF_017589495.1 Alosa alosa
ACTTTTGTTGGATGTCCCATTTCTATTTTCTTTCTGTCGCTGCCCTGTAAGGCTCCCGCACACAGTTGTGTGCGTTGCAGTGCTGGACACGCACCCCGTTCACTTTACATGGGCTTACGTCATCCGTTGCCGAACTTAATTGTGGGTCCGTTGCGTCGCGTTGCTGCCGTCGCTCGCGCTGAGAAGTTCAGCTGCTGCTGCACTGACGGACGGCACCAGCCAATCAAATTACGAACAAGCGAACAACAGACGGCACCAGCCAATCAAATGAAGGTTATACCTTAAGTCATTTGCATAGCTAGCGTCGGGAACACCCACTGGCATGCGTTGACGGAATGCAACTGTGTGTGGGAGCCGTTATTCTGTTGTTTTGAACACGACATATGACGCAGTAGAACAGCATGTTTAATGGAGTGGAGTGGACAGGTCAGTGTGGACAGAGAGAGCACTCAATGCTATGCTACAGTCGGACGCTCGTATGCAGTTAGGATGAGCTGTACGGGACAACCAGACTCTGTTCTCACCCACAAGGTCCCACTCCCCGTTGGGCATGTATCCGGAGATGTCGGCGTCGGTCATCTGCAGGTCCAGCAGCCAGCCGTCGAACGTCCACGAGCCGAACTTGAGCTCGCACTTCTGGATGTCGAAGGGGAACCAGCGCACGTCGACATTACAGGTGCTCATGAAAATTCCTGATAGACAGCAAGAAAGAGGGAGAGAGAGAAACGTGACTGTTGGTGAAATGGCGCAGGCTACTGCACACTGCTCATGCAGCCTACTGATCTTGACAGAAGAGTAAGTCCTTTGTAGTAAGCAGAACTGCAGTATGGCATTTAGGAAATCGCCTTTGTCCTTTATTGAACCATCAAAATGTTAACAAAACGTTCTATTAAAGGAACCGTATGTAAGAAATGTATTTCAATTAATCATAAAATGGCCCTGATATGTCACTAGACATTAAGAAATCATGTTCATTTCAAATACTTATATCACTGACAATAGTAGTCCGGCCAGGATATTGTCATTTAAAAAGTGAAGTTGCAGCCCTCAACTGATGTTGATGTTTTGTTTTGTCATGTCATGTTGTGTTTTGGCCTGATGCGCCACCCACCACCTATCTACTAATCACAAAGTCAATAATGTTTTGGCATCCGGGTTAGCAACCTTAAGTCAGGGGGAGGGGGAGGGGATACACCACTCTACAGTAATTTGAAAGTGATTGCAGTACCAGTTTTGGCCACAATCTTACATTTGGTTCCTTTAAGCCTTCTATTCGGGGAAGCTGCAGAGCAAGTGACAGCATCCGGACCATATTCAGGTCCAAGTGCCCAAGGGGACCCACGTTTGATTCCCAGCCGCGGTCATTTCCTAATCCCATTTCCAGCTCTCTCTATCACTCACTTCCTGTCAATCTTAGCTGGCCTACGTAATAAAGCCCCCCCACCCACCACCACCTCCCCAAATATACTAAAAAAAGCACTACTTCTACATTGACACACCCAACACAACACATATCACCACATCAGATATCACCAGTGAAGCAGATAGTTACAATCATCAATGATTGAAAACAGACCCTTGCTTATGAACCATTTATGCTTGTTGTTAAAGTTTGATGCTGTCAGCGAGCAAAGGAGAAAAAAGAGCAAAAGCTAGCCTACTCATCTCTGATCCTTGATTTCACTAAGATCTAAAATGCATCCACGTGTTTTACACTTTGAGACGTTAACATACACATATAAAATTAGCAGACGCTTTTATCCAAAGCGATTAACAAAATGAGGATTAGTATTCAAGCTACATTGCAAAGGAGACCTTAGACATCAATAAATACTACTATAGTATTATTTTTATATTACTATTATGTATGTATATATATATATATATATATATATATATATATATATTACTATAGTACACCGCAGGAGTACCAGAGGATGAGTGCTACCAGAGGTTTACGTACTAAAGTGTAGTCCCTGAAAGTGGAAAAAAGAGAAGGAGGTAGAAGGAAGTAAAAGAAGGAAAGAAAGGAAGTGCACGGTAAGTGAATGGTAAGTGTGTAAGTGCATCATAAGTGTATAGTAAGTGCATGGTAGTTGTAACGGTAAGTGAATGGTAAGTGTAAGTGCATCATAAGTGTATAGTAAGTGCATGGTAGTTGCTGTAACGGGTAAGTGTATAGTAAGTGTATAGTAAGTGGAAGTGCATGGTAAGTGAATTGTAAGTATATAGTAAGTGCATCATAAGTGTATAGTAAGTGCATTGTAAGTGTATAGTAAGTACATGGTAAGTGCATGTTAGTGTTGTAAGTGTATAGTAAGTGTATAGTAAGTGCATTGTAAGTGTATAGTAAGTGTATAGTAAGTGCATTGTAAGTGTATAGTAAGTGCATTGTAAGTGTATAGTAAGTGCATTGTAAGTGTATAGTAAGTGCATTGTAAGTGTATAGTAAGTGTATAGTAAGTGTATAGTAAGTGCATTGTAAGTGTATAGTAAGTGC
>NC_063208.1:8215302-8220302 GCF_017589495.1 Alosa alosa
GCTTAACCACTGCCTAAGAGCATTTTCAGACTCATGAATTTACATAAACTAATCTATGCAAGTACTTATTGACGGCACTTTGGGAAAAGTGTCCTGCTCAAGATTGAAAACCGCTCAGCACACGTAATGTAGATAAATACTCTGCAGAGGAGGTGTCTGTGTGTGTGTGTGTGTGTGTGTGTGTGCAGGGGGGAGCAAGACAGGCGCAAGGACTTGCAATACACTTCACGGCACAAACTGCAGTGTAGAGTGGTTTTAATTAGAGAGCATTAGAACTCCATTTCAGCTCAAGAGCCATTCGCCTGTGCTTGAGTTTCTGCATTGCACAGAAATAAAACTGTTTATCCAGGTCAGAAACAAAACTCAAGACTGAATAATGCATTTTCACCAACTAGACTTTACATGAGACTATGAGCTATTCACCAAAGCAATGTTGTTTTCTACGAAGGCCACACAAAAGCATACAGCACTGATTCACTGTAGCAGATTAGATTTTTAAAACATGTCATGCTAGATCATCAGACTCTTTCATCATGTTGTTATTTTATTGATATTCCCCATTACTTCTTTTGAGGTTTCGGCTTCCTTGTCTGTATTCATATTGAGGATTCCTAACTGATGTCACAGACACATCTATTCTGGTTGTTATGGGAACAATAAGGAATAGTGACGTAGGCCGGAATCCTCAATATATAGGCTACAAGATGTTTTCATCATCCATCCATTATGATCAGCTTCCAATTCCTGCACATCATGAGATACGTATGTAATATGAGAGCATAATTACAAATAACTAAAGACCATAAACAACTTACAATAATACAGATACATTTATATGAACAAATGAGAACACAAAACTCAACAGCATCCTTAGAAATTCTATCTCCACAGACAATACAGAGGTGCTACACAGACTCTTCTATTACATGACCTTTTAATGAGGTTATTTCCTACACTGGAGGATCACCCACAATCACAGACACAGTACTCACGATTCTCAAGCACCTTAAGAGTGTTTGTGCCTGAGCTAAATCAACATAAAATGGTGATGAGGGAGAGAGGAGATTCAGGACGAGGGTAACGAACACCAAAGAGCCTGTCAGTTCTCCTTACTGCACTATACTACTCAGGATGCATTTAAACAACAGTGATAAGAAGAGGAGATTTTTTTTTTTTTTTTTTTTTTTTTTTTTTTTTTTTAAATAGCGATGGTAATGGAAAAGTAGAAGGAAACAAATGACAGGCTTTTTGTAGAATGTCTTGAATGCTATTTCAACAGCGCAGGTTTCAAGGACGCTTTATTTCCAGACTTCTACACCACAGAGGCAACCCATCTGGGAATACCACCAGTAGCAAAGCCTCTCACTCCCCCCTTCAGTGTGCTAGTCCCTCAGGAACCCAACAAAAGACCTTTTTGTTTTCCCTACCCGCTTCAGATGTTACTTTATTTTTTTCGAGTCCCAATTTCCTCGTCCAGTTTCTACCGCCGACCATGTAACGGTGGACTTGTGTGCTGACTGACGGAGTGGACAGTATGCCAATGACTCATTTAGTTCCGTATTCTAAGGGCTAACTATAGCCACGTCTCCGTGGGAGGCCCTGTGTGAGTTGAGTGCTCAGGCGGGCAGTCGGTGTTGGTGATTTTTGGGTTCCTGTCACGGTTCCTCCATGCCCAGAACTAAGCTCTTTAGGCCCTCTCACAGTCCCTGCAGCCAGAACCAAGGGGACTCAAACAGAATGCAAAAAGAAGGTGTTTTTTTTTTTTTATTTCTATGCATGCTACGAAACTATATTTAAAATGCATTTAAATGCATAATTGCATCCATATCTCTCTTTCAGAAATGAGCAAGGATTTCATCAGCATCTAAATCCATACATGTTAGTTAGTCTGCTTTCATTTTCTGATTTCTAAGTACTGTTTGTGTGGAAGAGCTGAACAACAAGGAGTAATTGGCCTGAGCGTAAATATCTTCGGAGTCTGCACATGTTAGCAAATTCCATCTGGCCTCTGTCCCAGTAGGAGACTCCCACTAATGCTCTTTAGTGAGGCTCGTTAATGGAGTCGACGGAACGGCGTGATAGTTGGAGGTTAATGCCATGGCTCCTTATGTGTGACCGCAAATTTCTATTTTCATATTCCCTGAGGCACCAGCTATGTTTACTTATGCGGAGCCATGCAACGCTACTCTCTGACCGGCCAGCAAATTAATATAAATATATTAATATAATAAGTGTCGGGTCAGTGATATGCATGCAAACATCTTCCCATTAGGACAAGCCACTGCCCTTCTTGCCTGAGTGTAATGACAATATGTCTGTGTGGTATAACTTCTCATTAAAATGGCATAATGGCAAAACAGAATAGGCAATTCTGGTAAGGCACTCAAAAACAGTGATGTGTTTGAGTTCATAATAATTGTGGTTGTGTTTGTTCAAAACACACAGCAAAAAAAACCCTGTGTGTTTTTCTGTGTGAAGGGGATTTTTCTCTCTCTCTCTCTCTGAGGGTTTATAACAAATATGTAGATTTGTAGATATGTAATGTAGACACTCCCGACAGACCCCAATGCCTACCCACAACACCCAAATCAGCAATGTCACCATCAGCAGATTACACGGGTGCCCGTAAAGCAGCAGTGGTGATATTGTCTGGGCTTAAAGTGTACTGAGCCATCTCAAGTCAGAGGGCATTATTATGATGTTTGATGTCAGCAAGCATCATCAGAAGCACTAAATATAGCAAACCCAACCCTCACTCAGAAGAAGAAATATCAGGTCTGCATGACTACCCAATGGGAAAAAAAAGATGTGGTCCTCAGGCCAATCAGGAGTAGGAGCAGCAATCATGCTGATTAACTATGGCAACTCACACTGTGACAGGGTCCGGAGGAACTGAAGGAACCGCGCTCGAACCAGCAACCTGGTTGCCCAGCAACTCCACTACCTCCTAAGCGGTGATGTAGTCTACGTAATACGCAGGACTACGCAGTATACCCACTTAAAAAGAGTCGCCATCTCAGTAAACCCACTTAAAGTAGGCAAGGATACGTTTGGGGATGATCACAGTATACCTACTACAGCTAACTAGAATACACCACAGTATACCCACTAGAACTAACTAGACTACACCACAGTATACCCACTACAGCTAACTAGACTACACCACTGCTCCTGAGTCACCACCCAAAGCCCCAACATGCCTGTAGTCATGAAGGAAAGGGTTTAGCAGATACTGTAGCACTGACTGGGGAGGTTTCTACTCAAATCCAACTGTCACCTCATAAACATAAAAATCTAGAGAAGTTGGCAAGATGAGATTTTTGTTTCATTTATTTTTTGACAAAGAATACCTGGAGAGTGAAATCCTTCCTCTGTAATTCCACAAAGAGTTCAACCAAGTCGATAAGGAAAAACTACAGTAAGGAAACGTAAGAGAATACTCATACATTTCACTCTCTGACACCTCTCTCTTTCACTCCTTCTAATCTCAGTTTCAAATTCATGGGCTGATAGCTACATCAATCCCCCATCCAAATAAAAGTATGATGGTAATTTTGATACCATAGATTTAATAGAGACCCAGTCAGACCAATAGTATGAAAAATCAGGAACAGAGTTTATTTACAATGATGCGCATCAAGGGAGAGACAGCATGACTTCACCTAAAGATCCATCAGCTGCTCTAACTAGACAAGGAAATAGTTAGGGTTTAAGTATCCTTCCAGGCTGACGGGAGATGGCGTTGGTCATCCCATCTCACGTGAACTACACTGAATCAGACTCTGATTAGTGGCAACCTGGCTATCCGGAGCAAATAGCTACTGACGCAGCCATGCAGAACAGTAAAACAAGTCATAATATTCCTGCTTGTCTCTAAATACAGTCACAGAGATATACACAGGAAAAGTACAGATATCATACATAGATTCATTACATAGAATCATACTTTTAGTATCAAAGTGACCCACTAAGGAGAAATGCAAACATTAAACCACATATTGGAATATTGGGCATAATGCTCTATTCCACTTTCTCTCAAGTAATAATGGGAGAATAAAGCAGAACAGAATAAAACACACACACACACACACAGAGACACACACACACACAGACACACACACACACACACACACACACACACACACACACACACACCCCACACACACACACACACACACACACACACACACACACACACACACACACACACACACACACACACACACACACACAGAGACACACACACACAAAGAGAATAAAACCCAGACTAGCAAGGGAATGGCCTTGAGCCCAAACTCAGACAAAGCTTGTGGGCTGGACTGTGCATCCCGTCTCCAATTCCACCGGGCAGCTTCATTTGTTTCCTGCCAGGAGCTCACTCACTCTCCATTCTCCTCATTTCCTGTCGGACTGTCGGCATGCAGATTTAAATGCGACCCCTCATTTCGCTTGCATCCGTCCCTCAAAGACTGCTGTGTCGCATTCGCATCTTTAACTTGCTCCTGATTTAAAAAAAAAAAAAAAAGATTCTCCCCGAGCTTCCTGTCTTAACTGATATCGGCTGCTGCTCTCTGCTGCAAAAACAGGCTCCCTAGCCAAAAGCTTATCATAATGCATTCAACCAGAGGCTTTTCCATCTTCTCTGACAGATGTTTGCTGTCAAGTAGAGAGAGCCATTCCAAAATATAGTGGTCCGTTTGGTTCGTTCCCCAATCCTTTCAAATCTCTATCTCGGCCATTGACTATGTCAGACGCAGCCTTGCCAGAGTGGCAGATAATAGGCCCTGACCCTTGATCTCCTCCATCTTTCCTCTTCCACCCTTTTTAGTGAGGCCATCAGCAGCATGTCCTGGGCCACTTCAGAAGACTAAACCCAGGGAGGAACAGGAGCACTGTGTCATAGTTCCCTTGCTCTAAGAATTTTTCACATACACAAACTTTAGTTTGTTAGTACAGCACAGTACTTAACTGATAGATCAAGCAGTGTCCTTATTTTAAAA
>NC_063208.1:8227802-8295302 GCF_017589495.1 Alosa alosa
CACTCTCCCTCTCTCTCTCTCTCTCTCTTTCCCTCTGTCTTTCTTTCTTCCTCTTCCCCCCTCTCTCTATCTCTCTATCTCTCTCTCTTCCTCTTTCTCTGTCTCTCTGTCTCTTTGTCTCTCTCTGTCTGTCTGCCTCTCTCGTACACACACACACACACACACATGCACCAACACACACAGAGACACTCTCTCTCTTTCACCCTCAAACACACACACATACACAGAAACACACTCACTCACAGAGACAATCCCTTAAATGAACACTGTGTGTGTGTGTGTGTGTGTGTGTGTGTGTGTGTGTGTGTGTGTGTGTGTGTGTGTGTGTTTGGGAGGGAACAGATATACCAAGCTCCAACCTTTCAGTAAAATATTTTTAAACTTTTATTTTTGCTGTAACAGCCTGGCAGTATAACTCCCACATCCAAGCAGCAGCATCACAGTGCGCCCAGGTGTGCACGTGGCTGAGGATCCTACCTGTTATAGAGCAGGATGTCAGGCGTCCACACCTGATCTGTGGTGAACCTCAGGTTCTTCACACCTGGATACTCCGTCTGGTTCCACTTTAGGTAGTGGTCGAACCATTTCTGAGGATAGAGAAATCTTCAGAACGCAAAAGAGCCTGTTCTCAAGGACCCGCTGACTAAAGAATCTGCCATCAGCATCCATAATGATAGCAAGTAGGATGCATATTTGACCTCAGACTAAGAGTCTAAATTGGTGTTTTTTCATACTCCAGTCTACAAGTCCAGGAGGTAATGAAATGTTAATACTGCAGATTATTTCCCTGGAGGGAATACACTGACTCCCCATACACCCCCGCCTTCCACTAACGCTAATGCTACACACACACACACACACACACACACACACACACACACACACACACACACACACATTCACACCTCCTCCCCAGCCACCTCGTGGCCTATAGCTACTAATGCTACACACACCGCATGCATGCAGCACACACACACACACACCGCATATGCCTTTGCACAAACCTGCGGCACGCATTACTTGCGTATTCCACAATAGGAGTAAACCTGATTGAGCTTACCATATTTACCCATATGTTGGTGGTGAGGACCTGGTTCTTCTCATCCTGAAAGAGAGCCAAGGAGAGCTTTTATCAGGCGCTGCATTCACACTCTGGGCACAAACACGTTTTTTCCCCCCTCTCTTCCTTTCCACCTTCATATGGAGATGTGATATCACTCTAATCCATGCAGTTCACACTCTCACTGTGATTGCTACCATTTAAAGCCCACTGATTTACATTTTATGGAGACCGTCTTTACTTGATGACGGTGCAGCATCTTAATCAAAAAAGACAAAATGGGGGCAAAAAGTGACAAAAATAAAAAACGAGAAGAAGGTGTCTCTCGCAGAGTCATTCTGACACGCACACAAACGGCATGGAGATATTGCACATGTGCTTTTTCACGGCTGTGACGCGGTAGGGTCTCCCTGTCGGCCTGTCACTGCCTGTCACTGTGATTTATCAGGCTTATTTAGAGCACTGAGACGCGTCACACTGAGACATCAGCACATCATTTTTAGGGGAGGTGCACTGATCGGTCATGGCTCAGAATGTAAGAGGATGTTGAATGAGCCCACACACACACACACACACACACACACACACACACACACACACTGTACATGTACACACTCACACACACACACACACACACACACACACACACACACACACACATGCACACATACTGTACATGTACACACACAAACACACACACACACACACACACACACACACACACACACACACTACATGCACACATACTGTACATGTACACACACACACACACACACACACACACACACACACAGATGGAAGGCCGGGCCGTGTGAGGCATGAGTGCAGAAGCTTCCAAAGCTTTCTATCAGACGATGTCTCACTCAGCATACTTCTGCTGTAAGAGTCAATCACCAAGTGAAATACGTCTGACAGCAGGATGAAATGCATAGAACTGCAGCACACAGACATGTGAGCTAGAAGGACAGGGTGTCTCAGAAGAACACTTTGAAGTGGCCACTTAAGATCGAGAGCAGCTTCAGACAATACTGCATTGGGTGTCCTTTTTCTCCCAGTCTTGGGTCATCAAGCTTTACCATCTTCATCGTGTCATATTCAATCCAACCCTCTCCGAGCTTTGCATGCTCTCTTATAGAGTTAGAGGATGTTCTACACACACACACACGAGCATGTGAACACACACACACACAGATATAGAAATTCACAAATTCAGATATTCACATTCAGACATCTACACACAAAAGTGCACATTATCTTCACATGGACTCGCACGAACACACACACACACACACACACACACACACACACACACACACACACACACACACACAGACACAGACACAGACACAGACACACACACACAAACCAATTATCTTTCCCTCACTCTAACTCCTCACACACACACGTATTGTGCATCTGTCTTTCTGCTCTAGACAGAAACAGATATAAACACAAACCAGCCCTCACCTTTTCTCTCTCCTTGTGTCTTACACACACACACAAACACACACACACACACACACACAAATCAATTATCTTTCCCTTTCTATACATCTATCTTTCAGACAAACAGACACACAAACCCACACACACACAAACCCATACACACATATGGTTGGTGTAAAGAGTGCAGCTCTGTGTGTGTGTGTGTGTGTGTGTGTGTGTGTGTGTGTGTGTGTGTGTGTGTGTGTGTGTGTGTGTGTGTGTCTTGGTGGCTTACACAAGGCAGCATCTGTGTGTATGTGTGTAAATTGGGAAGATTAATGGTGGCAGGTGGCAGACAGCAGACAACAGACAACAGACAACAGACAACAGACCTGGTAAATCAGACAGAGGAGCCTGAGGGCTATGGGCAGGTGGGGGGTTGAGTGTAAGCAGGAGGGAGGGAGAGAACCGCTGAGCTGTGTGTGTGTGTGTGTGTGTGTGTGTGTGTGTTTGTGTCTGTGTGTGTGCATGTGTGTCTGTGTGTGTGCATGTGTGTCTGTGTGTATGTGTGTGCGTGTGTGTGTTTGTGTGTATGTGTCTGTGTGTATGTGTGTGTGTGTGTGTTTGTGTGTATGTGTCTGTGCGTGTGTGTGTGTGTGTGTGTGTGTGTGTGTGTGTGAGAGAGAGAGAGAGAGAGTCACTGTACCACGTCCATAATCTGTACCAGGCTCATGGACAGCACCACGGTGTGTGTGTGTGTGTGTGTGTGTGTGTGTGTGTGTGTGTGTGTGAGAGAGAGAGAGAGAGAGTCACTGTACCACGTCCATAATCTGCACCAGGCTCATGGACAGCACCACGGTCAGAGGCAGGGAGTCGTTGGCCACCGGCCGCTCCATGCGGTTATAGTCCTTCAGCAGGCTCTTCAGCAGAGACCTCTGGTAAGGGCCCTGCACAGAGACTGAGAGAGAGAGAGAGAGAGGAGAGAGAGAGAGAGAGAGAGAGAGAGAGAGAAGGGAGAGAGAGAGAGAGAGAGAAAGAGAGAGAGGGGGGGACAGAAAAAGAGTGGGAGGGAGAGAATGTGGCAGTAAAAGATAAACAAGGGGGGGATAAGAGAAACAGAGAGAGAAAGAGAGAGAACAGACACTGTGAATTACACTGTCAGAAATGCAGCAGCAGTACCGAAAACAGACACCAACAATGCCCAAACATCACACACACACACACACACACACACACACACACACACACACACACACTCAGTGAAAAGCAGAGTGAGAATAAAAGCCAATGAGACTGTGAGAGGGGAGTAGAGGAGGCCATGGGAGACCCGGGTGTGGAGATAACGACGCAGCGTAATGTCTGCAATAGCCTGGATAAGGATAGCCTGGATAAAGCCATATCAATCAGGCCCTTGTAAAAAGCACATCTCAATGAATATAATGAGGAGTCAGAGGAGAGATGAGGAGAGAGCAGGAAAGAGGAGGATCACAAACAAAAGGAGTTGGGAGAGAAAGACAGGAGGCCTTTTAGGACAGAGAGAGAGGCTGGGGGGAGAGATCAGAGAGGATGGGGGGAGAGACCAGAGAGGCTGGGAGGAGAGACCAGAGAGGGTGGGGGGTGAGATCAGAGGGGGTGGGGGAGAGATCAGAGGGGGTGGGGGAGAGACCAGAGAGGCTGGGAGGAGAGACCAGAGAGGGTGGGGGGTGAGATCAGAGGGGGTGGGGGAGAGATCAGAGGGGGTGGGGGGAGAGATCAGAGGGGATGGAGAGATCAGAGGGGGTGGGGGGAGAGATCAGAGTTGGAGAGGAATATGACAGAATCTTTGTGGAAGAATAGAGGAGAAGCTACATGTAGCTCTGACACAAAACACTTGTACAGTTAGCAGGCCAGTTTAAGAAAATGTTTACAGTTAAAAGCCCAGTTCAACCAAATAAAAAGTCCAGTCAAACAAAATGTTACAGTTGAATGAGCAACAGAATGAGATGGGTGTTTTGCTATGGGTGTAGGAAACACACTCTTATCTACATACACACACACACATTACTGCGTAATGGTTCTTTAAGCTTTAATAGCCTTAATAGTTATTTGCATTTTCTCCCTAGAACCTTCTGGTGAGGGTTCCTTTGTGATCCCTTGAAGTTTAAGGGGTCACAAAGGAACCCTCACCAGAAGGTTCTAGGGAAAAAATGCAAATAACTATTAGGCTGTGCCTCCTCAACAAACAGATATTGGCATTGAGATTGTAGCTAAAAATATTCTTCAGAAAATTCAAGTAGGGCCTGAACTGTAAAATGATCTAGGGACACAATGGCAATAAATTAGTCTTGCATGATTGCATTCATGTGTCCAAAACCCTGGATTGAATTTATTTCAAGAATGCTAAAAAAAATAAGTGTTTTGCATTCCTCAAAGGAAAACATCACACATTCAACCATCAACCTCAAGTCAAATACTGTAATAAGTATCTGACACAGGAATAGGAATGACATATATATATATATATATATATATATTGAGGATAATGTATTTGTAAAGCTATTTTAAAGTATCAAGGTTGATAAGAATGAATGACACTATAACACAGCACAGCCTGCAGCAGTGAATACAATCGATTTAAACACAAACTACTCTTAATTACTGACAGAATTTCTGCCTACTATGTAAACAAATATGAATATGTCAGGTGCTTCCAGGCTCCTAAGCAGTTGCAGTAATAGATGCATCATTCATCTCTAATTAGGCCCACTCTACTGAACCGCTCTAACAGTTTGTCCTCCCTCGTTGTCAGACAGGGAAGATCCACTGAGGCCATCCATCAGAGGCGCGCAGACACACCCACACAAAGGTGACATCTGACTCAGGTTTTTCAGGCCTATTTGTTACCTAAACACAAACACAGACGCTAACATGCCTCTATATCAGTAGCCGTCAAATTAGCCCAAGGAGGCAGCCACTGATAGAGATGAGAGTGGGGCGCTAGCGTCATCTTTCAAAGGAGAGGGGAGATGGATCCAGCGCAGTCTCTGTCACCTCTATGATGACAGGCTGCGACAATAAAGGCATTTTATCCTTATTAAAGACAACACTGAAATCGGTCTTCAGCGCAGAAACCTCAATGAGGCTTTGATGCATAGAAGGCCTCTGCTCTGCACTGCACTGCTCTATCCTGTCTGTCTGTTTCTTTGGGGTTGTTGTTTTGAAAACTGAGCCAAGCATTTGGCTCAAACAAACATTTACGTTTGTTTCCATGGCATTCTTAGAGATCTCTGCTTGTGCGTCACCCCCTCCTGGTCTGTAAATGAGAGAAAAAAAAATTGTGACACTCACTGCTTGTGATGCTTTGTTTGTTTGTTTGATTGTTTGTGTTTTCCTTGGAGGCTTGTTTTCCCCACTTATGAATAAACTCATCATAGTCACATTTACCCCCCAGGTTTATTTAATAAAATTTGCTACAAAAAAACTGAAAAAAAAAAAAACAGTAAAATTGAAGCCAAGCTAACAACGAGGTTGACAGACCATTAGGCCTATCACATTTCCCAAACATCTGCCAATTTTGTACCACAATTAGACAGATTTTTTTTTTTAACACCCCGACACTGTGGTCTTTCATGGCGCAAAGTCATTTAGACAAGCAGCACATGACAGAGAAGGCCTAGAAACACTGTTTGCTAATCGCTTCCCGGCCCCAAGACAATCTGTTGATTAGCCTCTGTTTGCTAATGCTAAAAATACTGTAAACAAGTCATAAACTGTGCGTCGAATAACCACACATTCACTGGTGCACTATATAGGGCAGTGTTTCTCAAAGTGTGGTCTGTGGACAACTGGTGGTCTGCAAGCTATCCCAAGTGGTCTGCGAGCAGACATGGTAAAATATAATACAGACAAGTTGTTTGCAATATTGAATGTATTTATGTATGTAAATCCACACAGTTCTGCAACACTGCAGCTACACCAATTTCAAACATATGAATCCTCTGACACAATAAGCAAGGTGCAAAGACAATAAGCAAAGTGGTTCAGTGAGTAGGCCTATTGTGTAATATACTGTTGAAGTAGGTCTACTGTTTTTTTTTCCGTTTGTTTGTTTTTAAGCTAGGTTGTCCGTGAGTTTTTTTTTTTGAATTATTATTGGTGGTCCTTGGTCTGAGTTTGAGAAACACTAATATAGGAAATAACCATGCTGTGAATGGATGGATGTTCCGAACACAACATTATACTCTTAGTCAACTGTAAAGGAGCGGCAAGGCAAATGTATTTATAAACCTAGTGTATTGAATACACAGGAGTAATTCAGTGTGCTTCACAGAAACAGAACCAATGCATAATAAAAGGATAAAAGGATGAAAGCTCAAAGCTTTATGAAAGCCTCAATAAAACACTATGCTGAAGTCACATACACAGTTCGGAGCTCGGAGTGTTAAGGCGTTTGTTGTAACTTTTGAATGTGGGTTTGGATTATGTTTTGTGGTTTGATGCCCAAATCCAACTGACCTGGGTTAATCTGATAAAGGCTTAAACTGATTTAGTTTCGCTGTTGTGACAGTGCAGGTGTTTGGATAGAAAGTCAGCAGGCATTTGTGCAAATATGGCATTCACACAGTCACTGAAACAAGCTAATCCAAGGGAGATTCAGGCTACGTTTACACGGTGACGATGAAAAGAGAAGACGCAGAAGTGGCGTCTCGTCTTCATTTTTTTATTCGCGTAGACGCAAGCATTCTCAGGGGAAATCTTTGTTTATATGCAGGCGCAAGAGTATGTGATATTCGATTGGATATGCATTCCAGACCGCTGGGTGGTGGTGTGATAGAACCCCGTACATCCGCAGACATTCTAATTTGACAGTTTAGCCAGAGAGGTAATCAAGGATCTTTGGTTTAGCCGTTTAGGCGGAGGCGCAACCCGGTCGTCTTCAAAACTCTACACTCTGGAAGGAGTCTTCAGATTTTTGGCGTCTTCAAGCCCTGATGGCGGGGGCCCTGTAAACGAAAGGCACTTTATGATAAAATATTTTGTCGCCTTCCTTCGCAATCGTTCTCGTATAAACGGCCCCTTGTCAACGCTCACAAAGTATGACAAGACTGGGAAGTAACAGCAGGCCCGGGGTGGGTAATCGGGAGAATCAGGAATAGCCTATTCCCGGTGGGCCGTTTTACTTTTGGGCCGGTCGAGGAAAACATTTTTTGACATTTGTCACGTTAAGTAGGCTATACACGTTCCGCATTCTGTGCATGACACCGTTGCCTCTGCATGGGTTGTAGCCTACCTTGTGAGGGAGTTCTCCCCTCCCAAAAAGAGTTGGTTGGGTCCATATAGCCCGTCTTTTCCAAAAAGTTTTCTCAGCCAGGCAGGCCCTACAGTAGCCATAAGCGTCAAGAAGGATGGTGATGGGAGAAAGAGGCCAGGAGGGACTGAAACGGCCAGGTAGAAACGGCCAGGTAGAAACGGCCAGGTAGAAACGGCCAGGTAGAAACGGCCAGGTAGAAACGGCCAGGTAGAAACGGCCAGGTAGAAACGGCCAGGTAGAAACGGCCAGGTAGAATGCTGCTAAATGTGCATAGCTTCCAGATTACAGACAAAAGTGGCAACTGGTAAAGAGAGATAGCCTATAGGCAATGATTATTAGCAATGTAATTATTGGGCTAAGATTGGACGTTGTAGCGTTGTCAAGCTATTCGTAAGCAACATATTAAATTACTTAAAATATAGCCTTTTGTATCCGATTCATAGACTTTGCAGTATGCAAATAACAAAACTGAAGCTTGATCTGTGTAGGCCTTTGCGTCTCCTTGCGGTAAAAATTGTAGCCTCTGAACAGCAGATCAACCAGTCGACCATTGAAAATGATGAGCCCTAAATTAGTGATGAGGAGGCCATGACTACAGGGACAAGTAGAGAGGATAAATTAAAGTTATTTAATGTAAGAAAGTGCAATTATGCTACATGATAAACCTATATGCCTTGTTTGCTCAGAAGAGGGTGTAGTAAAGGAGTAGCCTAGGCTAAATCACCAAACAATATAACTTACCCATGCAAAAAAGCATGTAGCCTAAACATTAGTTCAATATGCCTCTTTGTGGAAGTGTGGGATAGGCTACATTTCAAAGGCTTTCTTTCTTTCTTTCTTTCTTTCTTTCTTTCTGTTTTTGTTAACTTGTGGAATAGTGGAATATTTTTGTTAACTTCTCAGTTGAAGTGAATTATTATATAACCTTTACACATTTGTTGAACCATACTAATAAAAACTACATTCATTTATCCAATTTCCACCACTATGGAAAAATTGGGCCGGTCTTGGGCCTGAAACTCCCGGGCTGAAAAGTGGCCCCACTCCGGCCCTGAGTAACAGAAAGCCAATTAAAATCTTTGTTCCCCCTTCATTCTCTCCATTACATGAAACTGGAGCACACAAAATAAAGATTCATCTTTGTTTGGTTTTTATTCTTTTGAATAGCTTTGTTTTTCTTTTCATCATTTTAATTTTCTCAAGGTGTGCATGATGTGTTTGAGCCTATGAGCACCAGTATGTACACTTTTAACAATGACTATCTATTCTATTGTTAATTGATACATCAGATAAGCAAGATGAGGCATAGTTTGCTGCATGATTACAACCAACCAGACTGTCTACCCATGTTGTAAGGATGCCTTAATGTATTCACAAATAGCTAATCTAATCTCTGAGCTATATTGCAGCAGAGATAATGACTTCAGCTAACGGCTATAGGGAAAATAATGCAGTCTGTCTCAGACACTCCAACAGTCCCTCAGAAAGCCTGAAAGATACCTAACGTCGCCACAGTCATGCTTGGATTGATCAGCATATTCTCACTCTCCTACCCGTGATACCACACATCAGATTGTTTTCCTCTTTACTTCGTCTGAATGCATAAACTAAGAGAGGGTTTTAGAAATAGTGCCTCCATATCAACAGGATTTAAAGAGCAGTAATCCTGGAAGGAAACAGAAACCAGAAACTTCTAGTCTGCCAGCTCTCAGTGTTGGAATGGTGGTAAGACTTGTTCCATCATAGCTACATATACTCTCTGCTCTTTCCCACCCCCCTGTCACCCCAACACACACACACACACACGACACACACACACACACACACACACACACGTACACAAACACACACACACACGTACACAAACACACACACACACACACACACCCTCCTCGGTTCCATGTTTCCCTGCTGCAGCAGCGTGTTCACAAGCACTCTTGATCGCATCACATCCATAACCATGCCTGAACTAGCTGAGCCTGGCGCCACACGCTACCACCGCCTGCTGCCGCCTCTGCTGGGCTTTTCATCCAGCCGACACAGCAGCCACAGCCACAATCTGTTTACCCACAGATTTACAGACGGAGAGAGAGAGAGGGAGCGAGGGATAGAGAGAGGGATGATGAAGAGAGAGAAGGATAGAGAGAGAGGTGGCTGAGGGAGAGTGGAGAGAGGAGAGGAGAGGATGAAATTTATGATTGCAGTTTGAATCTTGACAGGCGTAAAGCTTGTTTCTCTGACTGACTGTCTAATTCTCTGTCTCCCGGTAACCGCCACTCTTATTGCTGCAACAGAACTAACCAGCTCTCCGACACCAGCGTGTAGTTGTATGAAAACAGAGAAGCAAACAGGTAAGAGCACAAGAGTACACTAATACACACATACACGCACACAGACTGTGCGCATACACATGCACACACACATTTCTAACACATTTTTTTGTCTCTCACCCGTCCCTCAAATATAGCTACCCTTCCTGAGCTGTCTTCCTCTCTCTGTAAAACACACACACACACACACACACACACACACACACACACACACACACACACACACACACACACACACACACACACACACACACACACACACAGCCATATCCAGGAGGGACAGAGAATGAAAACCTACCCTGCACCAGTGCTGAGAATCCAAGCAGAAGCAGAGCCAGAGAGCGCCACATTCCCAGAGAGATCACACAGCTTTGGGCACGAAAGAGAAGTCCAGACCAGGGGAGTGAGAGAAAGAGCGAGAGGAAGGAGGGAGAGAGAGAGAGAGGGAGGGAGAGAGGGATGAGGATACTGAGGGGAGGTGAGAGTGGAAGTAATAAAAATGTTGAAGGAGAGAGAGAGAGAGAGAGAGAGAGGAGCGCGGTGAGCTGCAGTGATTCAAACCCACTGATCAGCGCATGGAATGAATGAGAGAGGGAGAGAGACGGGAGGGGAGAGAGAGAGAGAGAGAGAGACGGGAGGGAGAGAGAGAGAAAGAGAGGGGGAGAGAGAGAGAGGGAGAGAGATGGGAGGGAGAGAGAGAGAGAGAGAGAGACGGAGGGAGAGAGAGAGAAAGAGAGGGGGAGAGAGAGAGAGGGAGAGAGACGGGAGGGAGAGAGAGAGAGAGACGGGAGGGAGAGAGAGAGAAAGAGAGGGGAGAGAGAGAGAGGGAGAGAGACGGGAGGGAGAGAGAGAGAAAGAGAGAGGGAGAGAGACGGGAGGGAGAGAGAGAGAGAGTGAAAAAATGAGTGGCGCACACACAGAGCTTACGCTCCTCGCGCTGGTGGCGAATCACAGTGACTGCGAGCAGAGGCAAAAAGCATCTGATTGATTCTAGATGCTCGAGTCAGCTCACCCCCCTCCTCCCTCCTCCTTCCTCCTCCTCCTCCTCCTCCTCCTCTTTCTTTCTGTCTTTCTCTCCCACCTCTTCCAATGTCTCTCACTTTCCCTGGGAGAGACGGACAGGAGAGGAGAGGAGGGGGGATGAGAGGAAAGGAAAGGGGGAAGAGTGGAGAGGAGAGGGGGATGAGAGCAAATGGGAAGAGTGGAGGGGAAAGGAGAGGGGGATGAGAGGAAGAGATAGGGGGAAGAGTGGAGAGGAGAGGAGAGAGGGATGAGAGGAAGAGATAGAGGGCGGAGGGGTTGAGGTGCTTGGGGAAAGGCCAGAGAGACACATCAGCTTGTCTGCCTCAGTTGACCTTCTTCACATCTCTCTTTCTCTCCCTCATGTGCCATTCCATCCTCTCTCTCCCGTGTCATTATGTCTCTCTCTTTCACTCTCTTTCTTTCATTATGTCTCTCTCTCTCCCTCTCTCTCTCTTCCTCTCTCTCTCCCCCTCTCCCTCTCTCTCACTTTCATTCTTCTCCTCATTCGTCTCTATTTCTGTCCTTATCGGTCTCCCACAAACGCAGGCTTCAGGGAGAAGACCTCTGTGGCTCTTTGCTCTGCACAGATAATGTCACATAAACAGAGCCACAGAGGACTGCTTGCGTGTGAGTGTTTCTGTGTTCTGGCCAAGGGGGAAGGTGTGCGTGTGCGTGTGCGTGTGCGTGTGTGTGTGTGTGAAAGAGAGAGAGAGAGAGAGAAAGAAAGAGGATGAGTGTGTGTGTGAGAGAGAGACAAAGAGAGAGAGAAAGAGAGAGAGGAGTGTGTGTGTGTGTGTGTGTTTGGGGAGAGGGCATGCATACGGCTGGGAACTTGTGCTGTGGGATGAAAGCTTGTGATCTCCAAAGTGTGGCAGAACAAAGTCATCAAAAAAGGGGTGTGTGTAATATGTTTGGTATTTTGTAATGAGACTCCCAGTAGCAATATCAGAAGCTAAGCTAGATTAAGACCTAGTTTAATAGCTTTTTATAATTAGATGAGACATACAGACCATAGCAGCCGAACCTGGCAACTTCAACAGTAACTTCTGAAAATATGTACGCTGGATTGCGTATGTGGATTGAATATGTGGCTAATACATGTGCAAATTATGGTATTTCATTTGCACATGAGGGATGCGTATGAGAAGTGTGTGAGTGTGTGTGTGTGTGTGTGTGCATGCGCGTCTTCACAAGCTTGTTTGTGTGTGTTTCTTTGTGTGTTTGTATGCATGTGTATCTGTGTGTGTTTCTGTTTGTGTGTGTGTGCATGCATGTGTGTGTGTGTGTGTTTCTGTTTGTGTGTGTGTGCATGCATGTGTGTGTGTGTGTGTTTCTGTTTGTGTGTGTGCATGCATGTGTGTGTGTGTGTGTGTGTGTGTGTGTGTGTGTGTGTGTGTGTGCATGCATGTGTGTGTGTGTGTGTGTGGGTGCGTGCACGTCCTCACAAGCTTGTTTGTGTGTATTTCTTTGTGTGTGTATGCATGTATTTCTGTTTGACTGTGTGTGCATGCATGCATGCATGTGTGTGTGTGTGTGTGTGTGTGTGTGTGTGTGTGTGTGTGTGTGTGTGTGTGTGTGTGTGTGTGTGTGTGTGCATGATGGGTGGATGTGGGAGGAGAGTAGAGAATAGATGGGTGTCCAGTTAGATTGAGAAACTGCTGGACTCTGCGTGAGGCCTGAGGAATGTGCTTAGTTAAACTCCACTCCTCATTCAGCCACACGAAGTGCTGAGACAGGAACGCAGGAACGAGAGGAAGAGAGGAAGAGAGGATGAGAGACAGGGTGGAGGGAGAGAGAGAGAGAAAGAGGAAGAGAGAGAGAGAGAGTGGAAGAGAAAGGGGCAAAGAGAGAAGGGGAGCGAAAGAGAAGAGAGAGTGAGAGAGAGAGAGTGAGAGAGAGAGAGAGAGAGAGAGAGAAGGGGACTGTATAATAGATTACCCTATTACTTCAGCTGGCCTTCCGAAGACTGCTCTCTCTCTGGGAAAATGAAGGGGTGGGTATTGCCAAGACATCTGGGAAGAGAGGTGGGGGGGGGGGTCACGCTCTGTGAGCACATACACACTCACACACACACACACACACACACACTTCCACATTATTATAAATGTGTTCTCACTCACATACTATAGGGTCCATATCGTGCTCTTATGAACACACTCACCCACAGACGTTCACACACTCTCTCACATTATTACAGATATGTTTGCACACATCGCTATATGGTCCACACCATGCTCTTACACACACACACACACACACACACACACACACACACACACACAACACACACACACACACACACACACACACACTCAGAACACAAGAGACACACACCTGACACTGAGCCAGAAATGAACAAGTGGAATAATCGAAACAGATGGAAAAGGGTTTGGCAGCCAGTTGGCCAAAAGAATTCATAATAACCTTTCTTCCCATTTAACATTAAAGTAAACCCCATGAGTAAAAAGTCTGATTGATGTTCTTATAGAAATGCATAGAGTGATGGCCTGTGCTCATATTTCAGTGTCAGTTTTAAGGCGTGCCACAAACTTCTAATAAATCCCTTCAGTCTTCAGTTTCCAGAGAACCACAAATGCATGAATAATCATTTGTGGCACAGAAAACACTGGCTGTTGTTTTTCTCAATTCAACAGAGAAAAAAGTAAATAATAATAAACCCATCTGTTTCTTCTAATTAAGGCAGTAAACATTCAGTTTCCCTGGCAACCCAGAACTCAGAATCTGCCCTGCATGTGTGGGTACCTCACATGCACTACCCTCTCTTTCAGAACATGCCAGAAGCCTGAAGCCTTACAAGCTGGACTGACAAAGGCTGTCACATCTCCAGGTTTGTGTAGGAAGCAATTGTAGCCATCGTCTGGGCCAGATCTGGACCAGAGCAGGTTGAACTCTGGGAAATGGAGTAATTAAAGGTGACACTTTTAATGGAAATTTTCTGACGGGGAGTGGACAATGTTGAAATGTTGCTGCACGTGAATTTTTGACTAGTAAAGAAGTATGTCAAATTCAGGTTGTTTATTGCTCTCATAAACACCATAAACACGTATCCGTGCTATCAAACATCTGCCATTAATGTCAGAAGCCTCATAATTTCTTTGTCATTTTATTGTGCTTACTGTAGGCTATTTCCTCAGCATAGAAGAAAGGTTAATGCACTGCGTAGCCTATTCAAGAGTCTAAATGAAACTGAAGTCATATTTGGAGTTAAGATGGTGATTTGTCTTCGTTTGTAGATTTTTGGATTAAACAGTAGCCTACAGAAATGCACGATTATAATTTGGCAACTGCCCTTATTAGACTGGAGTCTTATGAACTGAAGTGCATCACATCAAGATAAAAGGACCCTGAGCAAACTGATCAACAGCTTGGACAATGAATGTCATCCACTCCACAGCACTATTATAAAGCAAAAGAGCCTGATCAGCTGGAGACTTCGCTCACTGCCATGCACAACTGAAAGGCTGAGGAAGTCATTTGTCCCCAGGGCCATTGAACTGTTCAATGCTTCACTTAAGGGAAGAGGAGAGATAGACTTCTCTACATAGTCTGTCTGCCTCTCGACCCTCTCCATGTTTGAGTACCGACTGCCCACTACTGTTTTACTACTGTCCACAGCCTAATGTCTTACTACTGTTCTACTGCTACACTGTTTTTCATGCTATATTAGCACACATGACCAATGGCTTCTGCTACAATACTGAATGGCTGTAACCCTATTACCTCAACCTATTCTTGCACTGACATAGTTTTTATATTACCTTGTCTACACTATACATTACTCTCTTATCTGTCCATATTATTTATGCTGGTCTCTAGACCTTACTCTTGCACTGTTGGACTACTGTTGGACTGCTACAAGCGTCTCATGCTTGAGCATCCTCAAGCACACTGTGGATTTTTTCAATTTAATTTATATAGTATATTTAGTTTTATTATTTTTTCTTATCTTCTACTGTCTCTATTGTACAGTGGAGTTTTGTTATATGTATATACTTATATTTACCCTTTCTGCTGTAAGTGCATGTTGCGTGTGATGTCTGTAGGCTACTGAGACCTTGAATTTCCCCTTGGGGATCAATAAAATATCTATCTATCTATCTAGACATTCTCTGGTAGGCTACTCAAGTGGATTTATCTTAGGTGAACCAGTAGGCTACCACAGAACATGCTTAACACTGTCAACAAAAAACCCTAGATATAATTTTATGTTGGAAAGAATTGCCTTATGCTCCGGAAAGTTTGGAACTTGTCAGACATGATTTCTCTGTATAACTTACGCATTGCTTTAAACTGGTTACTGCCATCATTTGACGGTCTGTGGAGGCCTAGGGCCTACTCGTATGCTCATCGGTCTAATAACATTCCCATTGCATTACACTTATGCAAGCTTGGTTAAATGTGTTCCGGGAATGGAAAATGAAGCTGCAAAACACGGGATAACCTCTATGGACAAACCCATCCTGCCATCACCATCTAGAGCCCACCGTAAGTGTCGGCGCCTCCTGGTGGTGAATCTAAAGAAAGCAGCTAGGTGCAGTGCATAGCCTAATGACATTTATTGCATAATTAGGCCTATATTATGGCATAATTTAAATGTAGGCCTACATGTTTTGCAAAAACTCTTGATCACGTATTTATAGAGCAAACTCTACTTGGGCCTTGAGTCTGATTTCCAAGCGATTTGAGGAAGTCTAAGCCTGATGCCGATGGAGATCTAGATGCTTATAGGCGTTTGTTTCGCCTAGTGAATTCCAGTATGCTGTTCTGACCACAGGAGCCATTAGTCAGTGCTGTGCTGTGTGTTTTTAATTGCTCGGGAGATTGGTTTAGACACTCGGACACGCTGACATGCGCTGGCGCTTAAATGGGAGATTATCGACAGCATCTCTCGGATGTCGGCTGTTTTTGTTCCCCTCTTATTTACTTGCGTGGCGTGGCGACGCATCACTCCCTCTCCTCTTCCACACTCTGTTGTGCTCTCCGATCTCTCATCTCATCTCCATGTGCCGCTCTGTTTTTCTCGCACACAATATAGAGGGAGAGCAGATAGCTAACAAACCTTCAGAAAAAGTCCTGTTGCAAATTTGAGGAAAAGTCGGTAAAGGGGCTATTCCACACAATTTGAGGGTGCTGAATTCAAATATTTTGTTTACCAAGCTTAATTTTGAGTTTTACACTTGCTAATTAGCATAATTCACATACTTTTCTGTTTTTGCAATCAGATATCATAGGAATTGCAAAATATAAGGCATTAATATACTCTTTATGTATCATATATGTTGTAGGACAGGACAGGAATTACCCCAATGACCCTCAAGTAACAATTGAAAATAAGCTAAAATTAAAATATAAATTGAAATAATAGCTAAAAGTCATTATGACGTTTAGGAACAAAATAGATTTCTTGATAATAAATTGATAGAATAGTAGGTGACTGCTCATTTTTCTGTAGAAAGTACTTTGTCACTAACTATTATGAACAGTTGTCAGTCTTTACAGAGGATTTACACTGTATTTTTTTTTACTGTAAATGTGACTGTGCTTGCCTAGTTGGAACATCTCACTGGTGTTCTTTCTCATTCCAGCCATGCAAAAAAATGGAAGAGTGTGCATGTTTGAGGAGTGCTGAAGAGTGCTATGGAGATTGCATTATTTGTAAAAAAAAAATTAGACAAGATATCCCTTATAGTGCAACAAAAATAAACATTCTCCAGTGCATCATTACTGATGCTGAAAGGGAAGTGGACCTAGGACAAATTTCAGCTATGAACTGATTAATGTCCCTGTACTGTAGCTATTGCAGATAGCGATGGTTATTTGTGAAGTGGAAATAAGTCTATCCTCACTCAAGTGCTGTCTAGCAATGTGGAATGTCCAGTAGTGATCACTGCAAAAACTGCTCATTCAATACTGGTAATCGATGCTCAAGATCTAGTTATGTCTTTAGGACACCCATCTGACTGCAGCACATTTAAGAAGTATGCAGGAAAGTTTGTAAGAAACTTTTGTATTGTTATTTGGTATTTGTTATGTGGTAGCAAATGATAAATAGACCTAATGTAGGAATGCACACATATATTGCAACAGATAATGGTGTAGGCCTATCTGATTGAAACATACTTATTAAATTACACTGGGAGCAAAGAAGACTATCTTCACTTTTTTCCCTTTGCAACTGTCAAAGAAATCCCAACACGGAAAGGCCTAGGGTAGCCTACATCAGATGGCCTAAAGATTAGGCTCTTCTGCATAGCATTAAGTGATTTGCATGCAGTAATTTGAACACTGACCTTGACCTAGCCTATTTTGGCTATTTAAAGGTAACTTATTGCCAAAACACTACAATATAAATGAGCTATAACAAACAATAAAGGACTTAATCACACACAAACTACTATTTTACTGACTACTGAAAAATAATAATTATGTAGGGAATTTAGAAGTTTAAAACTCAGAATTGACCAAAAGTGCACAAAATTGAACACAAATGACTCTATACACTTGGAAGAGGCCTGCACCCTTTCTTTACCAGATATTTTAGGATTTGAATATCGTTTCAGTATCGAGTATCAAGATACTTATGGCAGATATTGTATCGAAGTCATAATTTTGGTATCGTGACAACACAATGCAGTGCTAGGCTCTACCACCAACAAGTGATGCTGCTCAATGGCATATTAGAAGAGCACATGATAAAGCTCTAGTATGGAGGCAAGCACACATACCAAATCCAGTGTTACTAGAAGTAAAATGTTTTTTACTTGTCGGTTGTTGCTGACGGTAGATGCAGTTCTGCATTAGGCTTATTCCCGCTATCTAAGTTCATACTGTAGGATATATTCTGAGTTAAAGGTTATCTGTGCAACTTATTATTGTGATTATGAAATGCATTAAACACCACATGAGTGACTCACTATGTTAGCAATAAAAATATGGTTGTATTTTGATTAGAATTTCCGAGTTTATTACATGTTAACTGTAATCATGTTCCCATTAAATACGTTAATAAACTATAGTATGGCTTCTTTAATGCTCAAATATGTATTTAGAGAACACTTTTATTTGGTTTTAGTGATTCATTTTGAAATCAACCCAATTTAGGGAAAAATAAGCAAAATTTTTTATTTTATTTTCTATTTTATGTTAAAATGCTGATTATGCGGCTTAGAACTCAGAATTGAGCTTAGTAAACAAAATATTCAGAATCAGCACCCAAAAATTTAGTAAGGGTGGTTTACCAACTTTTCCTCAAATTTGCCGTCAGAAGTGCTCTTCTGTGAAGCTGCTCTCCCTCTAATAGGCTATTCCTGAAATGCACTCTTTTCCTTGACCAGTCTCAACATGCCATTTAGGCCGGGCCTACACACATCACATTTCTCCTAACCACATTAGACTGGTTGATGGTAGGCCTAACTTAAGGATGCATACATGCTCCATCAGAAGTAGCCTAATAGCTTATTACGGCATGCGCTAGCCATCCCTTTATAGTGTAATCGTTTGTACAAATCTGGGCTCAAACCACACGAAGCTTCAGCTTCACCAGCTGGTATATAGGCCTATTCCATGTTGGCTGAAAGTTTTTTTCTGTTGCAAAAAAATGCTGACGTAGGCTATATTTCACTCTTTTCATCAAGACAGATGCTTTAAAAAAATCTCTAGACTTTGGTCATGTAATTGTGTTGTCATATTGCATCAATTTTTCATGGTTAAAAGAACGTATGCCTTAATAGACATTGATGTTGAGTGGCGGCATTGTTAGTCTTGAAGTATTGGTTTGTTTGTTGTTTCAAGTAGTCTTGTGCCATTTATAGAGACTGTGCCAGTTATAAGCAACATCAGTTAACCAACAGACTGAAAAGACTCTGACGTAAACTACTTTTTTGCAGACTTTACATTCAAAAGGCAATTCAATTGTTTTAATCTCCACTTTAAGTTTAAATAAAAATATACATACACTATGCACATGCGTTTCAAAATGTATTTCCTGTATGAAATTCTTACTGTATAGGGGAGCGTTTAGGATAGGCAAAAGGCCGGCCAGAACAGCTGGTCAGATCAACAACAGAGCACTGACTCAAGCATCCTTGTCAGGATTCAGAAATGCTTGGAGCAATCAAGATCACTTCAGCTGTTTGTTATGCCAGGAACTTTTCCGTTTGCTTGCCAAGATGACCCAAGGTGGTTCAATCTCCATGCAGCAATGCCATGGTAGCTCAAGCGTAGACTGGATTCCTGTAAACTCCAGCAAACGCATAAATCTGAACTGAGAAGGGCCGTTTAAAGATTTTCTGCCTAACGCCCACACTAGACAGCCCACTCAGGACTCCACAGTGGCAGGCTTGCCTGCTTTCCATCACCCATGACCCAAAAACCCCACATCCACTGCACCATTTAACTAGGCGGCTCAAAATCACTTCAAACGGATTTGCTCTAAATACCAGCTCATACGAACACCTTTACGAACGGGATATAACAAAACGCAAGCTTACTGAAGTAACAGATGGATAGTTTCTGACTACTTTGCACCGTTTAAACTTGACTCGTGTCCTTACATCTGAAATAACTTGTGAGTTACTTACTGTATGTACATCAGTTGTGGGAAAGCGTAAACTCTAACCTGCTCATCAGCATGCATCAAGTGAAGACAGGCGAGACGGCAGACATTTAGCCAAATATTTTTATTGAGACGGTGAGATTGGACGAATGTTGTTGCTGATGCAGATGCATGTCTGGGCCTAGCTGCAGCCGGGTCAGCCCAGACACAGCTCTACTGTAGTCCGAGTCTCCCTCTCCACTATACCACGTCATGGCTAGTGCTGCTTCCTCCTGAATGAGCAACCTGAGGGCAAACAAAGCATATTCATACATGTTAAAAAGGTACACTATGCAAGATTTTCACCTTTACGAAGCCTATTTGCTGGTAAACAAACTTGTAATAGGCGAAACGTTCACCTAGCATTGCTTCACAGCATAGACGTAGCGAGTCCCTACCGAGAAAACCAGCCATGCAACTTCCAAGAACGGCGTCCCGCCAAGTCTCACGAGAATCATGAAACATTACCTTGTTAGTAGATATAGCTCTTTAGAGATGCCTGTTGTTAATCCTTCACCTCCACAACAAAAGCATTTTCATTGTGTACAAGAGGGTTAAGTCACGAGAAATTTGATATTTGCAATAGCAGCGTAAAATATAAATATATCGCTACTCGTCAAACATACTAAAACCTGCATAGTGTACCTTTAACATTTATACCGTTTTCCAATTATTTTCGTTCATGATTCCTAGAGACTGTACACACATCCAACATTACCTCACCATTTAGCAGTTATGTACAGATAGTGTCATATGGCCCATTTTCAGCTTTGGTACTCTTTTCACCCAGAATTGAGGTTTTCCTATATATATATATATATATATATATATATATATATATATATATATATATATATATATATATTTATTTTTTTTAATGCATAATATGGTGTATCAACTTGAAACAACAAACATGAAGCTCATATGTTTCGTCAGTCCCAAACCCTTGTGTCATTCTTAACCATTTCTGATCAGAATAGGTTACATACTTATGGGTGCTGTTTGCTAATAAAAAGGCAGAAGCTATTTGAATAAGATGATCAGCTACTCTGGATCAATGCCAGGAGCCTTGATTTATCATCCCAATTAGTATTGATCCTTCACACTTCATTTGTTTTGAAATGAATTGGAAATGTTTACAGAAGCACTACTCGGGGCAATTTCCTTGAAAAGAACCCCAATATGGATGTCTAAAAAAAATCTATGAAAAATCACTTAAAAGCCAATTTTGCCCAAACCACCATGCACTCTAATTATTGTACAGAGATAAATGCTTGCCACCCCCAGAGGAAGCCTAACTCAATTAAATCCCACTCTAGATGACATCACCGGAACAAGTAGATAAATTAGCTTGGTTAGTAGAAATGGTGACCCAAAAAGCCTCCTGCACACATACAACTAAAAGTATCCATGCTTACTTGCAAACAGCATAAGGCTTTTGAGAGAGAGATAGTATAACAATTATGGCCCTACAATGACTTCCTCTGAACTGATCATTTTTAATCTCATGCAAGCATACACCATACATGACATACAAGCACATCATAAACGAACAAATTATGAACTTCCCCACATTCGTTTCCAAATACAGTCGAATTTGAAACTGACCTTCTGTGAGCCGGGCTTTGCCACCAGTGGGCTGGCACAACACTGTCGAACAACCCACGCACAGTACCACGGTCTGGGCATGGCTGAAGACCGTTGTGATCTTGTAACATCCTGAAACAGGACGGGCAGATGTCAGTTGAAAACAGTCATGGGTACATTGTACATCAGCAGGTAAAACATGAGCACAGCACATAACTTTACATGAATTAAGAGGCGAATCAAGATCTGCCGTAACGTTACCTGGACACTTCACGTCCATAAAGTAAGAATTCGGACTCTGAACGAGACGCTTCTTCTTGTGTCTTCTCCTCTCCTCCTCGGGGGTCGGGTGCAACAAGTCTTTTGCGAGCTGTAAACAGAGCAAGAGCAAGAATTTGAATACAGTCAGTCCATTATCATGTGTAGCTGCTAACATTAGAGCCTGCCCATCGGCTAGCAACGTCGTAAGCCTGATGGGCCATGAGTCCGACAGACGACCTAGTTTAACGAAGGCGTTGTCAATTACACTTACACATTACACATTGGCGATTGCCAATAATACATTTTACAATCACTGTAATTTTCTGGTTAGGCAACCCCTACCTATTGTAATCCTAAATGCGTCACGTATAACTACCACACCATGCAGTACCACAGTCCATGGCTGGATATGTGCGCCGCCATCTTGTAATCGTGTAGCAACGATGCATGCTATCAAGTCATTCAAACTCTTGGTTTACTGACACATTGTCAGACTTTTTCACCCCAGAGAACACGTCATTTTGATCGATGATGTGTCGTACACCAGTACGTGAAATCATCTGTAAAAGTAATGGCTATGTCGTGTAATTATTGCGTTCAAAACGCAGTCTGTACTCACTGGCATGTTGGCGAAGAAATAGCCGCCGCCGGAAAGGAAGTTAAGCGGAAACGGTAGAAGAATATGAACGGGGCGCGTGTACACAAAGAGGAAGAGAGCTCCATTCATTTTAATGCATGCGTCAAATTAAAAGTTCCATATGGCTATATTTCGAGTCTGAAACATGCAAAAGAATTTAGAATAGGTACTATTTGCAAATGATGTCAATAGTCAACTAATTAATTTATAATATAAACATAGTCAGTAGTAAAGGCACTTTGAATATTTCCAGAAAGTCACTCTTTCAACAATTCTTTATCAAATGTAGACCCAATCATGGTGCTGGTTTCTGAATCCTTTGGTTTATTTAAAAAAACAACATTAAGACTATCGGTTTCAGATTATTTTCAGAATCAGCGAATGAACAGCCACTGTTGTGGTCGGGTTTTAAAAAAGATAACATATTTGTGTGTGTTCATATGTTTGTTACCATCAGAGGTGTAGTGGTAAAATAAGAGGTGGGTAAACTATGAATTCTGTAGCCATGCGGTATCAGATTTTTAACAAATTGTCAACATGTTTGATGGTGATGGAGGTTATTGTCCAATGTTTATAAAAAATACCAATGGTATTAAATGATTCCTAGAGTGTTGATGAGTGTACATATTGTGAATGTGGATAATAGGCCTACAATGATTTTTTTAATGTTAAAAGTTGCAATTAGTGAATAAAGTCTTTTGTGAGGTGGATAAACTCTATTTCTGAAATTTCAGAGGTGTATAAACTGTGTATAGGCTACTTGCGTTTAGCCTCCACTACATCCCTGGTTGCCATATTATTTCAATCATAGCTTTGTTCACACAGTTGTTGCCACTTTGCTCAAACAGTTGTTTAAGACTACAATTGAGAGAGCATGGTCCACTGATGATGGAAAACTGAGAGCATGGTCTAATCGTGGAACTGGAAATCACTGTGCTGCAACATTGAGAGGTAATTTCACTCAAGGCCGTAGCCATGGAGTAAACATTTATAGGGGCCAGATGCGAATGGCGGGTGAAGTCAGTTCCTGCCATTCTATTATAGTACAAATTCAAGAACACATGGGGTGATATGTTTATGTTTTCTTTAGAACAATAATACTGTTTTCTCATTTTTGTGTGCCATTCTATCTTATGCCATTGAGGGTTGAACAACTTACAACCATAACTATAATCATATGAACATAAATCTGTGCATTGGTATAGAAAAAAAGTCCAGATTTCAAAGTCAAAGAAGCAATTATTCGAAAACTTGGTTGTGCAACATCTGCTTTCTGGGTATGCCTTTGTGTGGTTATATTACCATGGTTCCATGTGATCATGTGATGCATTCAGAGCAGGGGGCAATTGAACAGGGATAGAAGGTGGCATGGAGTGAGTTATAATTTCAACGCTGTTTCAGTAATTAAGGGTGCAAACTGATGAAGAATCAACGTTTCTATCTGGATCCTGCTTGACTCCTGCCTGAGCAGTTGACTCCTGCATGATCCCGCAAAACACCTCAGGACCATGCATGGCCATATCGTTATTTATAGTAGCATAAATAACAAATCTTCCACCTAAGAGGCCTTAAAGGGATATTCCACCATTTGGGGAATTACACTCATTTTCCACCTCCCCTTGAGTTAAACAATTGATTTTTACCTTTCTCCAGTTCATCCAGCCGTTTTCTGAGTCTGACGATACCACTTTTAGCTCCAGCCTAGCATAGATCATTGAATCGGATTAGACCATTAGCATCTCGCCTGCTAGCATCACGCTTTAAAAGTGACTAAGATTTCCGGTAATTTTCCTATTTAAAATAGTTTCTTCTCAAGTTAGAAAGTGTAATAAGACTAACGGAAAAGAAAAACGCGGGCGATTTTCCAGGCTGATTTGCCATGGAACTATACTCTCATTCAGGCGTAATAATCCAGTCACTAACTAATTCGTCTGCTGCAGCTCAACCTTGTTGCTGGAAGTTAGCCTACAGGGACTATTTTCAGGTGCTGCGTGATATCAATTGTGCTTCTGCACCGATGGTATGTTCACAACGTTTCCTTGATTGTTCCACTGAAATGAGACCGGCAGGCCGCAGGCGACCAGAGGAACCATTGTTTCAGAAAATGTAGTTCATACCTTAGGTAGCCTAGTGTCCAAATAACGCTGTTACAGGGGAGCTACACTGGGCACATGACTGAAGCGTCCCGTCCCGTGACGCTGTAAAAAACAATTTTAGAAGACTGCACTGGTCTATTTTTTTCAAACATACGCGCATAGCATAGGCTATGAAACGCTCGAATGACATTTATTTTTCTTTATTGCATTTTGCCATTAAGTCTGCATTGTCTTTGTAGCCTAATGGTCCGTTCATTCATTATTCTATTTTGGAAGTGAAATGGAAATGGAAAAACAAGTGGTTTGTGACTTTTTGAAGTTCTGTAGTCACTTAGTGAAAATTATGTTGTGTTTTGGTCTGTGTACTTTTGCGTTCATTCATTATTCTATTTGGGTAGGAAAATGGAAAAACAAGTGGTATATGACTTTTTGAAGTTCGGTAGTCATGTGATACATTGCAGCCATTTCACAGCACCTCAAAGACATTGGCGCAGGCCGCGGATGCTGAGTGTAGATTTTGCAATGTTCACAATGATGAACTCAAGCGAGGAGTAGGCTAAGCTTTCTCATGATGCGCAGTTGGAACTTGACGTTTCGTCAGCAACCAGAACTGCCAACCCCTAGCACATTCAAACTTCTGTAGAGTGCTCCAACACGATGAAAATGTATGACCGGCAGACAACCAAAGGAACCATTGTTTTTGTTTCAGAAAATCTAGTTCAGACCTTAGGTAGTCTGTCCAAATAACGCGGTTACAAGGGGGCTACACCGGGCATATAACTGAAGCGTTCCGTTCGCGACGCGTAAGAACAATTTTGGAAGACTGCACTGGTCTAATTTTTTCAAACATACACACATATAGGCTATGTGTCGCAAACGGAACGCTCAAATGACATTAATTTTTTCGGTTACACTTGACTTGACAGTATCGACATAAGAGTGACATGACACTGTCATGAATGTGTCATAAACAAGTCATAAACGTTTATGACATAAGGCTTCTGTTATTAACTGACATTCGTTTTTTTGTCATAACAAGTTAGGGTTAGGGTTACAGTTATGGTTAGGATTAGTGTTAGAGGTTAGGGCTAGGGTTCATGTGTCATGACAGTGTCATATGTTCATGACGGTGCCATGTCACTCTTATGTCGATACTGTCAAGTAAAGTGTTACCATTCTTTCTTTATTGTATTTTGCATTTCACATTATCCATAAGTCAACATTGTCTTTGTAGCCTAATGGTTCCCATCAACGGTGTTGCGACATGGTTAAACAGATATGGACGTGTGTTTTCTTTACAACTCAGTCTAAAACTGCATTTAAAACCTTGTTTACAAGCAAAATGTGTGTGCTGCACTTCTGAAACGATTTGGCACCAATTTAAGCTTAATTTCACTGCTGGTTACACCCCTGGAAGTCATAAAATGGGAAGTTTGGAAACGAGTACCAATGGGATTCAGACAGAGCAAATTCAAATTTGATAACAGGGTCGTCTGGGTTCACCCATGCTAATATCACATTCAAGAAATATAATGGACTTAATCGCCACATCGACTAAACAGATCTCATAAGGCACAAAAATATGAAAGGTCAAATTCCAAACAAAAATGCACCCTTCATCAACATCAGTTTGCAAAAATGCACCCTTTATCAACAACAGATAAAAGTCTGGTTTTGTTCATTGGGAAAAGAGCAAGTGCCTTTTTGAAGTTGGTGTTAATTGTAAAATGATTTTCCTATTTTCATTTAGGTAGGGAGAGTTCTAAGGTCGCATTCACACTAGACCGTTGGGTCCGGACCCAAGTTCGTTTGGACTGATTTTTGCTAATGTGAACACAGTCTATACTCGGAATGCGGACCCAGGTCCAGACCAGGAAAACGGTGGTCTGGGGTAAAGTTCATTAGAACTCTGGTGCAGTTTGAATGTTATCTGTTCCAAAACCAGTGGGAGAGATAATCAAATAATGTCAAATTCTTGATAGAGAGAGGGTAGAATCTAGCCTGGGTGTTCCCATGCTGCCTTGCGCGCGATTTGATTCACGCTGCTAAGGCAGCCTGGAGACCATGGAGCAAATTTTCGCCTGAGATAGGGAACCAATCACAGAACAGGTGGGAAAGCAAGACGATGATGAGCTATGCACAGACGCATTTGATAGACATCCGTGGCACCCAATAAACGGATCTGGGCATTTTTTCAAATATGGAGAAAATGAACGTTTGGTTCCCAGACCACGTCTCATTGAGAAGTGGTGGCGCTAGCCAGGCTAGGTAGAATCATTATTTGTAAATCATCAAATAGCATACAAGTAAATCTACCCAGAGAGAGCATTAAAAAAAATGTTTCTGGATAAAAAAATCTTTTGGATGAGATCGTACATGGGGAATCTTGAATCCTCCAATCCAGACCCGTGTATAAGAAGACCCAGTAAGAATTCGCACGTCTTCACTGGTTTGCTCATCATGAATAGATATAAGATGTCCACCTGCAGCTTCTCCTCCGCACCTTGTCTGAGAGAGAGGAATTAGTAAGTGTACAGTGGCCAGAACAGCCACTGTTGTGGTCGGGTTTTTAAAAAGATAACATATTTGTGTGTGTTCATATGTTTGTTACCATCAGAGGTGTAGTGGTAAAATAAGAGGTGGGTAAACTATGAATTCTGTAGCCATGCGGTATCAGATTTTTAACAAATTGTCAACATGTTTGATGGTGATGGAGGTTATTGTCCAATGTTTATAAAAAATACCAATGGTATTAAATGATTCCTAGAGTGTTGATGAGTGTACATATTGTGAATGTGGATAATAGGCCTACAATGATTTTTTTAATGTTAAAAGTTGCAATTAGTGAATAAAGTCTTTTGTGAGGTGGATAAACTCTATTTCTGAAATTTCAGAGGTGTATAAACTGTGTATAGGCTACTTGCGTTTAGCCTCCACTACATCCCTGGTTGCCATATTATTTCAATCATAGCTTTGTTCACACAGTTGTTGCCACTTTGCTCAAACAGTTGTTTAAGACTACAATTGAGAGAGCATGGTCCACTGATGATGGAAAACTGAGAGCATGGTCTAATCGTGGAACTGGAAATCACTGTGCTGCAACATTGAGAGGTAATTTCACTCAAGGCCGTAGCCATGGAGTAAACATTTATAGGGGCCAGATGCGAATGGCGGGTGAAGTCAGTTCCTGCCATTCTATTATAGTACAAATTCAAGAACACATGGGGTGATATGTTTATGTTTTCTTTAGAACAATAATACTGTTTTCTCATTTTTGTGTGCCATTCTATCTTATGCCATTGAGGGTTGAACAACTTACAACCATAACTATAATCATATGAACATAAATCTGTGCATTGGTATAGAAAAAAAAAGTCCAGATTTCAAAGTCAAAGAAGCAATTATTCGAAAACTTGGTTGTGCAACATCTGCTTTCTGGGTATGCCTTTGTGTGGTTATATTACCATGGTTCCATGTGATCATGTGATGCATTCAGAGCAGGGGGCAATTGAACAGGGATAGAAGGTGGCATGGAGTGAGTTATAATTTCAACGCTGTTTCAGTAATTAAGGGTGCAAACTGATGAAGAATCAACGTTTCTATCTGGATCCTGCTTGACTCCTGCCTGAGCAGTTGACTCCTGCATGATCCCGCAAAACACCTCAGGACCATGCATGGCCATATCGTTATTTATAGTAGCATAAATAACAAATCTTCCACCTAAGAGGCCTTAAAGGGATATTCCACCATTTGGGGAATTACACTCATTTTCCACCTCCCCTTGAGTTAAACAATTGATTTTTACCTTTCTCCAGTTCATCCAGCCGTTTTCTGAGTCTGACGATACCACTTTTAGCTCCAGCCTAGCATAGATCATTGAATCGGATTAGACCATTAGCATCTCGCCTGCTAGCATCACGCTTAAAAGTGACTAAGATTTCCGGTAATTTTCCTATTTAAAAATAGTTTCTTCTCAAGTTAGAAAGTGTAATAAGACTAACGGAAAAGAAAACGTGGCGATTTTCCAGGCTGATTTGCCATGGAACTATACTCTCATTCAGGCGTAATAATCCAGTCACTAACTAATTCGTCTGCTGCAGCTCAACCTTGTTGCTGGAAGTTAGCCTACAGGGACTATTTTCAGGTGCTGCGTGATATCAATTGTGCTTCTGCACCGATGGTATGTTCACAACGTTTCCTTGATTGTTCCACTGAAATGAGACCGGCAGGCCGCAGGCGACCAGAGGAACCATTGTTTCAGAAAATGTAGTTCATACCTTAGGTAGCCTAGTGTCCAAATAACGCTGTTACAGGGGAGCTACACTGGGCACATGACTGAAGCGTCCGTCCGTGACGCGTAAAACAATTTTAGAAGACTGCACTGGTCTATTTTTTTCAAACATACGCGCATAGCATAGGCTATGAAACGCTCGAATGACATTTATTTTTCTTTATTGCATTTTGCCATTAAGTCTGCATTGTCTTTGTAGCCTAATGGTCCGTTCATTCATTATTCTATTTTGGAAGTGAAATGGAAATGGAAAAACAAGTGGTTTGTGACTTTTTGAAGTTCTGTAGTCACTTAGTGAAAATTATGTTGTGTTTTGGTCTGTGTACTTTTGCGTTCATTCATTATTCTATTTGGGTAGGAAAATGGAAAAACAAGTGGTATATGACTTTTTGAAGTTCGGTAGTCATGTGATACATTGCAGCCATTTCACAGCACCTCAAAGACATTGGCGCAGGCCGCGGATGCTGAGTGTAGATTTTGCAATGTTCACAATGATGAACTCAAGCGAGGAGTAGGCTAAGCTTTCTCATGATGCGCAGTTGGAACTTGACGTTTCGTCAGCAACCAGAACTGCCAACCCCTAGCACATTCAAACTTCTGTAGAGTGCTCCAACACGATGAAAATGTATGACCGGCAGACAACCAAAGGAACCATTGTTTTTGTTTCAGAAAATCTAGTTCAGACCTTAGGTAGTCTGTCCAAATAACGCGGTTACAAGGGGGCTACACCGGGCATATAACTGAAGCGTTCCGTTCGCGACGCGTAAGAACAATTTTGGAAGACTGCACTGGTCTAATTTTTTCAAACATACACACATATAGGCTATGTGTCGCAAACGGAACGCTCAAATGACATTAATTTTTTCGGTTACACTTGACTTGACAGTATCGACATAAGAGTGACATGACACTGTCATGAATGTGTCATAAACAAGTCATAAACGTTTATGACATAAGGCTTCTGTTATTAACTGACATTCGTTTTTTTGTCATAACAAGTTAGGGTTAGGGTTACAGTTATGGTTAGGATTAGTGTTAGAGGTTAGGGTTAGGGTTCATGTGTCATGACAGTGTCATATGTTCATGACGGTGCCATGTCACTCTTATGTCGATACTGTCAAGTAAAGTGTTACCATTCTTTCTTTATTGTATTTTGCATTTCACATTATCCATAAGTCAACATTGTCTTTGTAGCCTAATGGTTCCCATCAACGGTGTTGCGACATGGTTAAACAGATATGGACGTGTGTTTTCTTTACAACTCAGTCTAAAACTGCATTTAAAACCTTGTTTACAAGCAAAATGTGTGTGCTGCACTTCTGAAACGATTTGGCACCAATTTAAGCTTAATTTCACTGCTGGTTACACCCCTGGAAGTCATAAAATGGGAAGTTTGGAAACGAGTACCAATGGGATTCAGACAGAGCAAATTCAAATTTGATAACAGGGTCGTCTGGGTTCACCCATGCTAATATCACATTCAAGAAATATAATGGACTTAATCGCCACATCGACTAAACAGATCTCATAAGGCACAAAAATATGAAAGGTCAAATTCCAAAAAAAAATGCACCCTTCATCAACATCAGTTTGCAAAATGCACCCTTTATCAACAACAGATAAAAGTCTGGTTTTGTTCATTGGGAAAAGAGCAAGTGCCTTTTTGAAGTTGGTGTTAATTGTAAAATGATTTTCCTATTTTCATTTAGGTAGGGAGAGTTCTAAGGTCGCATTCACACTAGACCGTTGGGTCCGGACCCAAGTTCGTTTGGACTGATTTTTGCTAATGTGAACACAGTCTATACTCGGAATGCGGACCCAGGTCCAGACCAGGAAAACGGTGGTCTGGGGTAAAGTTCATTAGAACTCTGGTGCAGTTTGAATGTTATCTGTTCCAAAACCAGGAAATAAACTGCCGTTTTTGCGACGTTGCCAAGCGATGTTGTTAAAAACTAGCATCACTTCCACTATTTTCATTATGTGACATGAATGTGTCCCCTGCTAATCGATGACACCATACTTTATGATAAGTTAATTTTTTTAAATTCTTTTTATCATGCAATTGTGAAAGGTTAGTAAGGTATACAAAATGCCATTATTCTCTGAAAAGACATTATGACACTTTGTAAAAAGAAGAAAAGATCACACATTTCCTTCAAGGCCCAACAGTTTGAATGCACAACTAGAAGTTAATGCTATACCAAATGACAGCATTGTGCCAGAAGATTTCTCCATGCTGCTATATCTTGAAAGCACAGACGTATCCACGTGAACTCCAGCACTGGACATCATCCCACTTGCCAGGAGCTTAAACACAAAAAGAAAGTTGATATGTTATTATTGCTGTGGACAGAGGAACGTTGTATAGATTTTTTACAGTCTATGTATAGACCCTTTCAAGAGAGTTCCATTATCAGCATCATAGTTGGCCCCACAAGGCTTCCGTTTTAACATTCCATATGTTATCTTTATGCAGAGAAAGTCGATTGGGAACCAAATAGAGCGTTCAAGCATTGTTTTTGTTTTTATTGTTGAAAGGGTCTACAGACTCTATATGGACTGTTAAAACGGAAGCCTTGTGGGGCCAACTATGATGTTGATAATGGAACTCTCTTGAAAGGGTCTATTCATGTCAGGGCAGAACACCTTTGTGACATCAGCTGATAATTATGAATACAGTGTGGATACAATGGAATGTTAAGCCACTCACTATCATAGTTGATCTGCACACAGTCACCATTACCGTTAGGTTCCCCTTGAACCCAGTTTGTGTAATCCCAGTTTGACCCATCAGTCCATACAAATTTACCACTCTGAGAGAGAGAGAGAGAGAGAGAGAGAGAGAGAGAGAGAGAGAGAGAGATAATCAAATAATGTCAAATTCTTGATAGAGAGAGGGTAGAATCTAGCCTGGGTGTTCCCATGCTGCCTTGCGCGCGATTTGATTCACGCTGCTAAGGCAGCCTGGAGACCATGGAGCAAATTTTCGCCTGAGATAGGGAACCAATCACAGAACAGGTGGGAAAGCAAGACGATGATGAGCTATGCACAGACGCATTTGATAGACATCCGTGGCACCCAATAAACGGATCTGGGCATTTTTTTCAAATACGAGAAAATGAACGTTTGGTTCCCAGACCACGTCTCATTGAGAAGTGGTGGCGCTAGCCAGGCTAGGTAGAATCATTATTTGTAAATCATCAAATAGCATACAAGTAAATCTACCCAGAGAGAGCATTAAAAAAAATGTTTCTGGATAAAAAAATCTTTTGGATGAGATCGTACATGGGGAATCTTGAATCCTCCAATCCAGACCCGTGTATAAGAAGACCCAGTAAGAATTTGCACGTCTTCACTGGTTTGCTCATCATGAATAGATATAAGATGTCCACCTGCAGCTTCTCCTCCGCACCTTGTCTGAGAGAGAGGAATTAGTAAGTGTACAGTGGCCAGACTGACAGAGTCTCTGATGAGTGCCCGATAAATACCAACTAGATTTTTTAATCTTAAAGATTAATAACACTTGGCTGGATAAGCAGTTTTTCCAGAATAGTCACAAATACCATGTCCATACACTATACCACGTTCTGAAGCCACTTGGAGCCTGTTTGCAGGTGTTGCTATTACCATTTACCACAGCCGCTTTCGATTACGAAACTATAGCCGATTGGCCCTACCTCCCTGGTGTGTAAGGGAAACATTAGTGTATCGTCATGTGCCAGACTATCTAACTGAACAACAGCAAAAGCCCCACTTACCTCAGCGTCAGCAAAGTTGAATTCATATGCAAAGTATCTGGCACAAACATCCCCCAGCTTGAACCAATGTGGGTAGGCTTGGTTTGGACACGGAGTCAAACCTAGTCAAGTGAGGAGCATTGAAACGCCTTTAAAGAATATAAACTGAAAAGGAAAAGAACAATAGCACAAGCCCAACACAAAAATGTGTTACGCCGTAATAGGTAAAATTAATGGCTTTACAATGTCAGAGAATATCCGAGTTTTACAGTAAATTTACGACTTTCATTTTTTTTTAAATTTCTTTCAATGGCCCTAATACGATTTCGTAAAAATGCCCTGCACTGCTTGGAATACTCACCTGCGATGGTACCCACATGTAGGACCATAATCACCAGTATCAGTCTGATCATCATTTTCCGTCTGAGGTTCTTTTGACTGCTTTTAAGAAAGGAACATAACATTATATGTACTGTATATAGATGACCTACACAAGCATAATCAAATCTATAACAAATCTTAGGTAGAGAAATTGTTCATACCACAGAGTCGCTGGGTCTTGATGGCTGTAGGCAGGACTTCAGCTTTAGTCAGGATTTGTCAAATTGACTTTTATATATATCAGACATATCAGACAGGATGGAGAAATTGATATGACGGACTACATGATTCACATCCTGTTGGTTAGCCAATAAGATACATCTATCTTAGTGTGTTTTTAATTCCTTATTCTATGATAAAGTGTCTCGTCACTTGCAATAATTTCTGTGGCACTAAGACAACGCACAGCAATGACTCTACAACAATGACTATGTTTCCATGCACACCATATTCCGATTAAAGTCTGGTTATGGCAATATTCAGAAGATGTTTCCATGTGTAGCAGAAACTGAATATTCCCATTTACATGTTAATCGGCATATGCTGAATAAAGCAGCGACATGCAGTAGAAGTACAGGTCAGTCTCAAAAAATTTGAATATTATGTGGATACAAAACCCCCAGATATCTGAAAGCAGCTTATGACTGCTGGTGTGTGAGACCAACAATAATCAGTGACCTCTCCTCTCCCGACACTTGGGGCAGCCGTGGCCTACTGGTTAGCGCTTCGGACTTGTAACCGGAGGGTTGCCGGTTCGAACCCCGACCAGTAGGCACAGCTGAAGTGCCCTTAAGTAAGACACCTAACCCCTCACTGCTCCCCGGGCGCCGCTGTTGGTGCAGGCAGCTCACTGCGCCGGGATTAGTGTTTGCTTCACCTCACTGAGTGTTCACTGGGTGCTGAGTGTGTTTCACTAATTCACCGATTGGGATAAATGCAGAGACCAAATTTCCCTCACGGGATCAAAAGAGTATATACACTGCAATTTTACTCCATTTTTCTTTGCAAAACTGCTCAAACTATGTTGGAAGGGGGTTGAGTGTGAACAGCTCTTTTAAAGTCTAGCCCTAGCCACATATTTTCTATAGGACCAAGGTCTTGGCTTTTACTCGGCCACTCTAGAACATTCACCTTGTTGCCTTTAAACCATTTCTGTGTAGTTTTTGCTATATGCTTTAGCTCATTGTCTTGCTGGAAAGTAAATCTTACACCTACAGTATGTTGTAGTTTCTCCCATTTCAGCTGATGAAGCTTTCAACTCCTTAAGAGGTGCCTTGGTGGCCTCCCTCAGCAAAGAGACAAATTCACATGATTTACTTTGGCGAAGAGAATGTGCAGGACTGAGCGGTGGTCATATTTTGTATTGCTATGCGGTACATCTAGTTCCAAACTGATAATGACTGAATTTGTTAGTTCAACATAATAACAATCAATATAGTTTGAAAGTAAAACATGACTAGTGTCTTATAGTTTGTGGTTTGATATCAATCCATTCATCATCCCTTCGATTAGCTTAGAGATAGTCAAACATTGATCAATGTATTAGGTGCTTAGAGATAGTCCAACATTGATCAATGTATTAGGTGCTTAGATATAGTCCAACATTGATCAATGTATTAGGTGCTTAGAGATAGTCCAACATTGATCAATGTATTAGGTGCTTAGATATAGTCCAACATTGATCAGTGTATTAGGTGCTTAGAGATGGTCAAACATTGATAAATGTATTAGGTGCTTAGAGATAGTCCAACATTGATCAATGTATTAGGTGCTTAGAGATAGTCCAACATTGATCAATGTATTTTTCAGCAAGTTGGTAGAATTATTTGCGTTATCCGTTGTCCTTGTGGTTTGGGGAAATTGCTAGCCTAGAAATCTAGACGCACCCTCAGGGACGTCAAGACGGGGGGCTCAGCCTCCAGGGTTGTAGGTAATGCACATGCATAGAGTGTGGCGAAAAAAATCATCACACCTTACAAGGGCTACCCTTTGAGGCCTAGGCTTATTATAGTTATTATATACTAGGCTATATAGTTTTTAAGACAATATAGGCTACCCATAACTGGGAAAGTATGATGTGATCATGCTTTTAATAATAATATAGAAAATACTAAAAGATTTTTATAGTTATTTTTTGTCAGGTTTTACAGCTGACACACCATAATCACTGTGTGATTTAAAAATACACGTGTGCACGAAGTCTTGATGTGGGTCTGGCTCGTCAGGCTAAGAAATTGCACAAAGGCCTCAACAACACATGCATTTTGTAAGGAGAAGTTAAGCAAAGGCGATGATAAGCAGAAACTCTGAATGCCTTGGTTACCGTAGAAGTTGCCAGTAGAGACCTGATGACCTGCTGATTTGACTGCTCTTTGAGCGCTCAACCGTTTTATGTTTGTGAAAGAGCTCTGTGTTCATTTCATAACCATGTTGACATAGTTTGTTTTGTGTAGAGGCAGAGTTCAGACATTTAGGCAATTGATCGGTAATTAAAGCATGGAATGTGTGTGGATAGGTCTCACTTGGACTTGCACATCTGGATACATTAATTTTACTCCATTTTTCTTTGCAAAACTGCTCAAACTCTGGTTGGAAGGGGATTAGGTTTTAACAGCCCTTTTCAAGTCCAGTCACAGATTTTCTATGGGATCGAGGTCTGGGCTTTGACTCGGCCACTCTAGAACATTCACCTTGTTGCCTTTAAACCATTTCTGTGTAGTTTTAGCTGTATTCTTCAGCTTATTGTCTTGCTGGAAAGTAAATCTTCTCCTATGTCATAGTTCTCTTACAAACCGAGTCAGAAAAGTGAATCAGATTTCCATATATTTTGCTGAATTAATTTACTTTTACAAGCATTCCAGGGCCTGCTGTCGAGAACCATCCCCACTGCATGATGCTGTCCACCAAACATCGTGTAGTCTGATGGCCAAAAAGCTCAATTTTGGTCTCATCAGACCAAAGACCCTTTCCCTTTTGGCCATTGAACTTGCATGTTTCATGCATTTTTGGGACAAAAAACGTTCGTCGACATCAACAGATGTTAACCAACACCCCACCTCTCCACTCCGAGGGTAGCCTACTACTCCACGTTATTAAGTGTAACGGATGCCAGCTAGCTTAGCTGTGCTTGTGGAACGTTGGTAAACCTCACTCCCCGACGCCTCATAGCGGTACAAAATACGACCGCCGCTCAGTCCTGTACATCCGTTCCGCGATAATAAATCACACTTCAATTTGTCTCCATCTTTTACTCCATCCCCCACTCTTGAAACTTTTGTGTATGCTTGTTTGGCATGTCTGTGTGTGTGTGTGCGGCTGCACAGAAAGTAGCCTACTGGCGCTGAGAAGGTGAATAGATTGTAAAATAGCCAAAGAAGTTGTAGCATTGTTATAAAACCTTTAAAATCTCTAAACAATCACAAGTAGGGCAGTTCATCACAGTTCATCCATTGCAACTGGATTGATGAAAGGTCACTTACACCTGTAGGCTACATTGTATTTGGGAAAAGCAAAAGGTATCAGCATAATGTTATATATTTATTTATTTATTTATTAATTAATAAACAAAAACATCTCTGTCAGTTCCATACCGTTTTCAACAGCTATCAAAAACAAAGGTCATTTTTGGATGGTTGGATTTTTTGTGAATGTTTCTTCTTCTACATAAGATTTTAGTCATCTTTAGTTCATGTGATACTTTATTGTCAATGCACAAATTAAGTAACAGTCTGAAACGAAATGCTGTTTTACATCTAACCAGTGGTGCAAATAACTGACATGTCCAAATGGGCCTTGATGAAATGCGTCGCTAGACTGTTCATACACATTTTAACGGGCCAAAGTTGAAGAGCTTTTGTCCGTTATTGTTCGTGCAAATATAGGCTGATTCATGTTGGCTTGCATTGTGTAACTGAGGTCCATGGCTAGTCTGGCTTTCACCAGACCAAGCTCAATCTTTTAAGAAATCAAAAAATAAATAGCGGGCAGATCAGACTGGGTTCACCCAGCCTAGTCCATAGGCGCCCGATATTGTTTAATTTTCCGATTGAGATATCCACGCTCTGGCTATTCTAAATGCAAAAATGCATCAGGGAGTTATGACAAAACTGTAACTAACAAACTAGATCCTAATAGAAAGCTGTTAGCTTCCCTAAGCTACAGGTAGGCCTATTTACAACATAAATTGTCAATAGGCTATGCTGGCGACACAAATAAAATCTCCTTTGAAACCAATGGCTTCGCCTTACAGTATCAAGCGGGACTTAAACTGCCATATCATTGGCGAAAAAAAGTTGTAATAAAATTCACGCAGCTCCATGAGTCAAGGAATGTGAATGAAGTAGCCACTTCTAAATGGGACCCACTACACAGTAGCTTAAGGTGTGTTGCTAAAGCAGCCATAATGAAATGAAGGTGTCATTGTTTGGATACTTCACACACATGTGCTTTTTAATCTCACAGACTACAACTACCAAGCTGGAATCAAAGCACATCGATTTCCCTCTCACACCCTGCACGCACTTAAAACAAAAAATAAACAGGCGTCTCAGTCTCACGCATGTATAGGCAAAACTGTATCAGACCGGTGTAACGTTGGTAAATCTTCCATTGCACAGAATGATTTTTGTAGCACGTGTAACAAATGACAGTCGAAAGATACAATAACAGTGCTGCTATCAATTTGCTTGGTACAACCGCATACAAATGCAATCAATCAAATTGGCCTCCATCACTCAACCAAAGCTAACGGTAACATTATTGTACCTAGGTCCTTATTGATATTATAAGATTAACATAGGCCTACCTGCAGTAAAAACCAAGCATGTCCGATAAACATTCTCCGATTTATTTTGGCTTCAAGAAGAAATGGGAATTACATTTCATGTGAACATCGTCCTATCCTTATTAGACGTTCTCTGCGGTAAACTACAGTCCTTGTAGGAAGCGTCCATTGTTTTTCCAACCCACTTTTAACTTCCAACAAAATTATGTCTCACTGCAACGATGCGCCATCTAGTGGACAAATGACTACATATCGCCAAAACTGGAAATGTTGCCATGATGATGATGATGATGAATATTTGGCTTTCATTTAATCCTACTGAATTTGTAATTATGTATCGGCCGTTTTAATACCGATAGTATGTGCGTGCCTGGGTGTGTGTGTGCATGTGTATATGTGTGCACCACCATCTCCAGGCCAATGAGTGTACAGTCACTAAATGTACACATAACCTACATTTTTTTAGACCCCCCCATGGATGAAATTCTACGAGACTTGGCATACCCCCAGAGAATGCCAGGTCAATCATACACATAAAATTTGGTGCAGTTCTGAACATCTTAACTGAAAATATGGGCGATTAAAGCAGAATGATATTGCATTTTCATTTTTTACCGGGGCGGTGCAAATCACAAATGAGTGATTATGGGCCAGGTTGATGTGGGCCCTTGAGACCAACATACCATAAAAGATTCTTCATCCTCAGTGCCACGGTTCAGGTAGTTATTTAGGAAAAACTGCTTTTTTTGCGGTTCGGGGACCCAGCACGGGGGAGGGGTGGCCCCGGGACCTAAACTAAATTTTTCCGTAAAAGTCTAGTGGGGCTACATACCCACCAAATTTCATGTGCACCGGTGTTTCGGTGTCCCGGGTATCGTTGACCAAAAATTCAGGAAGTAGATGACGGGAAGCGTTAGCGGCTTGCGGCGGTCATAATAATTGATTCTTCATACATTGGTATTCTTCAGTGGGTTACATTGGACCAATAGGGAACTGGGAGTTTTTGGTAGTGGGTTGGAAATGTCAATTGATTATAAACCCCTGTTAAACCTAATAAATCTGACTCGCTCAATATTAGAAAAGTTTCGGTTCATTGTAACATTGTTATCCTTAGTGGGTTGATCGCCCACAATACATATTGTTAATGAGAATGTCTAACTTCGTTTTTTTCTTGTGACAGCTCAAGCTTAGGAATATATACTATAGGTCTCCTCCATCTGCCGATTAATTCGGGCGGTTCCTAAACATAACACATATTGGTCTGGAAGTAGTCAGAGGTTACATGCTGATCCGGACTGCTATACTCATCAGCGTGTTAGACAGTCAAGCAAATTCCTATGCTACAGGGGGTCAGGCTGTGCTAGGTTTTCGCGACCAATCTAGGACCATCGCTGACAAACTGCCCACCGCTGTCAGCTCCCAGGTGATTTAGTTTCTACGGCGGCGATAACTAATCCCAACCGTCCATTATGCTAGTAACGTTACCTAAACTGCTACTCTGGACTACAAGTACAATAGTAAGGCTATGCGGGTCAGAACATCACAATTTATTTGTCAGGTACAAGCTATTCATCCAATACATTCATCATGTTAAGCAAAATACTTCATTGGAAGTTTTTTTTTTTTACAGTGTACAAATTTAAAAATGAGAAGTCTACCTTTACCGTTTGCTGATCAACTATTCTGTTACTCAGGCGCAAGTATATATGGTTATTGATAGTGTAGTTCACAATATACAAGGTCCAGGTAGAGGCAAAATATGAGTAAAGAAGAAAATATATAATTATATTAGGCTCATAAGATTTCATGTGCTTACAAAAGTAAGCTCTTTACATATGAGGTCACCACTGTGACAAAGACAGAGATGACATGCCATACGTGGCTCCACACATGTGGGGCACATGTGTGAAATTAGAGCAAATCTTTTTTTCTTTTTTTTTTTTTTAAATAAAAGAGCCATATTTTAAATCCCTACTCGACTAGTCCTTGTCCATCGGCCTGAGTGGTGGAGCTTTTGTTGAGAGGATCTCTGAAGACCATTAGTTCCTGGATCTTCAGGAAGGTCTTACAGTCGGGGGGGAAAGCGTTTCTCTACAGAGCACAGAGAGAGACAGAACCACAAGGAAGTAATGATATTTTAGCAAGATTTGTACAGCATGAACTAAAACACTAATCTTGTGAAATATACTGTAATATCGACACCCATTGAAACCTATTTGTAGCCAAAGCTGACACATATTCCGATTGGCCAATTTTGTTGAACATAGGAATGTTAAAAGTTAGGAATGTTTAAAGCTTAAACAGTGGAAGATGAGGAATCAGAAAAAACAAAAAAATCCTTCATCCTTGTTTCTGTACTCATTGATAGACTCACATTGAGACAGAGATGCATGAGGCCTGCTCCATCGCCCTGGGCTTGCAGGGAGGAACAGAAGCACTCCAAGGACCTCTCTGTCAAGCGATTCCCTGCCAAGAGACAACATAGTGATATATGACAAGTTGACTCTGCCAACGTTTAGTATACGTAATGCTTGTTTATCCTTTCCAAATGTTAGTATACATACTGTATATGTATATGCACTACATTTGAATTTACACCATATTACCTTTTATTGTCTGTATGCACTTTTATTATATGTCCAATCTACTCTTAAATGTGACAGTTAATCTAACTTTTAAATGATAATGGACCAACTATTTAGTCAGACTGGAACTGATAGTCCAATGATAGCCTAGCTAACCTGTGAGATTGAGGGACGTGAGGGCAGTGTTTCCTGGCATAATCATTTTCCCGCCAACGTGCTGCACACCTGGGTCCAGCAAGGAGCTCACAATCTCTCCACCATCAGCAGACTACAGATAAATACACACACACACACACACACACACACACAGAGAGAGAGAGAGAGAGAGAGAGAGTCCTCAGCATTTATATATTTTGACAGCCATGTTTGTGGCTTCTATGGTACATACAGTATTTCAAGTTAAACTGTTATCAGCTACAAAACACATTGGGACATAATAGCCTACCATTGCCAGGATTTTAATGAAGTTGGTTATTGATCATGGCAAGATTACCCCAGAAACCCACCCCCCACCGTCCCTCATTTCTACATTAATGGTGGTAAATCGTCCTCTAATAGTACCGATGCTGTCATATTTGACTCGTTAAAATGACTCGTTTGTACTCGTATCTGACCACAGCACTCCGATCCACTCCATCCTGAGTGTGTTGAAGTGATTAATGAGGCCCACAGCTCTCCTGTTCACTCTTGTCAACGGAGCCCCAGACCCAGACAGCCCCCAAAACACGCTCAAGCCTGACAGTCGGACATGCTGGAGAGAGGAGGGTGTCAGGAATTCAAACGTACCTTATTTAGCCCCAAGTTGTTCTTGTCCTGCCAAGAGAGTGCAGAGGGATTAAAAGAATTCACATCCATGTGAATTTTAAAAATGTTCATTCTTTTTTTTTTTTTTGACACGGGTTATTGTCACCATCAGAAATAATTCCATGTTGAAATTCTTTGTATCTTTTGGAACATGTTTAACTTTAAAGAGGTCAGATTACATAGATACATGGTTTTTATGTATTGATTAAGTGGTCCTTGGTCTGAAAAAGTTTGAGAAACACTGGTTTAGATGCTGCTGCCTATTCCCTGTTCTGATCCCTCTATCCTCCATGTCTGTCATGGAGACACACTAGTTTTAGATTCGCACTTGTGGCTGTGTGGTGGACTCACCACACAACTGTGAGTCTGAGTCAGAGTGGGTGGGTGGGTGGGGGTAAGGTCGGTGGAAGTGAAGGGGCTAAGTAGCCGGACTAGCATGCAGAAATTAGCCAGGAAAGTTGTGGGTTCGGTTCCCGGCTGCCATGGCTGTGCCCTTGAGCAAGGCCCTTAATCCTCAATAGCTGTGGGGAGGCTGGCCCTTGTGTAAGTTGCTTTGGATAAAAGTGTCAGCAGAATCAATAAATGAGGCTTGGGGCCACATGGAAAATTAGCCTGTGTGTACTGTATGTGTGTGGGATGGTGGCATTGGGGGCATAACGGTTTTCATAGGGGTCAGCAGTTTTTGGACGGGGTGATTTCAGGCCCATTTGGTACTAGTCAGAGAGGGAGATGGGGAGCTTATTGAAATTGCTGTTTAAATTAAAAATGCTGCATGGCAGTTTCATTCATTGCAGTAACATCATCCAAAGGCCTAAAACTGGTATTTTTAAATTGGTCAGATGTTTGCAGATCTGTAGACTGTAGCGTCAGTGTTTGTGGGAGATCACAGGTACAGTTACGAAAAGCCCAACCAAAAAATACAGGAACTCAAAATGACCTACAGGCTCTATTTCAAGATACTTTTTTCCATCCTTTTTGGGAAGGAAGTCTACCTGAAGGACCCAAAATCATATGGAGGGCTACTGATTCTAAACAAACAGACCCTCACCCCTCTTTGCGAGGGCAATCCTCCTAAATAATATGTGATTTTTAAATTTACATTATCAATATTATGTAGGCCTATAAGCCTTTATATATTAAGCAACTGTATTTTCATCTGATTCTTCAATACTTCAATATCAATATGCAACACTACCAACATTTTTGTTCAGTTTGTTCATTTCAAAGTTTGCATGGGGAATCTTCTCATTTTTGTGCAATGAATAATTTAGTTTACAAATTTTAGCATTACCCACCATTATGAATTCAGAGGCTATTTAAGTTCTGATTTCAGTGGACAATTCAGTTTTAACATTTCAATAGCAATCACCAACACCACTCTAACTTATGAAGATGCCTTTTACAGTTATTGTACATCTGAAATCTCTCCATGATCTGACAAAAAAGGTTTCGTTTTTCGCCAGGTAATGCACAGCCCTATTTCATGGCATGCATGCCACCAGATTTTCAGAGGAGAAAAGGCCCGTGAGCTGAAGCAATTGTTTTTAGTCCTTCCGCAATCACGCACATTAGGGGCAGCCGTGGCCTACTGGTTAGCACTTCGGACTTGTAACTGGAGGGTTGCCGGTTCGACCCCTGACCAGTAGGAACGGCTGAAGTGCCCTTGAGCAAGGCACCTAACCCCTCACTGCTCCCCGAGCGCCGCTGTAGCAGGCAGCTCACTGCGTCGGGATTAGTGTGTGCTTCACCTCACTGTGTGTTCACTGTGTGTTCACTGTGTGCGGAGTGTGTGTTTCACTAGTTCACGGATTGGGATAAATGCAGAGACCAAATTTCCCTCACGGGATGAAAAGAGTATATATACTATATATATACACTAACTCTATGGCACGAACACGGAATGGCCACAGAACTTTCGCAAAGCTTCTATTGGCTACACCAGACAAGCAAGCTTTTTTGTCTTTTACTGTCTATGCATGTATGCACTCTGCTTCCGTTCTTGTTTAAAGAACGAATGGGAAAGGGATTTGGAGCCAAAGGCTAACATTTAACCCAGATAGAATTTGTAAGGTATCACCAATATCAGCTAATGTTACAAATGTATGGATACATAAATTCTTGAAATGGTTCTGGTCTGCAATATCTACTGTATATCTATTAAAAAATTCACAATGGAGGATGTTTTAGAGTGTGATCTGCAGGCAACATGTTGGCTATTTTTGGAAGGTGCGCTGCGGGCGCCCTATAGGCACCCCGCGGGGACCGTATTGCTGACCCCTGCTTTAAGGTCTTCACAGCTAACCCTGCCATTGCCCCACCCCCTTCCTTCACTCTCTCTCTCTCTCTCTCTCTCTCTCTCTCTCTCTCTCTCTCTCTCTCTTCTCTCTCCTCTCTCTCTCTCTATCTCTCACTCTCTCTCTCTCTGATTATGCCCTTGCCTCTGTCTCCATTACAGGTGGCTGTCTGTCTCTGGTCTCGGGCTTCTGTCGGTTCCGTTGTACTTTGGTGTCAGACACTGAGGGGATAAAAAAGAGAGAGAGAGAGAGAGAGAGAGAGAGACATAGGATAGCAAGGGAGAGTGGGAGAGAGAGCAGGCAAAAGGAACATGATTATAAATAATGGCTGATTCATGTTTTTTCTTGAGCACAAAAAAAAGTGTGCTACTTTTGTCTTACTTTTCTTGGCCATTTTTGGGTCCTCCTTCTTGCCTGACCCTGTTTGGCTGGCTGATGACTTATCCTGCAAACAATGAACAATGTGTCTATGTTTGACACAACATGTTTCATCTGCAGAACAGCAGTTTACTGTTTCTTGTCATCATCGAGGATACACACACACACACACACAAACAAACAAACACACACACAGAAATGAGCAGTAACATGAGGGACCGGGGAGACACACCTTCTTCTTGCTTGAGGTCTTGGTCGCCTTGCTGACAATCTGTTCTACTGAGCTGCTACTGGGGATGGAGAGAGCCTGATCAGTACCCAGAGAGGGCTGGAGAGAGAGAGAGAGAGAGAGAGAGAGAGAGAGAGAGATGGGAAGGAAGAAGGCAGAGAGGAAACTATTTTTCAGTGGGAGGATGAAAATGGTTTCACAACTATCCACATAAAAAAATAAATGGTTAAATAGGTTGCAATGTTTTCAACCCTGTTACACAAACATTCAATCTCTGTACGTGATTGGATATTACACACCCCACTCTCCACATCAAATAAACAAGCAATGTTATTTCCCCCAACGCAGCTGTGAGCCTAAAAACTCCGGAGGTACTGAGTTTGATCCACTTATGTTCCAGTCACCATGCAGCATGCTGGGTATGTTTACAGACTGCATAAGCAATCAAGTCCCTATCCACATCCACATGAAATATTCAAATATTCAGATTTTAGAGCCAATGCTAATGTCAGCCATAAATGGGGCTGTGATATTTTTTCTGTCTGGTTTTGCAGGTTGTATTTATTAAAGCACATTAATGTACTGAACTTTCCTACATCCATGATTAGGGTGAGATTTGTGCGGGATATGTGGATATCTTCAAATCTCATCATCTCATGTATAAAACATCTCTTTATATAAATTCAGATATCTCTAGACAAGTTGTGCAATCTCTACAGCCCTCTTCTCTGAGCTCTGTCCATAAGGGGTCTATGCATTGCCTAGATGCACATCATCACACACATACACTACTACTAAAACCCAACTCAAAAATTACATACATTAAATGTGAAGATCAACTGCAAAGCTTCAACATTGCTTGTATGTAATAGCCTCCAGCTACACCAACAAAACCCCCACTGCTTAAAACACTCTCCCTGTGTGTGATCAGCAGAGGAATGAGGAGGACCATCCACAGAGATCGGAAAAAGCCTCATAAATCTATAGCCAGTTCTGAAAGACGTGCTTTTTAAAGGTCCTGACTAACTGTATTCTTTTTCTAAGAATTCTTTTTATAACTTTTCTAAAGCACAATTTAACTTCAACCTGAGCATGACTGCTAGGTGCTTTTGGGGCATTTCCTGGGCACAGGTGTTCTAATGTATATTTTAGGCAGTCAAGCTACAACTACAACTCTACATGACAAATACTACAATAACGGAGAATGCCAAACAGACCAAGACCACGACATATGGGCTGTCTTGGCTAAATAAATATTCATGATTCAATCATGAAAATATTGTGAAAACTTACTGACTGGTCTCTCTGGATCTTTAGCTTTCGTCTTTCAACAACTTCCTCATGGGTCAATGGGAAAGGGCTCAAAATCTAGGTGAGAGAGAGAGAGAGGGGAGGGGGGAGAGGGAGGGAAATAACATTCAATAACATGATTGAACAGAGCCTAAAATGTAGTCTAATAGCTATTCTTTGGGAAATGGAACTCATCACAAGGGGACAGGGGTGAAGGGGGAAAATTTCACAGGCGCACCTCTGCCAGTAGAGCAGCCCCTGCATCTCCTATGTGGTTATTAGCCAGAGAGAGACACAACAAGGAGCGGTTGAGGCGTAGACCCTAAGAGGAAAAGAGGGAGAAACCACAGAGCGGGACCATCCACCCAAGCAGATTCAGAACGGCTATACATGTATGTAGGCATATTACAGTATCAAAGGTCAAAACGTTTTGCAACTTACCACTACCTTTAACCTAATACATCATAATTTCAACCAGTACATTACACACGTGTAAGACCTTAAAACTGACTGGTGCTGGCTAACACAATTGTCCACCTAGTTCAGGGATGTCAAACTCATATTAGGAAGTGGGCCGGATTTGTTGGAATGAGACCTTGTGGGGGCCCGTCATTGTCATGGTCATTATCATTTTCTGCATGGGTATCAGAGTGTTATTTGATGTTATCACTTATGAGCAAACAAGTACAAATAATGTGCTGCTGTCATATTCTGCTCTTTCTCTCTTGAAATGCCCCATTTCCATGTTAGTTATTCTGTTTCTTCCATCCTTAGGGAGGTTTGTAGTGCTAGGTTATCAATTTATCATATCATAGAGATATTGCTTATTACACATTGTTGAAGACAACTGGATGTGATCTTTTTTTCTAATGTTCCCTTCCTACCTAAAACATCTGGGGGTTCGTATGAAACCTGCTGGCGGGCCTGATCTGGCCCTTGGGCCTTATGTTTGACACCCCTAGACACCTCTAGTTGCTTGTGAATCTGTAGCAACAGGTCAGATACGAAAGCACAAACTTAAAGCTAAAGAAAGTGTTGGCTAATGCTAACGCACAACGTACCTGTGCAATGTGTTTGGCTCCTGCATCACCGATGGAGTTAAAGGCCAGGTTGAGAGAAACAAGGCTCTTGTTGGCAGATTGGGTGGTGGAGAGGGCTGAGCCAATCAGACGTGCTCCTTCCTCTCCAATCTGATTGTGGCGCAGTGATAGGTGGGCTATACTAACACAGAGGAAGAGAAGCTGGTTAACACTAAGAAAATGCCTCAAGAAACACAACAACAATAACATTTATACAGTATAGTGCTTTATCAAGGCAGCCAAAGTGCTTTAAAGTGAAGGGGGAACCTCATTAACCTTGACCAATGTGTAGCACCCAGCTGGGTGATGCACGGCAGCCATCATGCGCTGCCGTGAACGCTCACCACACACCACATACGGCATGAAGTATGGGGAAAATTAGCTAACTAGCCGAGTCAGAGAAACCCTGCCGTCATTGTGTGTACTGCAGATGTGATTTCATGTCTATAAATAAAAGATGGAAGACCTGCAGCAATTTGCTCAGACACAGCAGACACAGCCCACATTTATGACAGAACTGAGCAGTCTTCCAAACTTGACAGCTTGTAGTCATAGGGCAGCAAGACAACCGTCTGTGATAACAGGAAGATAATGATTTGAGGCTGTTACCCCCAGACTGCCAGGTTCAGGCATTCTTTTGTCTTTCAAGTGCTCTTCCTCGACCACTTAATACGCAGTCTTAAATCACTGGCGTGGAAAATGTCAGGGCACAAGTTAATCATATTTATTACATTTCAGGTTAAATATGAGGTTAACAACACACCTCAATGAGGTTCATATAGAGTGCTTCAGAAGTTCATTAACACTCTTATTTCTTAAATGACAGTGAGCAGTGAGCACCTAATAACCTTAACGTCTTAACTTGTCTCTGATGAGGAGATGAAGAGCACACTGGGGGGAAATGAGAGTAAGAGAGAAAGAGAGAGAAAGAGAGAGAGAGAGAGAGAGAGAGAGCACACAAGACAAGCAGAGGCAGTGACTCACTTGCCGTCCTCAGACATTAGGAGATGGTAGCTGTGCTCAGCCATTGGATTCCCCTCCAACACCACTGTCCTGCCAGAAAAGCAGGAGTCAATCAGCATCGTACTACAGTAATTTCCTGTGTATTAGCCGCATTATGTATAAGCCGCAGGACAGTGTTTTATGCAAGTAAAAAAAAAAAATATATATATAACTAGATGTACCGCATAGCGGTACAAAATATGACCGCCGCTCAGTCCTGTACATCCGTTCCGCAAAAATAAATCACACTTCAATTTGTCTCCATATTTTACTCCATCCCCCACTCTTGAAACTTTTGTGTATGCTTGTTTGGCATGCCTGAGTGTGTGTGTGCGGCTGCACAGAAAGTAGCCTACTGGTGCTGAAAAGGTGAATAGATTGTAGAATAGCCAAAGAAGATGTAGCATTGTTATAAAACCTTTAAAATCTCTAAACAATCACAAGTAGGGCAGTTCATCACAGTTCATCCATTGCAACTGGATTGATGAAAGGTCACTTACACCTGTAGGCTACATTGTATTTGGGAAAAGCAAAAAGGTATCAGCATAATGTTATTTATTTATTTATTTTTTATGTATTTTTAAACAAAAACATCTCTGTCAGTTCCATGCCGTTTTCAACAGCTATCAAAACAAAGGTCATTTTTGGATGGATGGATTTTTTGTGAATGTTTCTTCTTCTACATAAGATTTTAGTCATCTTTAGTTCATGTAATACTTTATTGTCAATGCACAAATTAAGTAACAGTAGTCTGAAACGTTATTGTTAATGCACAAATTAAGTAACAGTAGCCTAGTCTGAAACTTAAATGCTGTTTTACATCTAACCAGTGGCTAAATAACTGACATGTCCAAATGGGCCTTGATGAAATGCGCCGCGAAGACTGTTCATACACATTTTAACGGGCCAAAGTTGAAGAGCTTTTGTCCGTTATTGTTAGTGCAAATATAGGCTGATTCATGTTCCCTTGCATTGTTTAACTGAGGTCCATGGCTAGTCTGGCTTTCATCAGACCAAGCTCAATCTTTTAAGAAATCAAAAAATAAATAGCGGGCAGATCAGACTGGGTTCACCCAGCCTAGTCCATAGGCTCGATATTGTTTAATTTTCCGATTGAGATATCCACGCTCTGGCTATTCTAAATGCAAAAATGCATCAGGGAGTTATGACAAAACTGTAACTAACAAACTAGATCCTAATAGAAAGCTGTTAGCTTCCCTAAGCTACAGGTAGGCCTATTTACAACATAAATTGTCAATAGGCTATGCTGGCGACACAAATAAAATCTCCTTTGGAAACCAATGGCTTATGCCTTACAGTATCAAGCGGACTTAAACTGTCATATCGTGGCGAAAAGTTGTAATAACATTCACGCAGCTCCATGAATCAAGGAAAGCGCGAATGAAGTAGCCACTTCTAAATGGGACCCACTACACAGTAGCTTAAGGTGTTTTGCTAAAGCAGCCATAATGAAATTAAGGTGTCATTGTTTGGATACTTCACACACACATGCTTTTTAATTTCACAGACTACAACTACCAAGCTGTAATCAAAGCACATCGATTCCCCTCTCACACCCTGCACGCACTTAAAACAAAATAAACAGGCGCCTCAGTCTCACGATGTATAGGCAAAACTGTATCAGACCGGTGTAACGTTGGTAAATCTTCCATTGCATAGAATGATTTTGTAGCACGTGCAATAAATGACAGTCGAAAGATACAAACAGTGCTGCTATACATTTGCTTGGTATAACCGCATTTATAGTTTTCTACAAATGCAATAAATCAAATGCCTCCATCACTCAACCAACGCTTAACGGTAACATTACCTAGGTCCTTATTGATATTACAAGATTAACGTACCTGCAGTAAAAACCAAGCATGTCCGATAAACATCCTCAGATTTATTTGAACGCTTTGTATGAAGCGGTAAATTACCCATGAAGCGCCCATTTTTTTCCAACCCACTTTTAACTTCCAACAAAATTACGCCTCACTGCAACGATGCGCCATCTAGTGGACAAACGACTACTTCGCCAATACTGAAAATGCAGCCATGATGATGATGATGAATATTTATTTTGGCTTTCTTTTAATCCTACTGAATTTGTAATTATGTATCGGCCGCTCTAATACCGATAGTATGTGGGTGCCTGTGTGTGTGCATGTGTATATGTGTGCACCGCCATTTACAGAGCCAATGAGTGTACAGTCACTAAATGTACACATAACCTAATTTTTTTAGACCCCCATGGATGAAATTCTATTAAACTTGGCATACCCCCGAGAATGCCAGGTCAATCATACACATAAAATTTGGTGCAGTTCTGAACATCTTAACTGAAGATAGGGGCGATTAAAGCAGAATAATATTGCATTTTCATTTTTTTTAGGGGTGGGGGTGCAAATCACAAATGAGTGATTATGAGCCAGGTTGATGTGGGCCCTTGAGACCAACATACCATAAAAGATTCGTCATCCCTCAGTGCCACGGTTCAGGTAGTTATTTAGGAAAACTTTTTTTTTTTGCGGTTCAGGGGCCCAGCACGGGGTTGGTGGTGGTCCCCGGGACTAAAATGAAATTTTTCCGTAAAAGTCTAGTGGGGCTACATACCCACCAAATTTCATGTACCCCGGTGGTTCGGTGTCCCGGGTATCAATGACCAAAAATTCAGGGAGTAGATGACGGGAAAAAATCTTGAATTGTGTGCATGTGTGCGTGTACAAATTTATGTTTATGTGTGTGGGTGTGTGTGTGTGTGTGTGTATGTGCGTGCTTGTGTGTTTGCCTGCGTATGTGTGTTTGTGCATGTGCATGCATGCGTACATATGTCTACTGTGTGAGTATGTGTCATACGTATGATTACTGTAAATGTATGTGTGTGCGTGTGTATCTGTTTATGCACATGTGTGCACATGGAATGGGTTAACTAACATGACCCCTGGAGGCAAACATACGGAAAAAATTGGTCATCCTAGGCCCTACAGTTTTCGAGATATTCACAGAAAACTGTGTCTGCCCTACCCTCCTTTCGGGGGGTCCAGTCCAGCGGGGGGGCTACAGATCAAAACGAAAAACGATGGTTCCATGCTATCCATGTGGGGTTACATGCCCACCAAGTTTTCGCGGTACCCCCGGTCTTTCAGTGTCCCGGGAATCATTGACGGAAATTTGGGCATGCAAAAAAAAAAAAAAAAAAAAAAAAAAATCTGACTAAACCTATATGACCGCCGCTTCGCTGCGTGGCGGTCATAATAATACCATATTAACTGCCCCCGTGTATTAACCTCATAGCTGAAGACATTTTGCAAAATCAATGTATAAGCATTTAATCTAATCATTGGGAAATTACGGTAACTATCGCAAAACAGGATGAGCAGTAGCACACGCTCATGAATCACTGTGTAAGGGATAATGTATAGAACGCCGGTCATTATTGGGAAAATAAGGTCCGACAGGGCGAACCAGACCCTGATGCGCAGCGGAAGGGTCTTGTTCCGCCCTGAAGAGACTTATTTTCCCAATAATGACCGCCGTTCTATACATTATCCTGCTTAATTCAACGGCTACTTGCCAAAACGAAACAATAAACTCCCCACGATGTGACTTTAGTCTACATAGCCTAGCCTATTTGTTACCATTCATCGTGGCATTTGCTGAAACAAATAGTTCGCAACAACACACACTGAATTAACCGTCTGCTTTCACTTTTGAATGAAGTTCCAGTCCTTGCGTAGTGATATGAAATACCTTAATTAGAAGCACAAACTCCTTTGCCATTGACAGCGGTCATTATTTTTTTCAGAGGTCCTTTCCTCGGAAATAATGACCGCTAGAACTTTGGGAAATCCCATTCAAGTCAATGGAGCGTTTTACTTGCCTTGTGAAGAGCCGTGTAGTAAATTTATGTAATACAAACACTGTTTATTTTTAACAGCATTACTTTTTTCAGTAACAGATGATCTAACTAATTACTGTTCCCAACGTTACAACACTGTTACCGTTACGTTCAACGATAAAATGCGAACATATTTTCAAGTCTCATGCTGTAACTCAGTTATTAACTCAGTTACTTTTTGGGAGAAGTAACTAGTAAAGTTGCGTGCCCAAGGCCGGGTTTGTGCTGCCTGACCACACCTGAGGTTGTAGCACAGGGGCAGGGTGGCCTTCAGGCTGAGGAGAGTATGCGTGGTCAGGTCCGCCTGCCAGAAGCTGCAACAGAAACACAAAGAAACCTCCATTATTCATCACATTCACATTTGGGAGACACTCATACACTAAACAACATGGAGAGACGCACAGAACAGTACAGCTGAAGAGCAAAGTGCTGTGGAATTATTGATCTGTGACATCAGGCTTAAGTTCCAGACTGCTGTGAAGAGTGTTTTTCTCTTTTATTGAAGTATAAAATAGAGTGCAATCAAATACGCCTATGGCAAGTGATAGATCTGTATATGCTCTTTGTTGTTTTCTTCTTCAGAAATGTCAGTGATTTGCCAGCTGTGAAAAGCTGAAGAACATACAAAAGAATGAACACACTATCTGTGCTTCTGAACGCACACAAACAAAATCAATAGTGCCTGTTAGTACGGCGATACCAAAGGACTTTCATCCATTCAATTTCAAAAGGAGGATGCATATATGGGTTTATTATATTTAACCCTTAAAGGAGTACCGTCACGAGAAATGAACGTTCTAAAGAATTCAGGTTCATTGAATTCAACATAGAATTTTAGAACCTTCAATTGTTGCGGAACTTTAAAAACGTTTAAAAACCTACACCTTTAATTAAAGGTGCGATTTGTAGGATTGTTACCGAACGTTCTGTAGGCCAAAATCAAAACACTGGTGAACGTTCTCAAGACTACCAGACGCGAGCCTCTTCTGGGTTGCCAGATGTAATGAAGACTTAGCTAACGCTAACGCTTAGCTAAGACTGACCTGCAGCTGCTTTAACGTTTCTCCAACCATGACCCAGCTACACATTACGGAAACAGTGAAAACAAAAAATACCTCTCTAACATATTTAGCTGAAGTTAGCGATGCAGATGAAGTTTAGCCTAGGCTACCTGTTGTGGAGAAATATGGCCAGCTCTGCGTCAGACTTGATATTCTTCGTTTGACGAAGACGTCACCATCTCAGGAAGCTCCTCCGATGTCCACTTAATTTGTTTCTTGTTTTAATTTTGGAAATTTGCCTGCGTAGGCGTTCATGACTAGCCTACAACTGCCAGCTGTTGACAGTTGGCCTTTGCTAATTTGGCAACCCAAATAGGAGGACGCGCTAGAATTAATAAACGAACATTCCAAGAGATTCCGCCCCGTAACTCATTTTTTTTCATGGGTTTTACGGGTTAGAGTAATGTTGTCAAATAAGCCATTACTTCAATTCATTGTATATCCTTACTCTCTGACAACATATGGTGATCATTTTTGGAATGGTTACAGTTTATTTTCCATTATTTCCTACATACTGGTCCTTTAACCGTCTTTCTTTGTTATTTTCTTTGTTTATTTCTAAGTTATTTTCTCTTCCTCAAGACTCACTGCAGTGTCTGTAGATTGTTCAGCGATGGTAAAATCTTGTTCAGTGCCTTCGTCATGGTCTCGTCCACCTTCCACCCTGAAACAGTACAGTGGCTTTGTTATGCGATACTATCACTCTGAAAATACTCTCCCTTGTTTATTGTTTAAATAAACTCACTTGTTTATTGTTTAAATAAACTCACTCACTTGTTTATTGTTACTGTCATGTGCAACACAACAAGTCATCTTCCATTTGAAATCACTTCCAAAATGCCCAATTATTGACAGTAATAATAACAGTATTAATACACTGTATTATTATACTAGAGTGCTACATTTGCAGGAAATAAACCTCTCATAGTACAACTCCGTAAGCAGTAAATTGTAGTACAAGTAAAAGCTTAACTGCAGCAGAATTCCATTTTATGCTCCTCAGTTTTTCAGTCTTGTTATGAGTCTGAAGCTGCTATCAATCTTTCAAATAATCCACAAAATGCCAACACTGTACATGACAAAACATTCTAGTCCTTACCGAAGACTTTGACTGCTTTGGCACTCCGTGGATCCTCGGTCTCCAAGTCTACCAGTAACTGCCGCTTAGAACACCAAGGACCCTGAGTTTGGCTCTCTGTCAAACCGCAAAATAAATAATAATAAAAGAATAAAGCACAAGCAGATGGCAGTGACTTCTGTGACAGTGACATTGCTTTAAACTTGCTTGTGAACACAACAAAGGTTACACTTAGTCCCAATTTACATAAACCAGCTAATGATATTCTAATATAATTGAAAAATAGTATTCACTTCTTATGCACCTCTCATACATCTTAATCAGTATATGTTTATAAGAAAAATAAACCTAACCCCAGAGTAAGCTAGGCTAAATCTTGTAACAACACATAACCAATAAATTGCACAATGTTAATTACATATTACAAGGACAAATAGGTCTACCTAAGGACAACTAAAATGTTGCTTTGTTAAATCTAATAGGGCTACTTGATGACTGAGAGAGCGACCCACTGATTAACATTTCCAGAGCCACTTCAATCTCACCTCCTGAGATCCCCTTATCCATGGATGGTGACAAGGCTGAGGATCTAGGTGTTACAGTGGGGATTTCACTCAGGCCCAAAAGAGCCGTGACTTCATGAAAGTCCGCTTCCAGATTACCAGTGCACTGGTACTCTTCTGTGGAAGGCCCAATACCCAAATAATCAATGCAGCAATAACTAAAAAGTAGAAGTGGCCTATTAATCAATATAATGGAAAGTGATGTTGAGGTGAACTCGATGAGATCAGGTGCTAATCTGGGCTTACCTATGCTTTGGGCTGGACACCTCTCTTGAAAATTCAGTCCTGTGGAACAAGAGGTCCATCAGGGTACAGACCACTATCCTGAGAAATATTCTTTGGTCACCGCTATTCTGAGATTTACGGCTCATATCAACACATCAAAACAATACCCCTAAGACTGTGCCTGTTGCTCAAATTTATGGTTATCTAATGTCAAAAGAAAAACACAATTAACCAGACGGATTAAAAAAATAGTTGGTAAAGAAGTATAAGATTATTCAATGGCCATTTCTTTTATAATATAATGGGCTACATTAAATATTTCATGGTCACCAGATGGAGGTATGGCACTGCAGTCCAGGCTTTATTTCGATGTAAGCAAGCAGTGAAATGGCGCCATCTGGTGACTGTGCAGCCAATAGCGCCATGAAACATTTCATTTAAAGGTACACTATGCAAGATTTTCACCTTTACGAAGCAAATTTGATGGTAAACAAACTTGTTATAGACAAATCATTCACCTAGCATAGCTATACAGCACAGACGTAGTGAGACGCTAGCGAGAAAACCAGCCATGCAACTTCAAGAACGATGGCCACCAAATCTTGCAAGAATCGTGAAACATTATTGTGATAAACAGAAGCAGCAACACCTGCAAACGTCAAAAAATGCAGTTGGAAAAATGCAGAAATGTATTTACAGTAAAGGTAGACCCACATACATTGTTTCCTGACTGTTGATGCTGTTGTTTATTGTCAGTTTGTGATTCGTGATTGAGTTTGGATATTTCCAGGCTAGCATCGCTACCTTTAACAGGAAATTACGATAGAAAATCGTGTTGTTCCTTACTAATTATTTGTCATCTGATATATTGTGTTTTTCTTTTTAAACTTTGTTCCTTTATAAATTGTGGTGTATCAGTATGGTACATTTTAGAATGTCATTACTCTGACATTCGACATTAGATGACCTTAAATTTGAGCAATGGGCACAGTCAGTCTTAGGGGCTGACAGTTTTCATTAGATTTCTTCCACATTGCTTAAGCCAATTTCTGTTATTCTTGCTGTATAGCCTATACATTTTAGCAAAGTGTAATTTATTATTAAAGTGAAATGGTTTCGGTCAGTGGCGTTAGCTTGAGGACATTTTCGAAGTATTGTTTTGATGTGTTGAATGAGAGTCAATGGGAGCCGTAAACTTGGAATAGCGGTGACCACAGAATATTTCAGACCAGAGCCATGCTCTGTATACAATGACGTTACACTCACCCTCATGCGAAACCTTTTCTAACACATTTTAGCTAGGATATTTGCTCTGTTGTGGTCAAGATCAAACGGAATACGTTACCAACTCAGCCTAATCCATAATAACCAGAATTAACCTATTCCAAGCAGCAATGGCAAACGTCGTCTTGGTGTTTGAGTTAGTTAGCCCACCTGCTGTTTTCGAAGTAATGCCTTCCACTCCCTTCTCGCTTTTCTCTCTTTGCACCCTCTCTTTCTTCTTCATCCTTTGCTTGTGAATGAGTGGTACTTTGGGATTAAGTATGAAATGTAAAAACTGTCCGTTTCATACAGTAAGTTGTCGATAACGGTAACGTAGCCTTTCCAAGTCAACGTTACCACCTGCACTGTTCCTTAACGTACCTAGAACTACTACAGGTAGACCTAACCAAATTAAATTGAATTCTTTAATTGCAATGTATTCGGTACGCCTAATAGGACCCAAAAAATGACCTTCATTCTCGACTGAAAAAAATAAGTGAATGTTATTGGGTGGCGTAAATTTCTCAAGTAGGCTAGAGAAGGTAACACAGGCAAGACAACGCTGACTCTGCTCAGTGCGACGTTCGTTCCCATGACAACACTTCCTGAGAACGTATTTGTCGGCTTGATAAAAGTGTTTTTTGATTGGTTGAATTTAATGTCAAATAAGTGACATTCGAAGGAAGACTGCCCTGTTCTTCATAGAATATAAATTCTACAAAACCTTGCATCTTTACTGCACTAGGGAAGTTTTGGGCTTGTGAGCACCCCAATGTCTCCAATGCTTCTTGCAAAAAACCTTGGCCTTGACATTTAAGCCCTATTTGTAATCCATCACTGTTGAGCTAGACTGTGTCCTTGAGAAAACATCCGAACTGCAAGATCTCTGTGTTCTGAACAGGCCAAATAACAGAGAACATCTCAACAATGAAATCCCATTACTGCTCTCGATGAAAGTGCCTTTTTATAAATAATACAGCACTATTTATTAGTAAAGATGAATGAATGAAAAATTGGGTCTTCAAAATATACTCAAGGAAACAGGTGACTAATGCAATGATTCAATGATAAGGTAAAAGTAACATGACTTCCCTTCTCTGGAGAGAATTACATCACCAAGATTCACAGATAGCATGCCAGTGCACCATTTAATTTAACATGTCAAGAAAACTAGTAGCTCCGATGTAGTCTAGTCTTAAATTCAGAGGCATTTCATGCTGAATAATGACAAAACCCCTCCCCTGTAGAAAATTGGGCGAAGAAGAACTGGGATGGACAAACATTGCTAATAGGCTATGCGTTTTTATTAAAATGCATTTTATTTTAAAAAGAACTTACTGCATAACTAGCAATACACTTAAATTATGCTGTAATGCATTTCTCAAGAGATGAATCTGAGTAGATGTCCGATGCTTCTCTGGTAGAATTCATGAGCAACAAGAAGGTATATTCACAATAATGTAGTGCTTTTTTATTAAAAAACAAACAAACAAACAAAACAAATAGAATATAAAACCAAAAGTAAAAACCAACAGCATTTTATGACTTTAGAATCATAATTACAAACTTTGAACCAGAGTGGAAGAAGTTTTGACAAACTGTACACAACATCACAAAATGTCCGCCAGTCTGCTCATATACAATGCTTGCATCTTATTTTGTGATTGTCTAAAAATAACTAAACCAATCACACAAAAACACACAAATACAAGAAATACAAGCATCATAGTTAATGACCGCTATCACAAAAACGGAACCATTTTTTTTCCCAATAAAAAAAAAAAATCAAAAAGAAAAAGGAAATTAAGAACATGATATCCGGCGCTGACAGCTTCGCCTCTGGGTCCTGTCACGTTCAGAAATATCACGGGTTTGTTTTTTTAGTGTTCAACACTTTGCAGCAAAAAAACGAGGAGCCACTTTTGTTCACTCTCCTCAGGAAAAGAGTAATAATTAACAATAACGTCAATATCGAAAGCTACAGTGACGGGATGTCATGTCAGGGTCACTGCAATGCCCCAATGCCTTCTGGAAAGTTGATCTGACAATCCTTTCGCTCATGCATGTTACATCAAATTTGGGGTTTTAGGCAACGGGTTTTCATGTCTTTCTGGTTGCTCGACCACAGGGTACCTTTCTGCCTGCCCCAAGCTTACATGTGACGAGTATAGAAATACAAATGGTAATAATAATAATAATAATCAATAATAATAATTAATAATAATTAATAATAATACATATAAGGTTGATTCCTGTACAATACACAAAATCCATTATCAAGATATTGCTTTTGGAGACTCCTCTCTCATTTCCCAGTCAGTATATATACATAGCTTGGCACTATACAACGCTTCGTTCTCTGTCAGTTTTTTTCTTATTTAGCCTTCCGCGTCTCCCTCTCTTCTCCTGCCTCTCCACCTGGCGAAGAGGGACAAGCACACACACCTGTCTCTCTCAGCACAGGTGCGGCGGAAAGGAAATCTCATCACAATCTGTTATTAACATTCTCCATGGCAACCAGAAAAAAAAACACCAGGAAAGCAATTATAAAAAGAACCAAAAGACCCCCGACCGCCCTTGACTTACCCCCACCCCCCAACCCACAGAAAATCTGACATCACAAGATACACTGTTTTCTCTGCTTCCATCATATTCCATTTCTACCGTTTAACCATTAATTATAATTAATTCATCAATAACTTTTATCATTGCTTTCAAGCCCTTAGTTTTTTTTCTTTTCAGTTTTTTAAGAATTCTGGTGGTTACCACACACACGCACACACACAAACACACACGGTCATGTACACACATATATGCATACACATACAAACACACACTCACACACACACACACACATACCAGTCAAGACCATGGCACTCTAAGGCGATACTCAGGCCAGCTCCCTCCTGTGCCTGATAACCAATCTGTTCCTTCTCCTATTCGCTGGTGAAGTTTGATGACTTCAAACAGGGCGGGACTAGTTACCTCACAGACCAATCACAAAAAAGCTCTGCTCACAGAAACCCCACCCCTCTCCAATGCTTTGTTAAGTATTACAGTAAAACAGGAAAAAGAAAATGAAAAGAAAGAGAGAGAATATACTTAGTAAGTCATCTGTTTTGTTTTTTGTTGTTTGTTTTTTGTTTGTTTTTTTGTTGTTGTTGTTATGTTTTTTTTTTTTATCTTCTGCAAGACAGCATCTTCCAATACTGTGTGTTAGTGTGTGTGCGCTGCATCCTGGGAGCCTCCGCTGTCCGTGGTGTCAAAAGTGCAGTTTAGCCAAAGCTCCTCCTCAAATTTCCTTGCCTCATCTCCTCTCCTCCTGTCCTCTCTTTCTCCTGGCAGTGTGTAAGCGTGCTACACTGCACTTCCTATCCCCCCCCCCCCACCGCCTCCCTCCCTCATCTGGCTGCTCATTCCCATATAGGATCAAAAAAACGCTTGTCTTTGTCACTCTCGGCCACTAGGGGGCACTACTGGCCCGTTCCTGCTGTTGCTGTGCATCCCTAAGTTCAGTACCTGGCACTGGGAGCCTCTCTGCTACCCTTTCTCCTCCTCCTCTTCCTCGTCTTCCTCCTTCCCCGAGCGTGTCCCCTTGAGTCCCAGGTCCGGGCTCCTCCTCCTCTTCCTCGTCTTCCTCCTTCCCCGAGCGTGTCCTTGAGGAGAGACCAGGGAAGGCGCGAGTCCCAGGTCTGCTCCTCACTCCTCTTTCGTCCGTCTCTTCTTTAAGGTCTGAGTCCCCTTCTAGGAGTTATAAGTCTGTAATTCAGTCTTTCCAAGGCTTTTTCAGTTTAGTTTCTTTTTTGTTTGTTTGTTGTTTTGTGTTTGCTTTGTTTTATTTTGCGTTGTAGAGTTCTCTGTAAAGCGCCACAAAAAAAAAAAAAAAAAAAAATTAAAAATTTTTACAGGTTCCTATGTTTTTGTTTTTGACACTCTCATTGCATCGTCATGGGTTTGAATTATGTCAGGGCCCTGGGCGCCATGGAAACGTCCACACGTCACCCTGAGAAACGGTCACTTTCCTATGAATCCTCTAGTAGGGATTTAGGCTGCGGTGTCCTGCAGATGGAGAGAGAGAGAGAGAGAGAGAGAGACACCTCCTCCTCTGCTTCCGTCTATCTCTCTGCCCAACCTTGCTCCTGTCTTCTCCTCATCCCTTTGCTCCTTCACCCGGCTACAGAGAGGGAAACGTGCTTGCCAGGCAGCAGGGTTGTTGAAGATGACGTCACTTCCTGCCCACTAGGTCACCCAATCCCAGCGTACGTCTGCGCAGCTTCCTCCCAGAGCCCTCCTCCAGCAGGTAGGTCACGTCAATCACTACGGGAAGAGGGAATTGGGACAGATGAGACAATACTCATTCAAACACTCAAACACACACACACAGTACAGACACACACTCTTCACTCACACTACACTCACATCAGTACTGTCCACATCACTTCCTTCTCCCAAAGTTACTCAAACAGAACCAATTATAAGTTTTAGTAACTTAACTGGGCATAAGAATGATTTCTGTCAGTAGTAGAACATTCTAGTTAGACTGAAGCTCTAAATCTCCACAGGCGCACTCAGACAATCCAATTCCATATGGAATGTTCAGTAACTGAACTGGGCATAAGAATGATTCCTCTCAGCCATAGAACATTCCGGATAGACAGAAGTTCTAAATCTCCACAGGCGGACTGAAAATAGCCCAGGGCACTACACTCTCTCACACCTTCCACTGGGTTCCCCCCTCTCTTTTTCCTCTCTTCTTCTACATACACTATTTGTCTTGCGTCTATCAGGCGTCTCTCTTCTATTCTGTTCACCTCACAAACCTTTCGTGTTTTCTGACCCCTGAGCTCCCTGGCCAATGCCCCAATGTTCTTTTCTCAGGTTCCTTACCTCTCACACCTTCATCCTCTCGGCTTTTCATCTCTTATTCATCTCTCTGTTCCCTCATGCCATCACTCTCTCTCCTCTCATCCTTTCATGCCTCTCTTGTATTCCCCTCCCTTACCTTTTCTGACCTCTTAGCATACTACTCACTTTCTCTCTCTCTCACACACACACACAGTTATGGAGTCAAGATAAGTATAGTATTTCTCTCATCTTCTCCCCTTTCTCTCTCTCTCTCTCCCCTCTCTCTCTCTCTCTCTCTCTCTCCCCTTCTCACCCTCTCTCTCTCCCCCTCTCTCTCTCTCTCTCTCTCTCTCTCTCTCTCTCTCTCCATCTCACCCTGTTTGCTGGGCGCTCTGTGCAGCAGCTCCAGTAGGATCTTGTTGAGTCGGTCTCGCTGGGCCTCCCGCCGGCTCAGAGGCGCCGAGTGGTGCAGGGGCGACGACGAGGACGAGGGAACGGCCTCCGACGCCTCTCCCCCACCTCCTCCTTCTCCTCCTCCTCCTCTCTCTCCGCTGAGCCCTCGCCCATCTCCCTCTGCTCCTCCAACTCCTCCGCCTCCTCCTCGGGCTCCTCCTCCTCCTCGTCGGCCTCTCCAGGCGGATGCGGCTGGGTGCCGGGCTGTAGTCGCCCCAGGGCGCCGCTGGTCTCGTCCTGGGGGGCGTCTGGCTCCTGCTCCAGCCCCGGCGCTGCACCTCCTCCTACTCCTCCTCCACCGGCTCCTCCTCCTCGGGTTCCCACCTCCTCGGTGTCGCGGGGGAACGGAGCGGAGCCCCGGTCCTCGTCCTCGCAGGGTGTCGGTCCTTTCGGCCGCTCGCTCTTCCAGGCTGAGCGGCCGCCGTTGCGCTTGTAGTTGTCTGGGACATAGTGGGGCTGAGGGACAGAGAGAGAGAGAGAAGAAGAGAGAGAGAGAGAGAAAGAGCAGAAGAGGGGGGAAGAAGGGAAGCGAGAAAAAGAAAGAAAGAGAAGGAGAGAGACAGAGAAGGAGAGAGAGAGAAAGATATGAGAAATGAAAAAACATGACAAAATGCATTACTAAGCAGCTTTGAACCACCCACCACATCCTAAACACTTATCTGATCACGCTAAGCATAACTCCCAATGACACACACACACACATACACACACACACACACACACGAATTACACAGTTCCTTAAAAGTAACGCATAAGTGTTTTCACAGAAAACTCATGACACAGAACGTCCATTACACAAATGATGCAGTATTTTTCATGTTACTGCAAGCCACACTAACACTCCCCCCACACACACACACACACACACACACACACACGGTCCCAGTGACCAGAACTCACAGAGAAGTCCCTCTTGGGTGCCAGCCGCTTGGGGAAGTGGTTGAAGGCGTACGGTTTGGTGCACACGGGGTAGCGGTTGCGGTGGATCTTGTAGAAGAGGTGTGCGGACTTGTCCAGCCGGTAGTCACAGATGTATACATCCTGCTCCTTCACGCCCTTGGGTCTCCCTGCAGGGGTCAAAGGGACGGGTTAAGGGTCAAAGGTCATTTCAGAAATGTAAGCAGGAAGGCTTAGAAGGAACGATTGGTGGAAATATGCCATGACACTTACACAGATTGCTTAGTCAGCCAAAGAAAACTCCTTGTCATATCCTAACTCATACACCTGACATGTCATGACATCATGGGAACCACAGACATGTAAACGCATTCGTTTTGGTGAACATGAAACTGAAAGTGTCTCTGCCGTCGTGTGTGTGTGTGTGTGTGTGTGTGTGTGTGCAAGCGTGTGTGTGCGTGTGTGCGCGCATGTGTGTGTGTGTGCAAGCGTGTGTGTGTGCATGTGTGTGTGTGTGTGTGTGTGTGCAAGCGTGTGTGTGTGTGTGTGTGTGTGTGTGCGTGGCGTGTCTGTGTGCAATGGTAATGCCGCGTGTGTGTGTGTGTGTGTGTGCGTGCCGCGTGTGTGCAAGCGTGTGCAAAGCGTGTCGCGTGTGTGCAAGCGTGTGTCGCGTCGCGTGTGTGCGTGTGTGTGTGTGTGCGTGCCGCGTGGCGTGGCGCCGGTGTGTGTGTGTGTGTGTGTGTGTGTGTACCTTTGCAGTAGGTGTAGAGGTCCAGCACGCAGCAGGGGCCCACCACTGCCTCCAGAGGGATGATCTCGTACAGTGGCACCCTGAAGAGCTCGTTCTGGTAGAACCTCCGCGACGGAGAGTGGTGCGTCTCGTGCGGTCGGAAGTAGTGATGTCCGAAGGCAAACCGTTCCCCTCTGCACACACACCATAAAAAAGCATTACAGACTGTTTGATGCCACCTGTCCAGGTATGCTGATTGATGTGTGTGTGTGTGTGTGTGTGTGTGTGTGTGTGTGTGTGTTTGTGTGTTAATACTGATAATAGGCTGAAAAACTGTAGAGAGCGTTTGGTCTTTCAAGGCTGGATGTGTGCCTGAGTGTAAACTAGGAGAATCCTCTGTGTGTCTGAACAGCAAAGCTAGTATGGTCGGGGGCTGTATATATGTGTTCTTTGAGGTCTTGCTGTTTCTCTTGTGTTCATAGTCTGTGTTTGAGCTTTGTGTGTGAATCACTAACGCTGTGTGTGTGTGTGAGTGTGTGTGTGTGTGTCTGTGCTTAGTCTGTGTTTTTTGCTTCTTACTTTTCGTTCTTCCAGAGCTTCTCGATGCGGAAGATGTCCAGCTTCTCTCTGTTGATGTGAGATAGGAGCCGGTAGGACTGTCGTACAGGCTGACCTTCTGGCGTCCGCTTGCTGTCCCTCATCAAGTACACGCAGTCCCCTACACACACACACACACACACACACACACACACACACACACACACACACACACACACACAAACACACACACAGCGTTAGTGATCTGTTTGTGTAATCCTAACTTCTCCAAGTTCTTGTGGTTCGGAAAAAGAGTCTTGTACATAAATAGACTGAGGACTCTTTAATGCAAATGAGAGTTTAATGAGGTTTGAAAATAGTACAAACCCATTAGGAACCACCATTTCAGCTGAAGTACAATGGTACTTGACATTCTCAGAACCATTTCTCTTTTTAATTGCTTCACTGAGTTCATCCTTAGGTTAAATTACAAACACACACACACATACAAACAAACACAAGTACACACGCACAGACACACACACACACAAAGGGATGCACTTACTGTACACACACACACACACACACACACACACACACACACACACACACACACACACACACACAGACAGACACTAGTTTGTACCTTGGTGTAGCAGCAGGTCATCTCTGAGTAGGCAGATGTAATAGATGGAGCCAGCCTGGGCGTAGCTGGGCTGAGGCACCATGGGTACCTCCTGTGGGTGACCACACAGAAGAAACCAAACGCCAATACATTACATTACATTACAGAGAAAAAATACACACACACAAAGGGATACATACACATACATACACATACACACACACACACAGGCATGCACCATGGACAGCTCCAGTTGGTGACCACACAGAGAAGAAACCAAACTTTACTTATTCACTTTTATCCAAAGCCTCTTACATATGTCAATTATTACCTTAAGTGCCTTGTTGTACCTACAACTATTGCATGATAACCCACTTAGCCCCTATGCTACCACTGCCAAAATGGAGAGGGGGAGGCTGGAGGTCACAGGACAAAGGAAGAGCGAAGGTTAGAGGTCAGGGGTCACATACCCGGTCCACAGGGCGGGGGTCACACTGCTCACACAGGTAGTGTTCCACCTCGGCCTCCAGACGCATACAGTCACAGTGCTGCCACACCTGAGAGAGAGAGAGAGAGAGAAAGAGAGAGAGAGAGAGAGAGAGAGAGAGACATTTACATGTATTCATTTAGCAGATACTTTAGTACCAAACCAAGCTTACAAAATGAATATTAACATTCAAGCTACATTGCAGAGGAGACCTTAGGTAACAATTAATACTACAACAATAAATACTACTACCACAGAATGCGAGTGCAGAAGTTTAAGTACTGGTCAAGGTGTGGTCAAAGTAAGTGCATAGTAAGTGTATATTAAGTGTATAATAAGTGCATGGTAAGTGTATGGTAAGTGTATAGTAAGTGTATAATAAGTGTATAGTAAGTGTATAGTAAGTGTATAGTAAGTGCATGGTGAGTGTATATTAAGTTTATAGTAAGTGTATAGTAAGTGCATGGTGAGTGCACAGTAAGTTTATTGTAAGTGTATAGTAAGTGTATAGTAAGTACATGGTAAATGCATGTTGGGTTGTTAGAAGTGTTAGGAGAGGAGATACTCTCAGAAGAGTTGGTTCCTCAAGAGCTACTTGCAGATAGAGAGGTAGAGGGCTCTGGTAGCAATTGGTAGGTCGTTCCACCAACAGAAAAGAACAAATGAGAATAGTCTGGATTGCTGTGTGTGTGTACGGGCGCCAGTGCCAGACCAAGTTCCTTGGAGGAGCGTAGCGGCCGAGGGGTAATGTAAGCCTTCATAGGAGCGTTTAAGTGAGTGGGAGCAGAGCCAGAAATCACTTTGTGGGCAAGCAGCAGTGACTTGAATTTGATGTGGACGGCTAAGGATAGCCAGTGGAGCTCAATGACCCGCAGGCGGGAGAGAGAAAGACATGGGGCATGGGAAGGGGCTGATATGAGAAAGAGACAGAGAGAGACGGACAGAAAGAAAAGAAAGGGGAGACATAGGGCACAATGGAGAGCAAGAAACAGAGGGATGAAAAGGAAGTTATAAGGGAGACAGAACAGAAGAAGAGAGGAAGGAGAGAGAAGATTTATAGAAGGACAACAACAGACAGATAAAGAGACGGAAAAGGAAACAGAAAGGGAAGAGGAGAGTAAAAAGCATGAGAAGGGAAACGAGAGACATTAAAGGTGCGATTTGTAGGATTGTTACCGAACGTTCTGTAGGCCAAAATCAAAACACTGGTGAGCGTTCTCAAGACTACCAGGGAGCCTCTCCTGGGAGCCAGATGTAATGAAGACTTAGCTAGCGTTAGTTGACCTGCAGCTGCTTTAGCGTTTCTCCAACCATGACCCAGCTACACATTACGGAAACAGTGAAACAAAAAATACCTCTCTAACCAGCGTAACATATTTAGCTGAAGTTAGCGATGCAGATGAAGTTTAGCCTAGGCTACCTGTTGTGGAGAAATATGGCCAGCTCTCGTCAGACTTGATATTCTTCGTTTGGCGAAGGCGTCACCATCTCAGGAAGCTCCTCCAATGTCCACTTAGGCCTAATTTGTTTCTTGTTTTAATTTTGGAAATGTTCCTGCCTCCCGTGGCGTTCATGACTACAACTGACAGCTGTTGACAGTTGGCCTTTGCTAATTTGGCAACCCAAATGGGAGGGAGGCCCATTATTAATACAGCTATTCTAGAATTAATCGTTCAAAACATAGCGAAAATTCCAAGAGATTCCGCCCGTAACTCATTTTTTTTCATGGGTTTTACGGGGTTTTACGAGTTAAGTAATGTTGTCAAATAAGCCATTACTTCAATTCATCGTGTTTCCTTACTCTCTGACAACATATGGTAATCATTTTTGGAATGGTTACAGTTTATTTTCCATTATTTCCTACATACTGGACCTTTAAGAGTCCAGTGTTACATTTAGAGCACCCATTACAGAGAGTACGACAAGTGCTACATTTAGAGCACCCATTACAGAGAGTACGACAAGTGCTACATTTAGAGCACCCATTACAGAGAGTATGACAAGTGCTACACTTAAAGCACCCATTACAGAGAGTACGACAAGTGCTACATTTAGAGCACCCATTACAGAGAGTACGACAAGTGCTACATTTAGAGCACCCATTACAGAGAGTACGACAAGTGCTACATTTAGAGCACCCATTACAGAGAGTACGACAAGTGCTACATTTAAAGCACCCATTACACCTACAACTCCAGCTCCTGGTGGTGACTCAGTGATTGCATAATCCTCTCATGTAAACTAACTCTTGAGATTAGCGTGTGTCTAAATCCCGGTAGATCCCGTAGCAGATGCTATGATCTCCATGTGTTTGATCTCACCATGCACTTCTCGCACTGGATCATCAGGCCCTCGTCCTTGTACATCCCGCAGATGCAGCGGATGATGTCGTCGTCCTTGTCATGGCTGCCGGCGCTGCCGTGGTGATGGTGGTGATGGGCGTGGTCCCGCTCCAGCGAGTCGGAGCTGTCGGCCTCGCTGGCCGTCTCGCCGACGATCTCGTCGATCTGGACGGCCGCCTCGTGCCGAGCGCCGTAGTACGCCTTCCTGAGCCGACAGACGTCGCGGCCCACCGCCGACTTGCGCCCGTAATACTTCTGCACGTGTAAACAAACACACAGGCTTATCACTGCAGCTCCTCAAAACACAAAACTCAAATGTGTTTCAATGTGTTGCTCTTGCAGAGTACTGATAGAGTCTACTGCTATAGTACTATGTGACTAGTCACTCACACACCTATCTACAGTATCCATAATACTTCAAATGACCTATGCTATACATAATATTCAAATGATTACCTATGCTATACATAATATTTCGATTGATTACATAGTTCAAATGCTTACCTATAGGATACATAGCCTAATACTTCAAATATATAATACTGCATCCCACATTTCAGCCCCCCCGCCCCCATACACACACACACACACACACACACACACACACACACAAACACACAAACACACAAACACACACACCACTACACCGGCTTAGTCAGACAGATTCCATTCTATTAATATCAAACTACTACTAAGGAAGCCAAATGTCACGGCTCTGCCACTGACTCATGGGGGTGAAATGTAGTAAACACAATCTGTGTAAGCATATGTGGGCTGAACTGACTGGGACTGCTGCTCTGGAAGTGTGTGCGTGTGTGTTTGTGTGTGTTTATGTACACAATATGCACTGTATGTGTGTGTAAGTGTTTATGTATGTGTTTGTGTTTATGAACATACGTGTGTGTGTGTGTGTGTGTGTGTGTTTGTGTGCTTGTTTATGAACCTGTGTGTGTGTGTGTGTGTGTGTGTGTGTGTGTGTGTGTGTGTGTGCTAGTTTGTGTGTGTGTGTGTGTGTGTGTGTGTGTGTGTGTGTGTGTGTGTGTGTGGGTGTTTTGTGTGTGGGGGTACACATGGCATGGTGCTCTGACCTCTGCATTGCGGAACACCTTGAGCATGTCCGAGTCGAAGGCCTCCACGGTTTTATAATGACCCGTTAGAATCTGCTTCTCTATGGTACTCAAGTCCAGCGGGTCAGACACCTTCTCATAGTACTGTGTGTTCCTGAGAGAGAAACACAGACATGCACACATCAGCCGTTATGAAACACACACCCACACACATACGCACACATGTCAGACACACACACATATACACAGT
>NC_063208.1:8302802-8307802 GCF_017589495.1 Alosa alosa
ATTATAAAGGAAGAAATAGGGGGCAGAAGGGGTCAGTCATAAAAGACAAGAAATCAGACAAGAAAGACATGAAAGCAGATAGATAGATAGATAGATAGATATAGAGATAGATAGATAGATAGATAGATAGATAGATAGATAGATACTTTATTCATCCCGAGGGAAATTTTAGAAGGCTGTGTGTACAGAGCCCGTGTGTACAGAGAGAGGGAGAGGGAAAGGCAGTTAGGGCAAGAGAGTTTAGACAGCCAGAAGGAGGAGGATGACATGGAAAAGAGCGATGGAAATGCAAGATGAAGGCATGTGGAGGAAAAGAAAACAAATGAGAGAGATAACAGAGAGAGAGAGAGAGATAAAGAGAGAGATAGGGAAATAAAAGAGCTGAGGGAGATAACAGAGAGATAGAGGGAGATAAAAGAGAGAGGGAGGGAGATAAGAGAAAAAAAATCAAAAAAGAGATCCAGAAGAGAGAGGGAGATAAATAAAAAAGAGGGGTCAAAAAAAGAGAGAAAAAAAAGAGAGAGAGAAAGAGAGAGAGAGGTGTCAAAAAAAGAAGAAAGGGAGATAAAGAGGAGGGTTTTTGGGGAGAAGAGGAGGAGATAACAGAGAGGGGAGGAGTAAAGAGAGAGAGAGGGAGGGAGATAAGCTGAGAAGGTTGAAAGGGCTGACAGAAGGAGGTGGTTTAGTGAACAGGAGACAGTTTGAGGAGTGGAGGAGGAGGTGTTTTTGGAGAAGGAAGTGTTTTTGGGAGGAGGAGGTGTTTTTGGAGAAGGAAGTGTTTTTGGGAGGAGGAGGTGTTTTTGGAGGAGGAGTTGTTTTTGGGAGGAGGAGGTGTTTTTGGAGAAGGAAGTGTTTTTGGGAGGAGGAGGTGTTTTTGGAGGAGTTGTTGTTTTTGGGAGGAGGAGGTGTTTTGGGAGAAGGAAGTGTTTTTGGGAGGAGGAGGTGTTTTTGGAGAAGGAAGTGTTTTTGGGAGGAGGAGGTGTTTTTGGAGGAGTTGTTGTTTTTGGGAGGAGGAGATGTTTTTGGAGAAGGAAGTGTTTGGCATGAAAGCAGATAGATAGATAGATAGATAGATAGATAGATAGATAGATAGATAGATAGATAGATAGATAGATAGATAGATAGATAGATAGATAGATAGATAGATAGATAGATAGATAGATAGATAGATAGATAGATAGATAGATAGATAGATAGATAGATAGATAGATAGATAGATAGATAGATAGATAGATAGATAGATAGATAGATAGATAGATAGATAGATAGATAGATAGATAGATAGATAGATAGATAGATAGATAGATAGATAGATAGATAGATAGATAGATAGATAGATAGATAGATAGATAGATAGATAGATAGATAGATAGATAGATAGATAGATAGATAGATAGATAGATAGATAGATAGATAGATAGATAGATAGATAGATAGATAGATAGATAGATAGATAGATAGATAGATAGATAGATAGATAGATAGATAGATAGATAGATAGATAGATAGATAGATAGATAGATAGATAGATAGATAGATAGATAGATAGATAGATAGATAGATAGATAGATAGATAGATAGATAGATAGATAGATAGATAGATAGATAGATAGATAGATAGATAGATAGATAGATAGATAGATAGATAGATAGATAGATAGATAGATAGATAGATAGATAGATAGATAGATAGATAGATAGATAGATAGATAGATAGATAGATAGATAGATAGATAGATAGATAGATAGATAGATAGATAGATAGATAGATAGATAGATAGATAGATAGATAGATAGATAGATAGATAGATAGATAGATAGATAGATAGATAGATAGATAGATAGATAGATAGATAGATAGATAGATAGATAGATAGATAGATAGATAGATAGATAGATAGATAGATAGATAGATAGATAGATAGATAGATAGATAGATAGATAGATAGATAGATAGATAGATAGATAGATAGATAGATAGATAGATAGATAGATAGATAGATAGATAGATAGATAGATAGATAGATAGATAGATAGATAGATAGATAGATAGATAGATAGATAGATAGATAGATAGATAGATAGATAGATAGATAGATAGATAGATAGATAGATAGATAGATAGATAGATAGATAGATAGATAGATAGATAGATAGATAGATAGATAGATAGATAGATAGATAGATAGATAGATAGATAGATAGATAGATAGATAGATAGATAGATAGATAGATAGATAGATAGATAGATAGATAGATAGATAGATAGATAGATAGATAGATAGATAGATAGATAGATAGATAGATAGATAGATAGATAGATAGATAGATAGATAGATAGATAGATAGATAGATAGATAGATAGATAGATAGATAGATAGATAGATAGATAGATAGATAGATAGATAGATAGATAGATAGATAGATAGATAGATAGATAGATAGATAGATAGATAGATAGATAGATAGATAGATAGATAGATAGATAGATAGATAGATAGATAGATAGATAGATAGATAGATAGATAGATAGATAGATAGATAGATAGATAGATAGATAGATAGATAGATAGATAGATAGATAGATAGATAGATAGATAGATAGATAGATAGATAGATAGATAGATAGATAGATAGATAGATAGATAGATAGATAGATAGATAGATAGATAGATAGATAGATAGATAGATAGATAGATAGATAGATAGATAGATAGATAGATAGATAGATAGATAGATAGATAGATAGATAGATAGATAGATAGATAGATAGATAGATAGATAGATAGATAGATAGATAGATAGATAGATAGATAGATAGATAGATAGATAGATAGGAGGGAGGAGGTGTTTGGAGGAGGTGTTTTTGGGGGAGGAGGATGTTTGGAGGAGGTCAAAATGTTTTAGGAGGAGAGTGTTTTTGAAGGAGGTTGTTGTTGTTTAGAGAAGAATGTTTTAGGAGGAAGGAAGATGTTTTGGGTTTAGGAGGGTGTTTTGGGAAGGAGTGTTTTAGGAGGAATGGGGAGGGGAGGTGTTTTTTGGGAGGTCAGGAGGGAGGGTGTGTAAGGACTCCCAGCCGGAGGACCATGAGGCATCCCTGCAGGCAGGATAGACAACAGACCAGAGCAGGAGGGACCGGGGGGAGGGGTGTGTCGTATGTGTGTGACATTGTGTGTGTGTGTGTTCTCACCTGTTCAGGCAGTCGTCCTGACAGCCCTTCTCGGCGTGGTCCTCCGGGGCACGGCAGTTACAGGTGGTGGCCTCGTACCCCGACAGAGGCTTCACGTCCACATACACATCTACAGCACACAGGAGACGAACACCGTCCGAGTGTTAAACATATTGTGCACCACTTGCTGCCAGCCCCGCACTTACCCACCCCACTACACCAACATGCTGTTGTACACCCACATACACCTGCACCTGCGTACCACTGTGTAAACCTGCACACACCTGACATGGCAGCCTACCACACCTGAAGCGTAGCAGCACACTGCCACCTGCCTGCACCCCTGACACTTACCTGAAATAACGGCCACACTGCACCTGACGTGGGACAGCATGCCTGCCTGCCACCTACACAATGCATAGATGACATACCTGAACCTGCAGCACACACTACGGATGGAGCGGACGTACATGCCTCACTGGGGTGGGACACACCTGGTTTAAATAAGGGACATATTCCCATCTGTAAGGAAATGAACATAACATGTGGAAGGCGGGAAATCACAAATCTGCTGTGGGTATACTGGAATCACACACATGGGGCAGCCGGGCATAATCCATCAGGCTTAAGAGCAGATGACGTGTCGGACACAGACACACAGAGGTGGCCGTATTCTGACAGAACTCAGGGTGAGGAACAGGTGGAGAACAGAGAACGCTACTCACTGGATCGGATCTTCTTGTAGAGTGGGACATCAGGTCTCTTATAGAGCTGAGAGAGAGAGAGAAGAATGACAGCAGCGATAAACAACCTGTCCTCAGGGGTCTGTGTGTGTGTGTGTGTGTGTGTGTGTGTGTGTGTGTGTGTGTGTGTGTGAGAGAGAGACAAAGAGGGAGAGAGTGAGAGAGAGTGTGTGTGTTGTTGACCACTAAAAGTGAAATGGCTGAATCACCTGATCGTGTTTCCACAGCCACAGGATGTCATAAGGCAACTGGAAGTCAATGCACTTAGAGTGACAATCAGTGATTACTCTTCCTGTAACAAGACAGAAAGAGCACAGAAAAAAAGAGTGTGAGTGAGAGAGAGAGATTGACAATCGGTAGTACTCTTTTATCGGTATATGTGCTCTCAAGAATTACCTAGAATGTGTTAGTTTAAGATTGTGTGTGTGTGTGTGTGTGTGTGTGTGTGTGTGCTTTGGCTTGCCAATATGTGTAGACGAGATAAGTCTCTGTGTGTGTGTGTGTGTGTGTGTGTGTGTGGGGGGGCTTACCGACGTGGATAGGCGCAGGGAAAAGGCCATACTCATGTTCTCCTGGAATATACTCCAGTTTTTCTTTCTTCAGCTGCAGCAGCTGACTGCGTGGACTAAGAGAGGAGAGGGAGCGCATCACCTTATTCTCTGTGTCATCTCATATGACCGCATGGGCTTATCTTCATTAATGCACTCACACTGTTTATGGAGTAGTGGTAGTAAGGGTGTTTTGATGTTGGTGTCATTTGACTAATGAAATGTATCATGCAATCAAAATTAAATCTACCCATAATGTACAGTTTATTAGAAAATAATGTGTAATTAACTCCTAAGACCCATTATATGGTTTTCTCTTATGTTTTTTTTACAAACTTACTCTTCAGTTTTGTACACATCCGAATAAAGCCCCGCCTTCTGGAACTTCTTCTTGGGCGGTCTGGAGGCTCTCTTCTCCCGTTGGGTGGGCACGGCGGTGGGCGGGGCCTGTTCTACGGGGGCGGGAGCAGGGGCGGGGCTAGGGCCTTCCGCGACGGAGGCCTGACCTTCAGGTTTCCTCTCCAGCGCGCTGCCAGACAA
>NC_063208.1:8310302-8345302 GCF_017589495.1 Alosa alosa
GTGTCAGTATTCACTGGGTTGTATAGGTACTGTCAGTAGTCAGTATTCACTGGGTTTTATAGGCACTGTCAGTATTCACTGGGTTTTTATAGGTATTGTCAGTATTCAGTATTCACTGGGTTTTAAAGGTATTGTCGGTATTCACTGGGTTTTATAGGTATTGTCAGTACTGCACTGGATTTTATAGGTGTTGTCAGTATTCACTGGGTTTTATAGGTATTGTCAGTATTCACTGGGTTTTATAGGTATTGTCAGTACTGCACTGGATTTTATAGGTGTTGTCAGTATTCACTGGGTTTTATAGGTATTGTCAGTACTGCACTGGGTTTTATAGGTATTGTCAGTATTCACTGGTGAAGATGTCAGTGCAAAGTGTTTTGTGTACTCTATTTGTGTGTAGTTATAAGAATTGATCAGTAAGACATGTGACAGGAAGTTACAATATGTCAAGAGGAAGACATGGAAATAAATATGACGGAAATTACGGCAGCATGCCAATGTAGCTATGAATAGAAACAAAGTGTAAAGTTGACGTTTGGTGAGCTAAGGTACAACAGGAAGCTATTGTGGCTCTTGGTATTTGCTTGTTGGCACAAATGTCTGGGACAACAGAAATCGAATACTACAGAAGAACAGCCAATCCCATTCACAATAAACCCTTAAAACCATGTCAGACTTAGCGCCGGAAGTAAACAAACTAACTAGCCTAACGCCATGAGTCTTGTTCGCGCACTTAATCCATCTAAGACCACTTAATACATCACCGGCCTTAAAGATATTCACTCCTTAATTACATAACTGAAAGGTATCCATATCAAGAAGCATAATCGGATCATTCAGCATAGTAGAGGAAGGATGTGATCAAAGGACTAAGAGACTCATGACGGATGTACACTGTGTGTATGTTGCATGCACACACACACACACACACACACACACACACACACACATATATAGTGTGAAAGAGGGCTGTGTAGAGAAGGAAGGTTAGAGCAGCGCAGCTATCACTGTCATCATGTGAATGGGGATGGAGCAATTTGGGTGATAAAGTGCTGAGGTATGAGTGTAATATGAGTGTGCAATAAAGTGTAGAGGTATGGGAATGTGTGTGTGTGTGCGTGTGTGTGTGTGTGTGTCTGTGAGTGGGTATGAGTATAAGGTGTTAGCACCTGCGTGTGTGTGCGTGTGTCTTACTATCTGTCTGTGTGTGTGTGTGTCTTACTATCTGTCTGTGTGTGTGCGTCTGTCTGTGTGTGTGTGTGTGTGTGTGTGGCAGTGAGCAGCAGCATGGCTGTAAGCAGTGTAAGCAGCGTCACAACGCTGTCGTTGGCTGACCATTGGACGACCCCGTGTCCTGGGCTCTAATCCTGGATTACCCTGACTGGGTTCACACCACGCCACACACACAGCCCTGAGACCCTCCAGTCTCTCTCTCACACACACACACCACGCCACACACAGAGCCCTGAGACCCTCCAGTCTCTCTCTCACACACACACACACACAAACACACACCACGCCACACAGACAGCCCTGAGACCCTCCAGTCTCTCTCACACACACACAAACACAGACACACACACAGACCACAGATGCATTCACACAAACCACAGATGCATTCACACAAACAAACACAGACACACACACTATACCCACAGATGCACACACATAAACACAGACACATACACACACAACACAGTACACACACCCAAACCACAGACACTCTCACACAAACACACCACAGATGCATTCACACAAACCACAGATGCATTCACACAAACAAACACAGACACACACACTATACCCACAGATGCACACACATAAACACAGACACATACACACACAACACAGTACACACACCCAAACCACAGACACTCTCACACAAACACACATATATACACACAGCCCTCGTCCATCAAAAGGCAAAGTGCAATGCCTGGAAGGCAGGAGAATCATTACACAAAGCTCTCTATCTCACCTGTTCAGTAATATTCAGTGCAGCTGTAGTCTATATATATCTCTGTGTGTTGTGTGTATGTGTATAGAGAGAGAACAAGCCTACACAAGTTCTGAAACCACACTTTGCTATACAGCACTACCTGTCAGGATCAGCCTAAGAGTAAGAGAAACCTCCTCTAGAAACCTCTTTCTGCTTAAGAGCCCTCCACTTCACTTCATTACTCTGCTGTGGCTGCTGCAGAACCATTACACTGAAGGCAAGACTATTAACGGAGTGCTGTGCTATGCTGCTACACTACGCTATTCTATCCCATCTTGTCCACATCAATACCAGAGGAGTCTCTGAGGGGGGTTCAGCTAACCTCATTCAGCTGAGCTATACCCACACCAGCACACCCGTACGCAGCTAAAGACACTAGCTAGCTAGCTAGAGTAACACTAGCTACACTAACTAACTAACTAGCGGGAGCTGCTGCTGCTGCTGGTGGTGCTGCTGCTGGTGGTGGTGGTGGTGTAGAGGCCTCCACAGTGGAGCTGTGACCGTGTGTCGGGCACATGCCACATGCCATTGGACGTCCACACAGTACTCCGCAGGACACGCTGCAAGAGCAGCTATATTTGGAGCGTGACAACACGTTTGGTGCATTAATTCTCTCCTCTCTCTCCCCCTCTCTGTCTCTCTCTCTCTCTCCCGCTCTCTCCTTCACAATGTCAAGCTGAAATGGGGCCAACTTTAAACGGTCCAAGATATTTGCATTCAGTCACAAAAATCACACAGCGTGCCATATGGTGTGTGGACACAGCAGAGGGCCAGTGGAGAAACTAAAGACACCAGTGGACAAGCCCAGACGCAATTACTGCAAAACATACACACACACACACACACACACACACACACACACACTGGCTACCGTGCAAATACCTCTAAAACATACTGACTGGACACTGTAGTAATACAATACAACTGTGACACATGACTGAAGGACAGAGTTACACACACGCACACACACTCATCCATGAACACACATACACACGCACACACACACACATCAGAGGACAAACACTACCTCTCAAAAGTTTGGAATCACTTTTTCTGTTGTTTTTATTCAGTAAAATAACAAAATGCAGGTTTAAATTGTCATCAGAGAGAAGTTTTATGCTACATTATTTTACATTTTCTACAATGTTTGGGAGGATTGCATACAATAGTTCAGAGCCACTGAAGCTGCTACAATTTACTGCTTAATTAATTCCATTAGTGTAACAATTCCTATCAATGTTATCCAAAGGCGTCTTGAAATTTCCTGCATGTACAATTTCAAAGCTTGTTCACAACTTACGTACATTGTGTGTATAGCGCTCGAGGCAATTGTACAGGTCTATGTATCTGTCAAAAAAACTAGCTATACATTTCTTGAAAAACACTGAAAGTATGTGCTTCCAAACTTGAGCTGCAGTGAGCATGGGCCTCAGGCACATCACAGAGGCACTAGCATAGACAGGCAACAGACACATCAACAGCTAGCAATGGGGGACAAATTGATTTAGTTGAGTACTGTGATATTTCTCTAAAAATAGTACTGAATTATGTCAGAGGTCATATATCAATCTTTTTGTTTACGAGTTAACCTAGTGGTGGTAAGACTGGCATACTCTGCATACCAATAGGTTTCTAAAGAAACCTACTTCTTAAATTGTCTGCTTATGGAGCACTGCTGACTTATTCATTCTTTTCTCTTAATGTCTTCCTTGTTATGTCTGTAATGCTTTGAAATTCTTTTATTGTAGTTCCTTGTTATTCTAACCGGATTCACATTTTTAATATAAGCAAAACTCTAGTGTAAATACCCAAGATAATACACTGTAATCCCTTTCTCTATCCACACCAAACTGACTGACTGACTGACTGAGACTGACTGATTGACTGATTGACAGGACAGAGAGTAGAGCTACCCCAAAGGCAGAACGCAGATACAACAACCAGAGACAGAAAAGAGGGACAGCACAGATATCAAAGAACACACAGGAGAGAGCCACCACTACTCGTATACACAGAGCAGAGAGAGAGGGAGAGAAGGAGAGAGAGAGAGAGAGAGGGAAGAGAGAAAGAGAGAGACAAGCATGTCACAAACTCGTGTTTTCAAGTCTCTTTTATTGCCATTCAGCCAAGCTGGGGAGATGTGTTGGGATAGCAGGAGGGGAGGATTAGCAGACAGGCACACACTAACGATACACACCGGCGAGCACTGCATGGAGACCAAGCCCCATAGCAATGAATTTGAGGCACAGCACACATACATACATACATACATACATACATACATACATACATACACACATACATACATACATACAATACATACATCAAAGGCCCAGCAAATGGAAAAAGTGGCACTTAACTTGGATAGTCTACCTTGCAAATTTATTTTTTATTGTTTGTTGAAGAAATTACTGAAACATCACCTTAACCAAACCCAAACCATGACCATAAATTGCTGTTAGCAGAGTGTCAACAGAAAGTTAAGTTTTAATAATCTGAGAATCTGTACATCGTTTTAGACCATCCAAGTAAAGTGTGACCAGAAATAAAAAGAAGTACAGCACAGACAGAGAGGCACAGCTACAGCAGCTCAGAGCATAGCATAGCAAAGCAAAGCAAAGCACACAGGCACACAAGATGCATAGAAGAAAGCTTACACACCTGCATGTGTTCTCTATTAGGGTACATGTCTGCTTTTTCTCCTAGTTCTACAACTACTTTAGTCCCATCTTCAGATGGCTAGCCAACAAACTGGCACACGCCGTCTGATGTTAATATTTCCACTAGCCTAAGATAGCCATGTGTTAGTACCATTGTCATTGTCTATCCACAAGAACAAACATGAGGAGATCTGCACACTTGCAACTTTCATTCAAGTCAGTTAGCAAAACTTGTTAGCAAACCACAACGCGACAGGAATAAGTGTATTGGACCGAAGAAATTTCATTTCAGAATTGGCCAAGCATAAATGTCATGCAAGATAACAGCAGTCTTTGGGTCAGTAGGGGTTTTGCAACATGACTCTTCCATTCTCAGCCACATTAAGCAGTCACAGCTACCAGACCTCACATTGACCGCCTGGCCAGCGAGACTACCGCTATGTCGGGACAGACGCCTCTTCATCTCGGGTAGTTTCATCCACACAGACAGGTTGAGGACAGACAGGCTGGGACAACTCACCTGTCTCTCTCCTCTCCGCCGAGGTGGACCGGTCCTTCCGGAGGGATCTGTCCAATCGGCGCCAAGGCCGCCCGCCACCGCCCATCGAGGCCCGGGCCTCCCGCCGACCGGACGCGACGATCGAGCTCCTGGTGAGTGCCGAGGCGAACAAGTTGGTGTGCTGAGCGCTCGGCGGCTCAGCGTCGTCCTCCGCCGGGGAGAGGCCCTCGTCCTCCTCGCTGTCCGAGCAGCCGATAGGCTGGGCAGCGTGTCCGTCGGAGAAGGCGCCGGGCTGACCGGCGGAGTGGTGCGACAGTTTGCCGTAGTCGGCCTCCGCGGTGCCCACTCGGAACCAGGAGTCGGCTGATGTGTGGCCGCGACTGCCCAGCGCCAGGCGTGAGGGGCCCAGGCACGACGCCGACGCCTCCTTCCTCTTGTAGCGCTCGGCCGAGGATGAGGAAGATGACGAAGGAGAGTTGGCTGAAGCCGCCGCTGATGACGATGTGGGCTTGCCGGCACTCTCCGCCGACCCGTCTCTCCCAAACCGACAGTGCTGCAGGGCCTCCATGCCCCCTGCTCCTCCTCCTCCTCCTCCTCCTCCTCTGCCCAGCCCGACGCCGTCTCCCCTCTCTCCTCGTTCTGCCCGCTCGGCCCTCTCCGCGCTGCCGCCGCGCTCCAGCTGCTCGTCGGGGCCGCCGCAGCGCTCGCGGTGCTTGTGCCGGTGCTTGTGTTTGTGGTGCCAGCCGAAGGAGAGCTCGGGCGCCATGGGCGGGTAGAGGACCGGCGAGCGGCCCCCGCCCAGGTACTCCTGCCGCAGCAGCTTGTGTTTCTTCTTGTGGAACTTGGAGGGGTTGAGCAGCAGGTGCGAGGGGTGGTGGTGCATGTAGGAGGGCGGGGGTGGCGGAGGGAAGGAGGGGGAGTGGTGCGGTGGTCTTGCTGACGAGTGGGGAGGGGGAGGTGGTGAATGCGGGGGGTAGAGGGCTTCGCTGGGGGTAACATGATAGTAGCCCAGCCCCAGAGGGGCAGAGGAGTAGGGAACGCTGTAGGAGGGGTGGTAGAAGCCACCGCTGGAGAGGGGGAAGCCGAGACCGGGCACGAAGGGCACCTCGGACATGGACTCACGCAGCTTAGGGGGGCGACCGCGTTTCTTCTTGAGGTCGGGCTTGCGGACATAGTGCAGGGAGTCGCAGGGGTAGGCGGGGTGGGGCGAGTAGTAGCCGCTGAAGTTGATGCGGAAGATGGTGGGCAACAGGTCTCGGTGCAGGTAGTGGTGGGGCGGTGGGTTGGCACTGCCGCCGCTACTGCGCCCGCTACCGAGGGTGGCGCCCCTGCCGGTTCCCCCCGCGCCTGCGGCGCCCAGCGCCAGGCTGCTGCCCAGACGCATGGCGGGCGTGCGGTGGGAGATGCGGATGTCGCTCAGGCGCACGCAGATCTCGTCCAGCTCGGCCAGGAAGTCGGGGTCCTGGCGGCGTGAGCGCAACTGCAGGTACTTCTTCTTGCGCTTGCGCTTCTGGCGCTTGAGCTTGTCGTAGGCCGGGCACGCGTGCCCCCGCCGTTTGCACTTGTGCTTGTGCTTCTCCTTGTGCCCGACCAGTGCCGAGGCCGGGCCGGCGGCCGGGTGAGCCCGCCGCGGGTCGGGGGACGACCGGGCCCCCAGGGGTGAGGGAGAAGGCGAGGGTCGGTCAATCAGGACCGAGGAGGCATGTCTCTTTCTGCCACGCGGGCTGAGACCCGCCCCGACGCCCACGGCCGACCCCATGACCCCTGGCATGAGAAGGCCGCTGGCGACACCCTGGGGCATCCCGACGCCACCGAGTCCGGCACCTCCTGCCTTCTCGCCGCGGTCGGACGTGCTGTTGTTGTCAGTGCCAATGCCGCTGTCGCTGGGCACCGTCTCCTCGCTGTGCGACTCGCTGACCGGCGACGGGGTGGCCTCCTTCAGCTCGCTCAGCGGAGCGGGCGAGGTGGGCAGCAGTGGCCGGGGTGGCGACACCTTCCTGTAGTGGTAGTGCGTCCGGTAGTGGTGGTGGTGGTGGTGGTAGCCGCGGCAGGAGGACTTCTTCTGAGACGCCGCCGAGGCCAAACCCGAGCCAGAGCCCATGGGCCCCAGGGAGCGCGGCGAGGGCGCGGAGAAGGTCGGCGGTGCGAAGGGGAAGCCGTGGTGGCCGTGGTGCCCGTGGCTGCAGTGGGTGCAGTGCACCGAGCCGGGCTCCACGAAGCTGGCATCGCTGATGGGGCTCTGCCCACCGCTGGACTGTGAGAGAGACGGCGAGGGGAAGACATCGGTCGGGGGAAGCTGGTGGTGCTGCTGGCTCTGCAGAGACTGGGAGGGGTGCGGGTGGTGCGGGGAGGACGTGTTGGGGGACAGGAAGGGCTCTGGAGGGGGCGTCGGGGCCCCCGCAGGGGGGTTAGCCGCCGCTTTGGGCTTGCGTCCCCTCCTCTTGCCCATGTAGATGGTGCCCTTCTTGCTGACGTTGATCTGGGGCCCCAGCTTCCCTCCGAACGTTGCGGCCAGGGACGACAGGGACTGCGTGGCGGCCGCCACCGTGTTGGTCGTGCTGGTTCCGGCCACTCTGCTCTCACCCTCCGGCCCGACCCCTGACCCCAGCAGGATCTGGCTCAGCAGCCGCTTGCGCTTCACCGTCTTCATCTTGTTGATTTTGCCGATGATGGTCTTCATGATGAGCTGGCCGTTGCCCTTGCTGCGGAAGGTCTTGTCGCCGGAGTCGCCTTGCTCTGGAGCTAATGTAGGGGGTTGGCCTTCCTGGGGCAGCGTAGGGGGAAGGCGCTTGGGGCGCCCCCGCTTTCGCGGCATGGGCTTGGGGGGGTTGAGGTCCACCTCAGGGTGCAGTACCGGGGGGTCCTGTTCTTCTTTGGACTTAAAGCTGGAGAACACCTTGGAGGTGGCCAACTTGAGAGGGGGTCTCCCACGGGCCGGGGCGTCCAGGCGGGGCATCTTGGACTTGGGGCGTCCCCTCTTCTTCGGCGGGGCGTCGAAGAGCTGTGGGACGGCAGGGGGCACCTGCACCTTGTTGGGGTTCGGGGGTCGCCCCACGGGTCTCCGGACGGGAGGTGGGTTGGGTCCCAGGGCCGACATAGGCATGCCAGGCTTGGCCTGGCTCAAAGCAGCGTCCTGTGCGGCCTTCTGGGAGCGGTTGACCACGCGCGTCCACCGCGGCCGGCGACCCCGGCGCTTCTTCAGCGGCTTGTTGTCCTGCTCGGCCGGCGACCCTGGGGACCCTGGCGCCGAGTCGCTGAGAGGTGGCGGCGGACTGCCGCCCGAGGGCTCGGACGGGGAGGTGTTCCGGCGCGTCCCAGGCTCGGCCGGGCTCGCCGTCCGGCTGGGTCGGCTGTCCCGGAGCGGGCTGTTCTTAGCCGGGCTGGAGCTCTTTCCGCGCTCACCTCTGGCGGCCAGGACAAAACCCCTCTCCCTCTCCTTCGCCTCCGACTTCCCCAGCCCAGAGGGGGACGAGCCTTTGCTCAAGTCTCTGGGGCCGTCCTTGCCGTCGCGCTCTCCTCGCTCTCTGTCCTTCTCGCCGCTCTCCTCCGTCCGGGAGGGACTGGGCCTCGGTCGAGGGCCCAGCATGGACGAGGCCCCTATGTGTGTGGAGCCGCTTCCTGTTCTCTGGTCTAATGACGAAGACGAGGAAGAGGAGGAAGAGGAGGACAGGGTGGGTGAGGAAGAGGAGTGAGGCGAACCGTGCGTGAGCCGTGACTGAGTCTTGATGATGTTGTTGTTGCTGTTGTTGTTATTGCTGCTGTTGTGTTGTTTACTTTATCATTTGCTGTGGTTAGTGCGACTGTTGCCATAGTGAAGGGCAGAGCTGGTGGCGGCGGTGGTGGTGGTTGCTGTGGCGGTGCAGCTGATGCTGCTACCGCTGCTGGCGTTCCCTTTGACCCCACCATCGGATTCCTCTTTCCGGGAGCTGGTGGTCAGCTTGTCCATGACACTGTCTTTGTTGCGTGAACCGTAAGGCCGGCCGGGGGGCCGTGAGACAGGCGGTGGAGGGGACAGGTGCTGGATGCGGGAGTAGGTGGCCCTGTTGGCCATGGCCCTCTCGGGCCGCTGCAGGTTGGAGATGAGGGGGACCGAGTTGCTGTGCGAGGGCGACGGGGAGGGCCGGCGCACTTTAGGCTGCTTGGGGCACTTGGTGGGGGGGCAGGTGGCGATGAGCTGCGCCAGCTTCTCGGTGACGGTGGACGAGCCTCCCCAGCCGGGGACCCCGCGGTCCTGCTCCCGCTGAGCCTCGCCGAACGCAAACTGGGGCGGCTTCATCATGACGCCGTCCATCTTGGGCTCGTGGTTAGAGGGCGCCGGGGGTGCCGGGGGAGACGGGCTGGAGTTGGCCAGGGCGGCGTTCGGCTGCGCCAGGGGAGCTTTCTTGGTGGAGGAGTGCAACTTTGAGTCTGGCAGCGGGCGGTGGAGATTTAGGGGTCTCTCCGCTGAGGCCGTCGCCTTCCCCTCAGGTTTGCTCTCGGACTTACTGACCAGTTTTGGGGGAGCCTGTGTAGACAGAGAGAGAGAGAGAGAGAGAGAGAGAGAGAGGGAGAGGGAGAAAGAGAGAAATAAAGAGAGAGAATAAGGGAGGAGTTTAGAACGCTTATTATGGATAATTCTGGAACATTCGAGCCCCTTTATATCATTAGCTGTCTAAAATTGCCCCAGTTTACCACAAACAGGAAAACTCAATGAGGAACTGGACACAAATGAAATGAAGGCCTGGTCACACAGGCAGAGTTTTCAGAATGAGACTGATAAACCCATTTAGGTGAGGCTCTAATTCCATAATTACACCTCGCGTTGACAAGCAGGAATCTGCCTCAGGTTCAATTGAATTTGATCTATCCAGCTAAGTGCCTACTCCTGGGCAGGGTTTTTTGTCTTGACTCTAAAGGGGGAAAGTGCCTGCTCAAGAGGATTGCGGTAAGTGTGTTGTTTGTCTCGCTGAAGTCCCAGTGCACTGATGGGGCTCTCTCTCTCTGCCCCCGGTTGTCTGCAGGGCTAAAGACGCTCGGCTCAAGCTCAATAACACTTAGCAAGGCCAATGTGGGGACAGTTTGGTGGGGGAGGAGATAATAGTGGATGAGAGGTACAGCATACACACAAGGTACGAGGAGAGAAGAATGAGAAAAACTCACTTCCCTCTGTTCCACATAGAAGACAAAGTGGGCAATGATGACAGATTACTTAAACCCTGACTGGAATGTTTTGAACTACACCAGGTATCCTTAAACTCTATTGTAAGTAGATTACTGAGTGATATCACTGAGTATACGTAGTAGCCGTGGTTCTGTCAGTGCTGCTTCTCAGCCTTTGCGTACGGTAAACAGATATTTGAAAGTGGAGGATCTCTTACCCTCTTAGCCGGTGGGCTTCCATTGACTGGAGTGATGGGGCTTGTGGATGTGGGCGGGGCTTGATGGGGAGGAGTCTGGGCTGGAGGCGGGGCAGGCCGCGTGCCGGCGCTCTGACTCTTCTCCGACTCTTTCCCGAGCGACGGGCTCTGTGTGGGCCCGCCAGGCGTGGTGGCGTTGGCTGTGGTGGTGGTGGTGGCGGTGGTGGTGGCAGAGGCATTGGCGGCGGTGGTGGTGGTGGTGGTGGTGGTGTCGTTCGCCCCTCCTGCTCCCCGACTTCCCCTTCCCCCTCCTCTCCCGGTGTGTCGTACGGTGGCCCGGAAGGCCGGTCGGCACACGTAGTCCTCCATGATCTTGGGGGGCTTCTTCATGCGTTTGGCCTGCAGGCCGATCTTCATCTTGACGTTGCCCTCCGCGTACGTGGCCTCTTTAACGGAGAACTGAGGGGACTGTTGCGGCGGCAGCTGCTGCTGCGGTTGCTGGGAAGGGTCACCTGGCGTCCCCTCGGTGCCTGCGCCAGACTCCGACTGTGACTGTGACTGTGGCCCCTCGCGTTCCTTCTTCCTCTTCTCGTCCTCTTCCTCTTTTTTCCCACCCACGCCCTCCTTCTCGCGCTCGCCTGCGGGAGCTGTGGCGGAGAGGGGGGGTGGCGTGGTAGGTCCCCCCTGAGTCCTCTGATCCATGTGTGTGCTCTGGGTCGGAGGAGGTGGTGGGGGGGGGTGGGGGGGGGGGGTGTTATGTGGGGAAATGGTAGGTGCGGCCGTCAGGTCAAGAGTTCTCTCACTGGTGCTGGGGAGGGAGGCAAAGGTTCAGCAGGAGGAGGGAGGGGGAGTAAAGGGGAAGGGGAAAGGGGGGTTGAGAGAGAGATCTGAAAAAGCAATCCTCTCCTGGCAGTGGTGCAGTTGTCCCTTTCCTGGCTGGCCAGCCCTCTCACCTTCAATCTAAGAGATAAGGACAGGTAGGGAGAGAGAGAGAGAGAGAGAGGAGGAAAGGGAAGAGGGGGATGGGGGGGGAAGGTAGGAAAGACACAGAGCTCTGCATTAGTCACACCTCAGTGATCTGAGAGCATAGCTATCTGTCCGGTGAATCCACCACGGCACACTGGATGACATCACCACACGCATTAGCGACGACTGTAACCTTGCCCACGTTAAGTGACACAAATTAGCATGGCACGAACAGTGGGGGGGAAACATCACAGACAAGAGTAGAGACATTTCTCCTTGGTGGATTCACCTTGTGGTGGCAAGTCCCCTCTAGCAGTACCAAGTCTCTTAATGAGTAGCCTAAGAGCTATGCAAATTAACAACCTGAGAGACAGACAGCCTGCTATAAACGTGTAATAATGCAGTTTAACCTGTGAACAAACACAAATAAACATGGCATTTCCTAACACAGCTCAACAGCTCTAATAAAGCAGTTTAGCCTGTGAACAAACACAAAATACACATGGCATTTCCTAACACAGCTCAACAGCTTTGGCGGGGGCAGTTTTCTTGCCAGTTTTCTTGGCAAACCCCCTCCACTGTGGGCCATCCAGCTGTCTGTAACACACCCCTCCAACTCTGCGGTCCACCCAGCAGTCTTTAGCACCTTGCCCTCTTATGTTTATAGACCCTTTCAACAAGAAAAACAAAAACAATGCTTGAACGTTCTATTTTGTTCCCAATCTACTTCCGCTTCATTAAGATAACATATGGAACGTTAAAACGGAAGCCTTGTGGGAACAACTTGTGGGAACAACTATGATGCTGATAATGGAACTCTCTTCCATTATCAGCATCATTATCCATTTGACTGACGCTTTTAACCAAAGCGACTTATACATGTATGCCGATTATTACAAGGGCCAGTTTTCCCAGAGCAACTTAGGGGTTAAGTGCCTTGCTCAGGGACACAGTGGTGGCAGCTGCAAATCGAACCCACAACTTTTCTGTCTACTACTGCATGCTAAGCCACCTCTTTAGCCACTACGCTAATACCACCACCGTCCACCACTAATAGGTCTTCTCCATGCCTTTCTCCATTAGAGCTAGTACTTTCATGGCTGGCTACCCACACCAAGGTCTCAGAGGCTGTGTGGTTTATCGTGCCGATGTAGGGGTGAGTTGAGAAAAGAGGCTTCTGTGTCCCGAGAGGCCTTGTGGGCAGGCCAGGCTAGAGGGATGAGGAGTGGTCAGAAAGTAAAGGACGGCACAGCTGGTAAAGCATCGCTACCTCCACCACCACCACGGTGCCCCAATCGGTCTAGGACGGTAGCATAAGCTGAGGGTAATTGGCTCAGCACTTCGTCGTCGACTAAGGATCCTAATCATCATCCCAGAAGGGGCTGAGGGGGGGGGGGGGTGCATCGGGGAGTAAACATCTTAAATCAGTCTTTTACTTTTTTCCTTCGCTCTCAATCTGTCTGTCTCTCTGTCTCCCTCTCTCACTCTGCGTCCTGTCTCTCTCTCCCTCTCTCTGCATCCACTCTCCCTCTCTCTTTCCTTCTCTCCCTCTCTCTTTCCTTCTCTCCCTCTCTCTGTGCGTCCTCCTGGGCTGTGTGGAGTGATTTAATGTGGGGTTTGCCCAGAGCAGGTGCTTTCTCCAAGTGAAGTCACCGCCAGGCGGTTCAGTGCAGTGACCTCAGCACGGCAAACCCCACTGGGAGACAACGGATACGGCTGCCTTCCCCAGCCCTCCGACTCAGCCAATCACAACGTGGGAGGCAGAGAGAGGGAGAGGGAGAGGGAGAGAGAGTGGGGGATAGAGGTGCAGGAGAGAGAGAAGGGAGAGGACAGAGAGAGAGAGAGAGAGAGAGAGAGAGAGAGAGAAACTGAAACCAAGACAGTGAAACGACGGGTAAGACAGTAAGATAAGGAAAAAGAGATGCATGAAGTAAAGGACTAAAGTAAAGAGAGAGAGAGACAAAAACAGAGATAAAAAGTAAAAGAAAGAAAGAGAGTGAGATCGTAAAGAGGACTCCTGGTCCAGATCTGGGCACACCAGGGCACTACACAATTACATGTGACAGCTGGGTAAACCGGCCGGCCTCAACTGCCAAGTCCACGGAGTAAAAAGGAGCAATTTAGTGAGAAATCTATCTGTCACGTGAGCTAGGGGTCTACATTCTGGTCTGGTCTGTGCTGTGCCACGCTTCCCCCACACCCTCTTTTCTATGTTTACTACAATTACTCACCCCATTTCACTTCAACCCCCTCCCCTACTCACACATACCACATTCACTCACACCTCCCTCTTTTTTTCCCCTCACTACATCAATCCCCCTTTCTTTCTCTCTCCCTCTCTCACAGACACACTCACTCCATCTCTTTCCGCTGTGTTTCTTTCTCTCTCTCGGAGGGCTGAAAGTAAGGCAGTCAGACTAGAGTCACTGTGCTCCGTCTAATCGAAAACACATTTTCTCCAGCGCTCCCTCCCTCTTGCTTTCTCCCCTGTCCGTCCACTCCCTCAGTGACAATCATTCCCCTATTTCCTCTCGGCGCTGTTCACTGTACACAGACAGCCGAGCAAGACACACACACACACACAGACTGAGAGAGGCACAACATTGAGGTGTCAGAGTTGCACTCTGCACTCTCCTCTCTCTCGCGCTGTCTCTCTCTGTCGCGCGTGCACACGATCCGCTTGTGGTCTTATCACCCTCGCCAGATTCGAGCGGCAGAGGTTTTCATCTGACTCATCATTCTGTCTACAATCCTTCTTCATGTGCACATTCCTTACGAATAGAATGCCACCTCCGAGTTCTTTTAAAGGTTTTCAGATGTATTTAAGATGGTCAGGACTGGCTACTTCTGAACAGTCCCAAATCAGTCTGTTCTTTGCCTAGGGGTACTTACACCGCATGACAAACACAAATTGCTTCATCAGTATTTTCTCTGTGGAGTACATTATCTCCATATGTTGGATACAAGTCCAATGTGTCCAATACAGCAGAAAACCAACTTTTTCTCAACTTGTGACAGGTTAAGTTAATACCGAGAAAGCAGAGTAGAATTATAGGATAAACACATGAAAATGATCAATAGGGTCTTCTTCAGAAAGATGGATACATGGTAAGGACCAATCAAAAGCTATAGGTATTCTACCTTTTGTGAAACACAGACGGGTTTTATAATTAATAAAGTGGGGAAAAGAAAGGAAGAAAGAGGTAGAGAGATAAATGGAAGGTGTACGACAACGCAGCGGATGAATACGTATACATAGTAAACAATTTAGCGCGCCCCCTCCCTCGCACTCTGCACTTTTGCACACGATGTTCATAAACTGCTGAATTTATCCTGGAGACACGCAAGATCTCTGAGCTGTGCGCTCACACACAAGTTACGGCACCGTCTCTTTTGAATCTTAAACCCAGTCATTTATTGCATGAATCCAAACGCATTCTCGAAATATATGACAACACAACGTTGAAGAAAACGTCTAGTGGTATATCTGGAAGTTCAGCCACAACAGGATTTTCCCTAGCAATGTTCGAGCATTCTCTATTCAACATTCTACGAGTGAACGCGTTATTTCCTGACATGAGACAGGCCACGTGCTATTGTGGGTCAGAGTTCAAAGGTGCCCTGCAGTCTCCAGACAGGTCCACTTATTTAGCAACTTGTTTAAGACACACATGTAGTTCCACTTGCTCTCGTTCAAGTCTTACACACACGCCATCTGTATGTGCTGTGAACCGTACTGAAACTGAGGTTATCTGAGGATGATCGACATGTCTCGCTAGGCAAGTATCATATGAAACGCATACAACTTGCAAAAATAGTCAAGTAACAAATAATGTTAGCGCCTAGGACAGTTTCTGATTCCAAAAAAGCGCAAATCCAATTCTTACTAGAATAACACAACACACAAGGAAACTACTTGCACTATATTATTCAATGAACTTTCCAAAGACCGTTAGGATCCGATTATTAACAAGGTGAGAGAACTAGGGGAACCTCGCTGTTTACACCTGCCGAATGATTTCACAAGCGTGTCGCCGTCAAACATGTTGATAGCCTCGTGCAAGTAATGATTTGATGCGAGATTTCCAGAACTCACCATGCCTGTCTCTCCCCATTGCTTTCCTTACCAAGTCGCTAACGTTATTCCGTTTTCTTTAGAAAATACAATGAACAGATTAAAATTACACTACATTGTCCCAACACCTGAAAGGCGAGGAGTCAGCAAAATCTAGACAGCGCTAAAAAATGGTTCGATAACAGCATAGCCATTATAGCAACTCACCTTAATAGCGGTCCAAAAACGGAGCTCACATAATTTGGATCAAAATCCTCCCTTCTTGTGTATCAACATGGTCGCCACAGTATTTTTGTTGCAAGTGCTGATTTGCCAGGGAAAATGAGATAAAAGACAATTATCAAAATAACGAAGGAAATCCAGCAATGTCCTTTCCATCATACTTCTCTCCAGGACGAAATGTTAACAATCGGTAAATATAGCGCAACAAAGCGCTGTTATCTTGACTTATGGATATGAAACCTGCTAGCAGGCTATCACAGAAGTGACCCCATCCAACGTCCTATTAGTGAAATACGTACGCTAGGTAGCCAGGGTGCTATCCAGAGAGAGCAAATTATTTAGACAGTGCCCACTAATAGTGTTAAATAACTCTCCCGTTACCAAAAAGTGTATTTTACTGCGTGGACATTACAGTGTGTCGCATGCACACTGTCTATGTCGTCCGCTTGACACAATTCATTCATTTAAGGGAGATGTTTATTTTGTAGCAAGCTAGACCTCAATAATACCCTGGTGCTACATTGTATCCAGTGCGTTTCAGTCTAGCTTGCTAACTGCCTATCATTTTTCAGGGTTGGATTGCTAGGTGTAACTTATGCTGGTTCTCTGATAACGTGGCCATACGCTATACATCCAGGAGATCAGTAACACCCGACTTTATGATTACAATAGCCACACTGTCGTTATAGCAAGATAATTACACCAGACAAACCCGTTGGTAAAACGAATAATCTGTCCTGTCATATCCACTCAGATGCTACGACTAGCTACGGGCTAACTGTGTACAGCCCTCTCGGCTAACGAAGCAGTGTGCTGCAACTGGCTAGCTTGTTTTCCTTGCAAAGTATGCACTCTCGTCTAGTCAATAAAAGAACAGTAATAAAACATATATGTTGTAAGAGACATTAACCACAATTGATTTTAAGTAAAATAATATTCAGATATAGCGTTGGATAGGTTATTAAAAAAAACACGAACTGTCAACAAAATGGCGGCTGCGTTGAATCAACAGAGACCCGAAATGGATCTCTCCCTGTATTTCTTCTCCCACTCCTTCTTTTTCTGTACAGCGGTAATTATCCGTCGTATCCCAGAATGTCGCCGGAATCCTTCTCCGGGACAGTGTTAGTCGAGCTTGGACGTGTCGGAATGGGCCTCTCTCATTAATCGGGCCTCCATGCCTGCTAAGCCCGTAACGTTTCTGTCAGTACAACACGGGCATTCTCTCCGTCACAGAGCGGGAGGGGAGGGAGGGAGAGACTGTGAGCGAGGGGAGGAGGACCAAGCGAGGAGGGAGGAGGGCATGTGGCGTATAGTGTTCACCACTTTCTCCCGTTTCTCCCAGTTCTCCGCTTGAGATGTTTGTGTTCTCTTTAACAATGTTAGACCTTGGCATGCGATGTGATATAAAACGACATTACGTAATGGACAGTTTGGATTCGAGAGAGTAATCTTGTATCTGTATACGAATGATCCTACGTGACCTCTACAATCCTTCTGGAACCTTTCTAGGCGGAAAAAAACGCGCCTTGGTGTTTTCGTGCGCTCGTGGCAGTGTTTACCCACAGTGAAGAATCTAGACTCCCGTGGGAATTGTTGCAGAGAGGCGGGTTGTTCAAGTGTCTGTAAAGTGGCTACAATCCAATCATAACGAGCTAACTGGGAAATTGTACGAAAGCCTTATGTTTCATTTGCCTGTTTCCCTTGTGCATAACAGTTTATGCATGTTATTGGCTCCTTCTATGAATAGGCGGGACAGAGGAACAGTCCGTCGATACGCACAGTCTATATATGGACATTTATGATATTAATATTCCTGAAATATTTAGTGACCTCAAGATTGGCTTTGGCTTCTTAGTTTTAGGTAGGCTATTGTTCAAGGTATCTTTCTAAAGTATGATCTTTACAGGCGAAGAATACATGCATTATTGCAACATAGGCTTGGTTATAATTCATGGTAATTGACTTGTAAAGACTGAAGCAACCGGTTTGGCAGCCAGTAGCCTACTGCTCTTTGGGTCACCATGGTGCTTCAGATTGACAACCGACCACAAGTTTTTCCACATTAGAGGGGGTACCATGATGAAAGAAAACAAAAGATCACAATGAAAACTCAGATAATCACTGTGCCTACTTGTTTATCTTTTATTTTTTGGTCAATTTAGTGTCAGATATTTGATCTTATTAATTGCATTATTATTATACCTATATATACGTGTACATAGACATAAATACATATACATGTATATACAAATAGAAAAAAACCGTTCACACTAGGCAATAATTCCAGTGTTGAAATGTCTTGTGTTGTCCATTAATTGACTTAACATACAGTAAGAATTCCACCATGACCCCTACTATAAAGACACTTTTTTGCACTTTTATGCATTTATAGGTCTACAATTACAAGTATTTTCCTTAAGATCAGTGACACTGGACCTAACTAACTAGACCCAAAGTGAGCATTTTCAGTAGCCTAGGCTAGTGGAACAAAGGGCTATCCACTCGCTGCTATACCACCAGCTTAGAGATGACACTGAGATGGATGAGAAATACTTTAAGTGACCCATCTTTAGGAGCTTGAAGAATGACAGAGCCAAAAAAGACTGATGGTAGTGATATAAAGGTGGTGAGTGTTATCGGGAGGAGAGAGCTAATAAAACAGATGATAGAATCACAATGCTTTGAAGAAAACGCCCAAATTCATGGGACATTAAAATAAGTCATATCCTCTCAAGATTACCTTAAACACACAGATGCACCAGGTAAAGTAAACAATCACTTATACTGCAGTTACAGGGACAGTAAAAGTCACAGAGAAAAACAAAATAATGCATCAACACATCAAAAACAACAACAACAACAACAAAAGAGGAGCCATGAAGAGAGAGCGGTGGTCTCCATGGTGAGGTGCCAACGGGGCGGAACCCCAAACTTGAGCGGCGTTCAGAGAGGCTGATCCAAGCCTAGCTCAGTTCATAAACCTGAGAGAACCAGTCAGAATGGGAAGCACAGAGCCACACTAAAATAGGGGGGGAAAACAACACTGCACAGTGATCTGTCCCACATTTCTCTCACAACTCAATAACAAAGTGTATAATATACCCTTGTCCTTTTTTTGGCACTGAAATAATAAAAAAAATGTTAACTCCCTGTTAACTGTTTGCACATTCAGTAGTCTACAGAAGTTCTTGTGGAGATGCAGAGGAATTTAAAAAAAGCAGAGATCCATAAAGATGGGTCTCCTGGGAGTTGGGGGTAGATAGAGGGGTAGATAGAGGGGTGGAGAGAGAGGGAGAGAGGAAAAGAGGGAGAGAAAGGCAAGGATGAGCGTAGGTCCATCTGCTCGGCTACACACAGACCTCAAAAAGGAGGGCGGCACAAAGACTGAATGGCGAGGAAGCACGGAGAACAGAAGCATACCGCTCTCTGGAATTTTATGTGTTCCTGGAGTTCTGTCAAAACATTTCATTTTTGAAGTGTTGTCATCTACTGTGCTGAGTGAATACGATAAATGGGAAGAAAGGGGGGGGAAAAAAACTTTGGGATACCCAAATGTGCAAACTTTTTGAAAAGTGTTTTAAATACTTGGAGCACATTCGCCTAGAGCACGTCTGGAGATGGCAGGCAGGAAGGCAGCAGGGCTTCCCTCAAAGGGCTGTCCCTCCCTGGGGTTCAGCAGCGACAGGGCTAGGCTCTGGGACCTGGGCAAGGGGCTCTGGCAGTAAACTGTAGTCTTCCCCGTTCAGACTCTTACGGCATACTGGACATGTGTCGTGCTACGTACAGTGTGCAAAAGAACAAAAGATAATGAGAACTCAAAATGAGCAGCATGCACCACAGCTAATGTCACTAGATGCTTCTTTTACATATGGGGTTCTTGTTTACCACCACATGTACAGTATACCAATCAATGAACCATGAGACGAGTATTATATATGTTTATATACTGTATATATGTTTAAATATTCATACGTTACACACCTATTTTCAGTGCCCCCTTACAGATGCTTTGAAAACAAATGTTAGTGTCCATAGTTACACCTCTTACCATCTGTAACCACGGCACAATGCAGTCGCTATGGAAATAGTGCAGGCAGGGCAGCTGCCGGACGTTCTCGTCAGCCGCGTACTCCTCCCGGCACACCGGGCACTCAAGTCGGCACGCTGAGTGACAGAGACATGGATGGAAAACACACGATGAAGGAGAAGGATATACAAACATGGAGAAAAAAAGTCAGGTTTATTGGGAACTGTCATGAGACCAATAAATTGTCCTGCTTTAGTTATGATTTCATATGTACAAGCAAGTGAACCGATGCTGCCAACATGTGCAACTTATTACACTGGTATGCAACATGAACGTGGAACGGAGACTGGTAGTGGTACACTAAATGTTGTGAATGACCACATATCTCATTAGCAGAGGTGTGATGTACTCTCTTACCCAATCTGACATGTATCTTATTAAAATACAATACAGAGGCTTTCAGCATTTGGCTCCAAAAGTGTTTTCATTATGAGTACACAGTGAGTGTGTGTTTGTTTTCTGAGTGTGTGTGTGTGTGCGCGCATGTCAGCAAAGTATGGGAACTCACCAGCCTGTTCCTGAGAAACAGCTACGGTAGGGAGCGATGAGATCATCTCTTTCTCGGCAGGCGGAGGGCCCGTGTTCTCTAATTGACCTAACAACTAAAAATAAGAGGACGGACAGGGAGGGGACAACTCAGTAAGTGTGTGTGTGTGTGTGTTTTATCTAGAGCGTAGTTTTTTCGGAGGGGACAGTATCATTAATGATCACGTTCAAAAATGGGTACAATGGCAGCAAAAACAATAAAGACTTTCTCGGACAAAATCAAACTCAACAATGCATGCTATATCTTATCTACTACAGGGTAAATGAGTCCTGCAAATCCAACTCCAGGATGAAATGGTCTATTATCCCAAACAGGACAATAGTGGCGACTGTAGTCTGATGGTAACCCACCTGTGTAATGACAGTATCTAAGCCACCCTGACCCCATGCGTAGTCCCCTGGGTTTGAGTGCAGAGACCTATCAGAGACAGAAAGATTTCCAGTCTTATATAGGAGAATATTTACTCAGGGAACAACACAGACAGTGAGACACAGGCAGTGAGAGACAGAAACTGTACCAGAATAACGATTTAAAAAAAAAAAAAAACTCTGGAAACAATGTGGGAGAAGACAAACTTCCTGTTAATTAATTAAACATTATCTCTCTGTTAAGTCCCACATCCAAGTCTGTGAAAACAATAATGTGCTTCAACTATGCCTTTATAAGAGGACAGGACAAGGGCACTTTATTCTTACATAATACCTGCTACGCTATGGTGGACGTGTAAGTGAACAGGGTGTGGTGATAGGCTCCAGATGCTGTTAGCCTTCACAGGGGCTTTCCCCGGCACAACTGTCACAACTGTTTACTGAGAACGGTCCGCCACCCAAAGGCATGCAGCTGACCACAGGTCTGTGGTCGCCAAACAGACCACTGCCGAAAAGAGGCGATGGGAATCGGACCAGAAACAGACACACTTAAAACAGCCAGTTAAATTACAGCTCAGCCCAACTGGGGAACAAAGAGGCTGGTCACAGATGTTGCAGTTCATCAGTTCATCCCTTGGACTAGTTATTGGCAGTGATTTAACTGCAGTTCACAATACATGAAGCTTGCACCATCTAAAAAAAAACGTAGCCAACCGTTGTTTGAGTCTGTATATCATATTTCCGTATACAGGTTAGGCAGGTCATGATGTTACAACAGACTATTGTTCCAGAGGCAAAACCAACATTTCCTTCTGGTACAACGGTTATTCTGCAGTAAAATTAATTAACGCTTCATAACTGAAAGACTAGTCCTTCATGTATGTTTTTCCCGCTTTTTTAGTTAGCTAGAGTCTGATTTGTGGTAGCAAAGAATTCACACTGCTGTGTTCAAAACCAACACCACTCAAATCAACACTTAACAAATGGCTGTGGCTTTACTTGTTTCTTTTTAAATGAAGTGCTAACTTTACAGACTTACAGAATTACAATTCCTGCAAATTGCCAAAGCACAACTATGTAATAGCCAGTTAGTACATACCATGAAGATGTTGCAGAACTTGGGTTTCCGTTGTTGGCAAACAAACCAGCCAGAAACTGCTGTACAATCCTTGATGTGAAACAAAAATGAGGTTAGCCAGAAAGTATTTTAGGTTATGCATTATTCTGAACCCAGATGGCAGTTATGAACGATTGCATGACGTATGCAATGATAATGTGTATCTGTAAAATATGTTTCACAACGTTTTTTTATTATTATTATTTCTTTGGCAAATTTATATGTTCTTTTATAGAGTAAATAAATGGGCCTCTAGAATAAGTTTGGATTAGTATCATTATGAGAATAAACAGATCTTCAGATGATACAGCCATACTGTAAAATGTAACAGCAGTGGGTGCAGCACAGTCTCTGTGTCAACACCTTTCATCTCAGTCACAAAAACACTATGCGGTCACCATCAATCCTCTTTGTTCTAGGTTTGGCTTGTTTAAGATGGCCTAAACACACCTCATACATTGTAGAAATCAAACTGATAATAAAGGGGCGAGTGCATGAGAGAGGGACAAACCCAAAACACTACTGTCATTTTGATCCACAAAGTTTGTTTGTGGTTGGCGGATTTGACTATGTGAGAATGTTGTTGGTGTTAATGTCTGGTTCCTCCGGAAACACTCTGTTTCTACATCTCTCTCTGTTTCAGTTGCTAACTGTTCTTCATGCACACACTCACTTTTACACAACACCAAACTCCATGCATGCAGCCTGCTTAATGGACAGTCGTGCCCCCCCCACACACACACACTCACACACTCACTCCCCATCGGACATCCCTCTGTGACATAATGCCTCTGTCCATACACCCCCAATAACTGTGACCTGGACTTTGCATTGTTGCAAAAACACTACAACAACCCTACCTACTCTATTAGATTTATAAATGTATTGCACCAAGCACTTTACTGGACACAGCACTTTATGGGGTTTTCTAAGGGGTATTTACGGGGAGTTAATTAGGTATAAAGTAATGGGTGATTCATGGGGATGTAAATTGATATAAGGCAAATGGATGAGCCACTACAAAACTACATGCCTGTCTGTTTTGCTCTTACAACATTTCGTTGTTATCCTGTAACAATGACAAATAAATGGAACTGAACTGATGCATGACTCAGCTTGACCTCAGCTCCCTAAGATTATTGGAACTGGACCTGCACTTTTAGAGGCACAAAAAATAATGTTCAAGTGTGCTGACTTTGACTACATGGACAACAACACCTAAAGTTTACACATAAAGACTATTCTACTTACATGTAGAATGACACTTCCAGTTTATACAGTGGGTAAAATAAGTATTGAATACATACTTATTTTCCCCGCTGTATCTAGTAACCACCTACTACATCTAAAACCAAACAGACCAGTGGTGTAGTCTATGTGATACGCAGGTCTACGCAGTATACCCACTTAAAAAGCATCACCATCTCAGTATACCCACTAAAAATAGACAAGGATACGTATTAACATTTGGGGTTGATCACAATATACCCACTACAGCTAACTATACTACACCACTGGAACAGACTATTCTTTGTTAGCATAGTATAGCATAACCCTACAGTGTCTATCAACAGTAGTAGCTGTAGATTATGTACTTTACTGTATTCACTGATATTTGAGAGAGGATGGTTTGACATTTGGGAAGGATCTAGAGTGCATTGGCATGTTAAAATCCCTCAAAGATCCTCCGGAGTGATGGGAAGATAATACAACCCCCATGACTCTTAAAGACCTGTAAGAATCTGGCTACTCTGGTTCACGTTAGCCAACTTCTTTGGACCTTAAAGATTAGTTTCCTGTACAAGGATTAAGCCTAGTCCTAAGTCTAAAAGTCAAGTAAACTAAAAGCAAACATCAATGAAAATCTCCATTGAAAGGATCTTTTAGTCTAAGACTATAGGCTTAATCCATGCAAGGTAAACTGGAAGTAAGTGTTGCATGACATTTAATTCCTAAGCCAATAGCATAACAATACCAATCCGAGGGGGTTATCACAGTAGACAGCTTTTTCTTTTATGTATGTTGTATGTGTACATTCACATTTACCTAAAGCTATCATATCTGAACACACTAGACAGGTACTCCGAGAGGTTTCTGGGTGGCTATATCTCATGACATTCTATAGCTATACTAGGCTATAACCTTCTTAACCTTGTTCCACCCACCCTTCCATCGCCGGCGCCCTCTCCGGCCGGGCCCGTGACCTCTGCTGCATGTCCGCGTCCTGCTGAGCCAGAGGCTCTACTTCTGTGGGTGCTGCGGAGAGTGATGATGTCTCTGCCTGGGTCCCCTGGCCGGCTCCCTCCAGAGCACCCTCCTCTCTGCTGGGGAGCAGCTCAGCACTTGTGGGGTCGTTGAGGAGGGCAGAGCGCTCCATGAAGAGCAGCTGCCACAGCTGACATGACAAAGATATGGAGGAGTGGATGAGTGGGGTGACATAAGGCATGACCACACAGGAATGCACTGAGGGCCAGACAAAGACAAATGAAGGAATGTCTGTAGGAGGGGAACGTCTGTTCTTAGACAAGAGACCCGTACCTCTGTAAACTGGGAGCCGACATCATCATCATCGTTGGCTTCAGTGGTGTCTCCAGTTGCCAAGAGACTGAGATTTAGGGGGAAATGATTTTGATAACAATCAACCATGGGTGGATCAAAAATGCATAAAATGAACCCATCTTTTGGTTGACAATACGGGCAAAGTGTCTATCTTTAGACCCGTGAAAACTTTAGTCTTCGGAGTTCAGATATATTATTCCCAGCTTTTGTGTAGCCTACTAAAAGCGACTCTTACCTTGACCCCTCCGTCACTTCCTCGATAAATCCAGACTCACACGTGGGACAAACAAACTCCTGAAAGAAAAAATATATTGTCTGCTCCAGATTAACTAAATAACTAAACTATAACAACGCTACACTTTATTTTAACTTAATACGTTTTAACGTTGGATATTTCACTAAAATCGTACCCTAGGTGTGCAAAGTGAAAATCCCCCTAAATAATATTCCCCCGACTCCTAAGGAGGTTACATCAGCGCCAGCACGTGTGCTTCTATGTTAATAAACATGCGTCAGCTGTTAGGTGGGCGTTAATCCACACAGTGGTCTCTCGGCTCTTTACCGACACACCGTGGCTGCCAATCTTAGGGGCTCTCCCCCATCGGCTACAACGTGCCCTCGTTCTAAATATGGCAACAGCATAAACCCTAAACTTGGATCAGTCATTATGTGCCACTCGAATCGGCCAACTTTGTTAGCCCTTCTAAGTTTTCTAAGTAGCCCACAAGCTTACCGAAAGTGATCAACCCTTTCAGCTCACAATCAGCAAGCAATATTTGTAACTTTTAACCTAAATACTATTTCAGGGAGCACTTTCGCAAGGAAACACCCCATTTATCTTGATGTTATCCTACCATTCCGTTTAGGGTCAATCAGTGTAGTAACGACGTCTCATTGACGTGGAATCAACAGCGGTTTCTGAACTCACCGGGAGTTTAGGATCGATTTCACTTTTACAGCAGTGACAGTAGAAACGCTGCCGGGGAACCGTCGCAGCCTCCGCCATCTTCAGAGTGGCAGTCCAAATACTGACGTTGACCCGGGCGCGCACTGACACGGGGGTAGGCGTCGACGGCTGTCACAGGGGTCGAGTCAGTCCAGAAGGATACCGAGTTGGTCTGAGAATATTTTACTACATAAATGAAGGAAGCCCTCTGTGAGATTGCTCTTGAAACCGGCAAACTGATGAATGATCATGTCTGCTTTAATGGGTGTTTTGATATACATTTTAAAAACATTATTTTGACACTGGCAAGGAAAGATATTAGTATGTTTTTAAGTTTACGCAAATTGCTGGGTCATGTAAGGCCATGGGGTGCAAATGAATCACCAAAAAGGGATAATACCGTGATAGATTCTGTCTAGTCTTAGCTCCAGTTTGGCTGAGTCATTTCCTACCGTCAACTTGGCTTAGTCTAAAATGACTGTGCATAACGGTTTGGCTCATATATCAGATATCCTAATAAGGATGCAGGTCCATATAAAGTGTTTTTTCGTGTGTCAGGAGCATGTCGTCAGAAAACAGCAGCCAGATGCTCATCTGTATAACATCTTGGTAGTTCAAAGGTCAATGATGAGTATTTTATTGGAAGCTAATTATTAAAGGGCTTTTTATAGTTTGCCCCACACCTATTTGGTATTATGCATTTACTTTCTGACATTGTTCTTGAGGTTGCACAAATTATTGTTGAAGGTCAACTACTTCCCCTACATGCATTGCCTTTGTAAAAAAAATTCATTTTGAAGAAATATTTTTTTTTTGTACAGAGATTGGGTCCATGCTCTAGGGAGTAATAAGGTTTTAATAAAAACAAACTAGACTTCCAGTTGTGACAATAATAATAATAATAATAATAATAATAATAATATACATCGCAAACATTAACAGTGTGACAGCTAAACATATAAAGGTCAGCAAAACAATGCTTTTGTCGTTCTTTATTTTGGCATTGGAAAAAATACTTAAATTGGTATTCTCCTTCACATCACAAAAAAGATAAGGTAAAACATAAAAACCAGTTAGAGCTCATTGTTAGCGACATAAAAACATTGGCCACAGACACCTGAACAATTCAGCCATAGTTAATTACATGTTAAATCAACCTAGTGTGTTTTACACTGCATCGTCAGCTGTAGCAACATGATCTTCTGCCTTTATGTCCTTCATTCAAATATACAACATGCAATTCAATCTTGTTTGTTCATCAGTTTGCTTGCATTCATAATACAATTGCCACACATCTCCACATATTATTATTATTTTTTATTATCATGTGAGGAGCAATGCTTGGGTGTTGCTATTTGTTACTGAAAGGGCCTGGCTGACTGCTGCAGCCAATTAAAGCAAAGGTAGAACACTGGGAGCAGAAATGCAAGAGAGTCACCAGCGCCTTTTCAGGTAAGGAAACCATTATGAAAAAAAAAAAAAATAACTGCAAAAAAGCTCAAAGCAATTTCTCACATCTTCACTGAACTCTGGGGTGGGGGTGGGGGGTGGCTTTGAATTATCATCAGGCCATAACAGCCTTAATGTGGGTACTCGAGTAGTGATGAAATGGACCCTTGCACACTGGCAGCAGAAGGGGAGACTGACTGCCATGGCATTGGCACCCTACTTGGGATCTACTTCTCAGTAGTAGACCACCTGTGGGTCTTCCATTGAATTTCTTTTATGACAGATTTCTCATTTACAGTAACCTACACCCCCCCCGACCCGACCCCTCATATTCCCACTCTTCCCCATCTCCCCAAGTAGGTTTCTGGGTATAGTCCTGGCTCCCACCCCCACCCCCGGGACATTAACAACTGGTGATATCACTTCTTGGCGCTCAGGTGTATCCGTGCAAACAGCGCTTTAAGTGTTTTTTGTTATTTAATCGACATCTTTTTTTTTTTTTTTTTTTTCAAAACGTGTAGGTAAATTATGAGGGACACAATCTACTCTTACTACCCAGTTACTGACTTTTATAATTCATTTTTTATTTTAAATAAACAATGGACATCATGGACAGAAACAAAGGAAATCTACCTTGCACAAATGTTTGTCCCGATACATCTGAGGCCAGCGTGTCTGTAAAGACTTGTCCAGCTTGGACTAGCCGTCCCAGACAAGCGCACGACCCAGACCCACCCTCCTCCTCTTCCGCCAAACCTCTACCGCGCCCCCGTGAAGGCACTCTGGGCAGCAGAGGTGGTGGCAGTTGCCGCTGCCTGCCTGACGGCCTGATTGGACATAACGCCAGTGGCAAACTCAGCCTGAGCCTTCTCAAAACTGGCCCCGGTCTGCCTGTAGAGGGAGTGCACCTGCAAGAGAGAGGAGTGAAGAAACACAAATATCAACACACCACGAGAGAGAGAGAGAGAGAGAGAGAGAGAGAGAGAGAGAGAGAGAGAGAGAGAGAGAGAGAGAGAGAGAGAGAGAGAGAGAGAGAGAGAGAGACACCTCTATAGCCTACAGTATGTAGCAAAGCACAGACCCAAACAGTGACATTTAAAAGAATGTGACATTTAGATTTGGACAGACTTTGAACACACACTCATGATTTTTAATGGGATTTTCCTCACTATTCGGACTGATGTCATTTCCTGTCTCTGGCTCGTCATGGAACAAGGGATAAGCCCACCACATACACACACACACACACACACACACACACGGCAGGAAGGACTAAAGCAGAAAGATTACCTTCTTCAGCATGACCACTCCCATGGCCGCCTGGCCAGTGAAGAGAATAGCGTTCAGCAACATTATCACCCCAACAGGAACGCTGGACTTCAGAGTAGCCAGACTCACGATCCACCCACTACGAAAAGGACAAGACAGGATGGGAAACTAGAGGAATTACTAAGGTAATCACTGATTGAGTGAGGAAAGGAGAGAGGATTAAAGAGTTACAGCGTCTATGATAATATTGGAAAGAGTACAACTAGTATGTTTTAGCCAAGCTCATGGTGACAACTGACAACAGACTATTTGTCTCTGCTGAGTTATGGAGGTTGTCGAGTTGTATTAGTGGTAGTTCCTAAAAATGCCACATCTTGACTCTTGCCAACTATCCTCATATGAGGTTGATGAAGTTCAAATAATCATACAAGTAAAGAGTTTGCTTATGCAGTCGCACCTGAAGCCCCAGCCAGGGATGCCGATAGTCATGATGACATAGAAGACGACTTGGGCAAAGAAAACGAAGAAGAAGGCGAAGAAGTTGAAAGAGCTGTCACTCCTAGAGAGAGAGAGAGAGAGAGAGAGAGAGATAGAGAGAGAGAGAGAGAGAGAGAGAGAGAGAGAGAGAGAGAAAGAAAGGTTTTGAATTGTACTTTATTGCGTTGCACAACAGCACAAAACTTCAATCGATGATGACCAAAATATTTAAAAAAGCAGAGAGAGAGAGAGAGAGAGAGAATCAAATTTAAGTAACAGTAAGGAGCAATAAGCTATTCACATGATAACAGGCCTAACATAGATCCTCTTGTACCCACTATGTGCAGCAGGTGGCGCTAGAACTGCAGCTTACTTCACAGAACAACAGGTTCAAGCTAGCAACTCTGTTTATTCTAATTTTAGGGACTTCTGCATTCTCTGGTTATCCCTTAATGTTTAGATATGACTAACGACCATGCTTCACACCATACTGCACCTCTAGCCAGGTTAAAATCCAGCTTGTGCCAGAGGACGATACAAACGCTCTCGTACTTAAAAAAAGAATAACCACAAAATGGTTAAAAGATGTGCGTGGGTGTAGTCAATTTGTAACCAAAAAATGGCTTGGTGGTGATTTGATGAGGTATGGTGTGGGAAGAATGTTTCTGAGCAGGAGAAAACGTGCGCACACCTGAAGGCTTTGTACACGGGCCTGTACCAACAGACGAAGGAGCAGGGAGTGAAGAGGATGAACCAGAGGATAGCCAGGCCCAGACCTACGCCCCCCGAGACATCCACACAGAAGTTGGCCAGCGAGGAGATCAGGTTGAACAGTAGAGTGCAGGCCGTGACTACAGGGAGAGGGAGACGTAGAGGGCAAGGGGTGGGGGGGGGGGAGAGAGAGAGAATTTGAATTTAATTTCAAAAACCTGTTATTACATTCTTGCCACAAAGTACTTACATGATGTCACAATGTACAGTCGCACTAAAAATAAAATAAATAAATAAAACCAAGAAGCAAGTCATGCTTTATCCTCCAAGAAATGTGCAAACTGCAATTCGCCCTCAGCCGTGACTACAGGGAGAGGGAGACGTAGAGGGCAAGGGGTCGCGAGAGAGAGAGAGAGAGCGAGCGAGAGAGAGAGAGAGAGACCAAAATATATAACCACATGAGAGCAGAAAAGTCAAGGAAGTGATAAACAGTGAAGTAGGTCATATCACTCCAGATGAAACACACAAGGCATTCATGTGTGTGGATTTGTGTTTGAACGAGACGGTGCCAAAGATAAACAAAACAAAGCAGATAAGCAGACAGACACGCACCAGCACAGCAGTGCAGTGTTGAACTGTCAGGCATAACACATAGGGGCATAACCCGACACATAGATGAGGGGATACGAAGATGGGCTGACTGATGTGTAGATTAAAGACAAGACAGATGAGACACACACACACACACACACTCTCACACACACACACACACACACACACTCACACTCTCTCTCTCTCACACACACTTACACATCCAGTAGTAGTACATAATGGTGACAGTGCGCTGGAAGTTCTGGTTGATGTCCACACTGATGTCCTGGTAGAAGCAGGGCCCCACTGGGCAGAAGGAGGGCAGGGGGGGCCAGTTATTCTGACGAGCTGCGAGAAGAGACAAAGAACGAAACAAAGAGAGAGGGAGAGACAGGCATACACAGACAGAGAGAGAGAGAGAGAAAGAAAGAAAGAAAGAAAGAAAGAAAGAAAGAGAGAGAGAGAGAGAGAGAGAGAAAGAGGCACAGACACAGAGAGAGAAAGAGAGAGAGCAAGGGGAGAGACAGCAAGATAGAGAGAGTCAAAGAGATACAGAGAGAGACACACAAGTGCGTCAGAGGGAGAACAGCCTTCATTTTCACTGTCATCCATCATGCGTCCCCACAACATCAATACATCCCTCCTCTTCTCTCACTTCTCCATTACTTTTCTTCAGCTGACTCCAGCTATCAATCACAAGCTTTTGGCCGTGTTTCAACAACTGCATTACATTCATACCACTACCACCACCCCCACATAGAAGTGGGTTGCTGGACCCATATGCTTGGGGTTCTGTTGGAGAAAAGCCCTAACCTTCTGGCACAGCTTGCATACTTATACAGACACATTATTTCACACAATGCAGAGGACTACCGGGTCGCTGGTCGCCTTCACTATCCCCTCTGATTCCAATCATTAACGTAGAGACATTATGCATTAATCTCTATGTGCATTTTTGAGCTTCTGGGTGCTTCTTGCATCCAAACAATAACTGGCAAATAGATGTAGAATTGCCTCCACACCCCATCCCAATCTTTTCAAATCTTGTCTAATGGCTAGATTCCTGGCTGTTCCTGGTCTGATTCATCTTTCTAGGAGCACCTCCCTCATATCCCCTCTTCAATCTCTCTCTCTCTCTCTCTCTCTCTCTCTCTCTCTATCCCTTCCTTTGTTCCTCCCACCCTCTGTCTCTTCCCCCTTCCCTTCACCCCCCCCGGCCGCGTCCGCCTCACGCTCCAGATCCCATGTCCCAAACCAGCTCCACATATTATTCGCGGGGCTCTCCTCTCCATTCCTCCTGCCTTCAGCAATTGTGGTTTTTCAGCTTTGCTGTGGATCAGGAGACATGCAGACAAGAGAAACAACAGATTCCTGAGAGAGATATTCAGAGAGATAGATAGAAAGAGAAAAAAGATAGAATGGAGGGAAAGGGAGAGAAGGAGCTGTGGATCAGGAGAAAGAGAAAGATAGAAAGAACAAGAAAAAAAAAACAGAGAGGAGAAATAGAAAGAGATAGATAGAAAGAGAAAAAAAGATAGAAAAGAGGAGAAAGATAGGAAAGGAGAGATTAGAAAGAAAAAGATAGAAAAGAGAGATAATTAGAGAGAGAAAGAATGAGAGAGAGATAGATAGGGAGGGGAGAGGGGGATTGGAGAGAGAGAGAGAGAACCACATGGTGAAATGAAGTTTGAAGAAATAGGGAAGGGGAGCGGTTTAAAGAGAGATAGATTTGTTATGATGAAACCACCTGTAGGAAGATAATATGGCTTGTGGTGCAAACCAACAACATGCTGCTTCCCATAATAAGTTAAAAACAACACGTACCATTTGAAAACCTTACACTACCTCTTTGATTAATTGACAACCCGACACATTGTGCACAAATGCCAGACACTGCCCTAGTGCTGGAATAGAGCCATTTTCAAGATGTTCTGGATGCTTCTGGGCAGGCATATACTGTTTCCACTGGCACTAATTCAATCCCACTGCTGCCCAATATGTTTTCCTCAATACCATGATGCAACGTTACCTACTGCGACCATGAGGATTTAAAGCTACGGCAAACATTGATGTGTAACACCCATGCCATCTCCTGGCCGAGATGGAGTCTTCATCACCAGTTCACTAACTGATGATGAGCTACCTTTGAGTCAGTGAATGGGACCAACATTTCATGGGAATTAAGCCGGAGTCTTGGTCTGAACCTTCCCTTTGAAGGAAGATGAACGCTTGCAGGTTTTGGGAGGAGGGGTTCAGCGGAGTCAACAGCTTCACCTTCACCTGCCCTGTGGTGAACTTGTAAATGTTATCACAGGACCATTAATTAGTTGCAAACTAGCTATCCTGTCTTTGGGTGTTAAGCACAAAAATGTCTGTCTGGGGATTTTCTCTATACCCGTCTGATCCTCTGTTATGCAAGAACATGCGAGTACTGCTCTGCATGGATGGTGAAATATGTATTGTGAAACAATGGGAGTCTAGTGGGAGAGGTCAGTTGTGTTACGAATGAAGCTACAGGTTGTGACATAATCTGAGCTTCATCTGAGAGTCAGTGGCCCCTCCCAACCACATGACTTATCCATCCCTGCAATAAACAGTGACAGACATCCTATACCAAGCTGTGTACTATAAACATTGAGGGGGGATTAAAGTGTTCATTTCACTATTCTATGTACATGTACTATGTACGTTGGTAGAAGTCCACACAAGAATGAAGTGTTTTCTGGGTATTTGCCTTGATCTAACATAAGGTACTCACAAACAAGCTTTTGTAAGGTACAAAGAATCACTTAAATCAAATTGTCTGCAGGGTTATTGAGTTACTTGCAAAAGTAGAGCATCATGAGGCTAAGTGATGCTTCTGGTGGTTTCCCTAGACATGTGCCAAAAATCACAGCAGAAAGCAGCTTATAGCCTATTCAATACCAAATAAATTCAAACGTCTCCTTTACATTCATATTCACTCTGTTCAAGACGAAACATCACAAATATGGGCTAGAGCTTAAAAGGCACAAGCGTGCATTGTTAGTGTGTAAGCCATAGCATGTTAGAATCAAACAGAATAAAAGGTACATCAGTATTTATGATTACTGCACGCAGGGCAGGCATAGAGCGAGCATTTGATTTTTTTTTTTTGCCTCTATATGCAAAGTGGGAGGGCAAACCCATACAGTATCTCCAGGTGGGCTGGCTGTTGATTGCAGAATGGGTGGGACATATGAGCCCGAGGCAGAACTATCCTCGTTCTACAGAATGAGTAAGACAGGAGGGAAAGGTTACAGACTGTGAGTCGACCTGAAGTGGTTGACAGGACATACATGTTAGGAGGCATGTTCGCCCGGGCACTGCAGCCATCTGTGCACCTCTCACTGGGAGAGGGGGTTGGGGTTAACGGTAGAGGTACCTGGTTGGTGTAGGATCCATAGTTGCGTGGTTCCGTGGGTGTCGTCCGATTGGGTGGGGTTTGAGCGGGCGGAGGTGCATTGGGCACTGTGGCCTCGTAAGGAGGTGGTGGCTGCTACAAATGCAAAATGCAAATTAAAAGATAAATATTTAGATAAATATATTGACACAATGCTGTATGTTTTAGCAACTGTTACTGTTCATACTTGTTGCGAAGTATGTCATTTGCTTTTTCCATTACATTTTGGATTTTGTGTCCCTATGCAACAGGTTAATAATTACTTTCAGGAAACTGACTGCACACACAAATGTTTAAAACATAATCAAGTTAACCAGCCAGACACTGAATAAAATGCTCTCCGAGTGCAATGCACTGCAAGCAACAACCAAAAGGACGTCAACACACAGACCATCTCATGATATGGTCTTGGTTAGGCCCCAGATGGCAGGAATGCAATATTCATGTCATGCATGCCTGTTGAGTTGTGCATTCTCACCAGCCCCCTCTATTCACTCTTGGCCCTCAGAAACCAACTCACACATGAGCAAAAGATTCTAAAAAGCTTTCGGGCCTCTCACCACTGTCTTGTTGTCAAAAGGGTTGTACAGGTCCAGAGTGGCATAACCCGTGGTGCTGCTGTGTTGGGTAACAGACGGGTCCTGTTCCAACACACAAGGAAAACAAGGCGTTTAATATATTATGAATGAGTCGGCAGAGAACGAGACACAACAGTAGCTTTTTGAGCCCATATTATTGCTACCACAATCATTGCAATGACTAAGTATCAGCAGATCCTTCCTGATTGCTTAAAATACATCCTCTCAAGTTGTTGTCGTTGTTACTGCGCCAGCAATATGATACAACGCAATAACCGAACTCTAACGTTACTGAACCATTACGTTCTTCATAATATCAGGTTCGCATTCAGTCATCAATTAATCATATGAAACTAGCATAACAAATCACATTAGAGTTACCTGGAATGGATTCTGATCTTCGGCATTCGGCTCAGGAAAACTGGTGTACTTTGACATGATTCCTTATCGTTGGTTTTGACAACTACAAAGATGTCTTTAGTATGTCGGCTAGCGAGCTAGCTTGAATATGAAAGCTACTACCCTTCCAAAACCCCTGAGAATGTGGATGTCTGTGGAGATTAATCAATGATACCGCTTAGCAGGATGTTTAGTTAGCATTAACGTTCGAATCGCTTATAACTGTATCTGAACGGATTTGTTGGTATTGGTTGTTGTGTGATTACTCCACTCGATCAAGCACTAAAACTAAACGACAGCTGTTAGCACTATGGCTAAAGGCTAGCTAAATAGCTAAAAGACAGCTAAGCTAGCGTACGTACGTTACCGTTAAATGAAATTAGCTATCGCTACGTTGCTCGCTAGCTGGCAAGCCACGTAGCCAACCTTGTCTTCATTTACTCTCATTTATAGTGTCTGGTGATTTTGAGTCCTCCAGGCTGCATTGCGTCGTCTTCGAAAGGTTCGCTTAATTGTGGCCTGCCCTTTGAATTCCAATTTCCTTGCAGTAACGAAAGCGGTGAAATTTTTTTTCGTGAGAAGGCAGGATTCAGGAAGTCAAGTCATGTGACTGCGGCGAGAGGACAAGCTGAAGCACGTGTGCACTTAGGGGGAGGGGGCGTGTCTGTTGCCCGTCTGTGTCCTGGTGCTTGTGTCTGTAGCTGGGTCTGTAGCCTACTGA
>NC_063208.1:8350302-8422802 GCF_017589495.1 Alosa alosa
ACACAGAAAAAGAAGAGGGAAATCTGTGAAATTGTTAAATAAAGTTCCCTGTCAATGACACACTTCCTGTACTCTCCAAATATACTGTTGACCTATTCACTCTCCACAGTCAGTCAATGTTAACATAATCTTATCCAACTGACAATCAGACGATGGATGTTCAGTATTGTGAAAAGAATCCAGTGAAGACTTTAACATGACTGTCATGTTAAAGTCTTCACTGGATTCTTTTCACAATACTGAACATCCATCGTCTGATTGTCAGTTGGAAATGATTGGCAGGTTTAAGCGGTCTCACCAGGATTAATTCTCCATCATTGGTCAGTTCTCGTGTCCAGCCCGTCTTGGGTCCATCACCCTTCTGGAGAGTCTGCTCACAGACGATCTTGCTGTCAGTCTCCCAGCGCGGGAGGCTCTGAACAAAAGACAGCCAAGCAATGGAGAGAGCGAGCAAAAAAGAAAAGAAACTAAAGTGTTAACACACATGGTTAAAAAAAGAGTGAGATTGATTAATGGCTGTTTAGATGACAACTAACTGAACAGGAAGACATGGAAATAGCCACATGTTTTCCACTTGTGTTTATAGAAAATTCATTTTGATTAATTCTGTGGTTTAACTGTCACAAATCCTGCAATAAAAACAATCTCATCACTATTCAACACAGCAGTTATGATTGGAGCTCAATTAGCTTCATCCTTCCTTTCACCCTTATGAGAATTTGGTTCCATTTGAAAACAGCTTGAAAGATGATTAATGAGACCATGATTACAAAACCTTAAAGGTATGATCAGTGATTGCACAGGAAGTCACATTTATTTTGATCATATTTAAATTTATTAGCAGACGCTTTTGTCCAAAACAACGTACATTATATTTTAACCAATAGGACCAAACAAAACACACCAGAAGGGTAGCTCACCGCTCCCTTGAGTATAACCAACTCCACCCAGGGTTTTTGTTTTTGCTGCAGGCTGCCCCCACTTTGTTTGTTTCCAGCTTTCGGAGCCTGGGCTGCCTAGCTATAGCAGTCGTGAGAAGATGATTGCTGTGACAAAAATGCAATGGGCTTGAAATCACGTATGATCACTGACTTCTCCTTTAAAGGTGCTCTAAGCTATGTTTGTAACGTCACTTCTGTTGACGTTCAAACAAAACATAATGCACCCTTTCCTCCCCTTCCCTCCCGTGCAACTGAAAGTCTCCTAAATGCGCATCTTGTCTGTGATTGGCTGGAACAGTTTGTTATGTTTCATAGTCCAGGGGGGTATTCCAAATACGTGGTTTAGTGCTAAACCTGGGTACTTTAACTCAGAGTAAGTGGTAAGTGGAATTGCTGGCACATGAGAGCATGAAACCATCAAAACTAAAATTTCACATGAAAACCACACACCCCTGTCAGAGACAAACCTGTTGAGTAGCCTTTGAAAGGAGGCATCAGGAGTTCACAAGACTTCACAAATGTAATGCCAAACATCAGCATGTTCCAAACAAATAAGACTACAGGCACTTTGCATGTCTTAGCATGTAGCTTGCCATATCTGTTGTGCTAAAAAATATATGGGTCGCGACTTGATGAACATGGGAAATTTTGGGTCCCAAAGCCAGACCAGTTAAGAACTACTGTTCTAGAGCAATGGATAAGAAAGGAAAATAGAAAAGTGATCTTAATCACTTATTTACAAACTGTTTGGAGCTCTGCTATCCCCTAATGGTATAGATATCCACAAGTAGCGACAAAAACTACATTGAGACACACTCATTCATATGGTTCTACGCCAGGAGTCTCTAACAGGTAGCTTAGGAACTACCAGTACCCCCCACCTGTAGTGCTCTAAAAGGTTCAAGGAAACAGAGATGGTAAAGGAGTTGAAAGGAGCCTTAAAACGCATACGAAGCTTATTCAGCTGTTTTGGGTGTGTAAATACTACTAGACTAAAACATTGGGAGCTCTTAGATGGAAAATGTTGGAGGCCACTGTTCTACACAAACGCATGACAACACTGATTGACCAATTCAGAGAGGCTGATACCGTGCATGGTCGTCCATCCACGGTGGTCTCGTTGAAGGACTGTCCCACAGTGAAGGAGATGTGGGTGGTGCGGACACTGGTAGATGTCTGAATGGACAAAGTCTCGCCCTGCTGTGAGATCTCCACTGCTGGGCGAGATGCCGCCGCCACAGCGATTTTTCGAAGGAACACGTTTACTCCTGCGAATACACACACACACAGAGGCAAATTATGCATACTTTTGGTACACTGTATGTTCTGTAACCAAAGATGGATGGATGTCATTGTGTGTGGGCCTCCTTGACCTCACTGAAAGAATGCTTGTGGTTTGCTGACTTTAATAAGGAGGGCCCTCTAGTGATTACAGTGGAATGTGGCTTGCAGAATGGACTAAGGTAATTTGGAAACTGATATCCCAAACACCTTCCTCTAAGGTGATTGGGGGAGATTTCTCCAAAGACAAACAAATACCAGCCCCCAACCCAACGGTCTACAGAATGAATGCCGGCCGCCACCAGGGTTTCAACACAGCCTTCTCCAGAGCAAACAGCGCGCCCCTTGCAGCGATTTCATTGGGGCCAGTGTAGCCTAAGCACCGAGGGCATGGAGGCTCCATTACAGGGGAACATAATCTCAATCTCATGAGGTCTTCATTAAGACCCCTTTTCCGAACCCATTAGTCATTAGCTGGTGCCCCTGGCCGGCCGGCGACCTGCACTCTCAAATGAATCACAGCCTTTTCTGAATTAAGAAGAAGCTTGAAAAATAGGTTTAACACGTTTAGTCATACCTTATTACTACTATACCGTCAACACTGATTGAGAGAACGTTTCCTTTGGACTAACCTTTAACTTTTTTCAATTTTTTTTTTGTGGGCTATTTGCAGTTCGAACTCATCACACCCAAAAGCAACAGCAGACGCACACAAACATGCGCATTCGGGGCAACTGCAAATCAAACCTCTTGTTATGGCTACATAGGCAATTTGTTTTAATTAGTGAGATTCTATATTTCGACATGGCTATTGGATACGTATTTGTTTAAGACGGTGATATAATTGAAATAGCCTAATGCCCCGTGAATAGGAGTGATTCCCAGTCATCCCACGAATTTAAAGTCTGTCACTAATCTGTATCCAAATAATCTATGCGACAATATCATATATGCGTGCACATGCCAATGATATGCCGCGAATGTGATACCAAGAGATTAGTAAATAAAAGATAGTTATTTGTCAGAACATCTCACTTACCTAGAGCTTTTAAGAGGTCCTCGAAGTTTTCGGAGCTTTTCATTTTCCATGTTCCAGAGAAGTCAGCGATTTTACTTTCCATGCTTGCAGGTAGTGTGCAATTAACAACAGATAGGCTACTTGATAAATAATTTGACAAATTTGACAAATGTATTTAAATATATAGTCAATTGCAGGCTATAATAAATGGTTCTCTGTAGCGCCGTTGTAGCAGCGTCCTCCTTTTGTGGCTGGGACGCGCACCGTTACGCCTGAATCCTCCAACCCTCTGCTCTTTAGCTCAGTTCGAACAACTTGTTCCTATTGGTCCTAACGTGTGACCATGGGTTTCAGGCGCCGGGCAGCGCGACAGCCAATTAGCCCCTTTAATAGCACGCCCATCGCAATTTACATGACTCATGAGATGCGCTACAAAATGGTCCACTCCCTTCCCCTCCCCCTCTCATCCCCAAATAAAACATGTTTTTAAAAAATCTTTGCGAGATTCGATTTCATTATTATGCTGCAAAGCATGCAGCATGCAGCTATCTAAACTCTTTAAAAATAGGCCGACTAAATAAAGAAAACTGAGATATCACATCAAATAATCATTGTGAATGATGATTGATGAGTTTTCTTGGGTATGTTGAGCTTTGCACACATGTTCTGCCATTTAGCTCTGCAGAGCTTCTCTAACTCTGTCAGGTCGCATGTGGACTGTTGGTGGACAGCCATCTCCAAACTCTCCACAGATGTTCAGTAGGGTTCAAGTCAGGGTGCTGCAGTTAGGCAACTGCATTGTTTGTGTGCGCCAATGGGTCAGTTCTTGGAAGGTGAACCTTTGGTCCAGTCTGGTGTCATGAGCAATGGCCTGGTCAAAGTTTTCCTTAAGATGCCACTGTACTTTTGTCCGTTCAGATATCCCATGATGCTGACATCACCATTATGTATTTTCAGGTGTATTTTCTTTGTCACCACTCTCCAAGGCCATTCTACTGTGACTGAATTTGCTCAGGTTTGCACATAATATTTTGTACAAATGTGCCTTAAATAATATATGACAACATGATCATCAGGTGATCAGCAGATGTAAATTAGCCTAAGGCTCACTCTGGTATAATGCATAAAATGGCAACATTTATGTAAAAAAAAATGCATGGTCCCTAAAGAGTAAAATTAATAAATAAAAAAACGTACAGTATATATATACTGTATATTTATTTATTTAGATCTGTGGTAATGCCCTGGTGTCTGTAAAAAAACTGTTCTCTGACATTTCACATCTTGTTTTTCCTGACAGTCAACTTTGTGAAGACATGCTGAAACCATTAAGAGTCTAATTGCTTTCTTCTCGGGAACTAGTGAAAGACTTTGAGAATTGCTTCTTTTCAAGGAAACAACACAACTGTCTGCATCATCACTGTTTCGGAAGACTGGAGTCAGTTTGGTCATTTTGAAACAAACCATTAACTTATGAGTTGAAAATTGTCAGCATGCTCCCTCAACTAAACTCTGAACTGTTTCATGGGGTAAAACAATCAAATTCTTAAAGCTTTTAGTGTTCTCATGTTTCTTTCATTTAATTTATTTGTGGCCATTTCCCATCATAAAAGAACAACACATGCAAATACAGAACAAATGGGCTTGGTTGTCTGGGTTTTAATCTTGTTTTCTGGGTAAAACTATCAAAAGTTTAAATAAAATGCTGAACTCATAAATAGAAGAGGTACATAAAATTGACATTTTATGGAAAAGTTAAAAGTGAAATATACTGAAAGCGTCCTTTCTTTCATTCTAACAATGTCTGTATTACAGTGATAACATGTTGATGCATGTCTGTGTTTATGTGTACTAAACAGATCTCCATTGTTCGAAACTTTATCTACCATAGAGTCCGTATCTCAAGTTCTCCACCCCTTTCTCTCTTTCTCCCTTTCTCTCTCTCTTCCTTCATTTTCTTCTCTCTTTCTTGCAATTACACGACTCACACATGTACACACACACACACAGCAACTACAAACACAGAGAGAGAGAGTCTTGTAAAAATGTAAAAGGCCTTTTTGACATGTTTCCATAATGTGGCAACAAGAAAGAATTTGAGATCAGGTAAAACAGCTTAAATACCCATGATGACATGCAGTGATTACAAATCTGGCAGAACACAAAATGCCATAAATATCTGAATGTTGTGTTCCTTTTCATACCATGTGACTATGTGGATGAGTAAATTTATAAAGACACGCTTACAAACAGACTTTTATAAACATCTCTTTGTTTTTTTAAACAACTTTGCCTGATTTGCCTGCCTTCCTTTGCGACAAAACCACTAGCTTGCGTGAAACAGAATCGTTGTGTTTTAAAGGTGCTCAGTCCACACCTCTATACCTTCCAGCCCCTTTCACATTCATGCTTCTCTGGCCAGTCCTTTCTCTCTCTGAGGGGGCTGGCGCATTCCTGAGGTGAGGAAGCAGAGTGATGGAGCAGAAAAAAAGTGAAATGTTTGCAATTGAATGACTGACCATAAAAGGGCCATCTTTTCAAAAGGCAGGCAGAGAGGGTGAAAAAGGTGACGGTGGTCAGTGAGTGAGAGGGCAGAGGATCAAAGGTAATGGTGCGAAGAAGTGGTTTAGTGGAAGAGGGACAGAGGACAGGGGTGAAAAATGACACTGCAGACCTTCTCATTCTGAAAAGCTCAGGGGTAATTACCTTTTCCTTTTTTTTCATTCTGTCTGTGCTCCTGAGTCAGTCCCCCACACACACACACACATACCCACCAGAGACCTTTCAACATGTCTGGATGGGAAGTGATACCCCTGGAAATGTGGCATGGAAACACACACACACACACACACACACACACACACACTCACAGGCACATTTTTTCATTCTTGGCTTCTTGGCTGGATGGCAGAGTTCAGCCAGGTCAGTGAAGTTACTCAGAATTAGAATGCGATCAAAATAATGAGCTGAAATGGTTGAGGTCTGACCTCCTTCATCTTCCACAAAGAATCACAATTTAAATCGCTAAGGAAAGAAAAACAAGGGGAAAGAGAAAGAGGAAAAAATAAAGACCAATTCAGGAATGTGGCATGATGATGACCTGGGTCTTTCCAAGGAGGCTTCTCATTTTACAAAACTACATGAAACTGAGCAGACAGTGTGAGAGGGTCTCCTTTCATTTATCAAGCATTTTCTTATCTAGACCATTTTTTTCTCACAGTCCAGGCCAGAGAATCCTATATAAAGGTATTTGTCCATGAATTAGACAGAGAAATTCTTCTCTTTCACTTTTCTTCCACTGCTCCTCATATTGCATACAAACATGATTCTGATGGAAAAGCCTTGTATTTCCTTTCCTTTGTCTTTTGTCTTTTGTCCTCATGATTTAAAGTAAGATGACTTGAACGCCTCCTCCAAATGAATAAGCAAAAAGGCTAAAAAAAAAAAAAAAAAAAAAAAAAAAAAGGCCATCTAAAACATTTCTCATAATGTTGTCTACACATTATGTTGGGGTAGGCCTAAGTATGATGAAACTGAAATGATAATTTTCAAATAGATGTTTCAGACCACTTATTTCTAGGTCTCTATTGTCATATTTTGAGAAAAATCCGTATAGGCCTACGGGCTCCGTTTCCGTTACTTTATCTTTAGCGCCACCCAGTGTTTCGAACACCACCTTCGCGGAACAATTGTGTCTCTTGCGTCCATGTTACCACCCGGAGGAGATGTGGAAGGACACAGGCCAATATGGCTAGACATCTTCGCTTTGTTGCTCGAACTGTAATGGTTCAGGATGGAAACGTTGACGCTGCATACAAAGCTTTAAATCGGTAAATGTTATAGATTTTGTGTACCTTTTGAATACGTTTCTGGTGTTGATATACCAATCGTAATCTCTATCATGTAGCAGCTAATGCTAACGTCAGAGATGACTCATTTAGCTTGCTAACGTTATGCTAGCTAATTCAATGTCATTCTCTGGTCATGCCAAATTATTGCAATGTAATGTTACATGATGCTTACCAAACTAACATCTGGAGGATACGCATTAAATAGTTTAAGTATGTGTCGTTGTTACAGTAGAAAGGCTAGGCAATCAAGGCAATCATTACTATTTAATGAAGTTGCCAATTGAGGACCTGCGAGCTGTCTGTTTCTTAAATTAGACTTTCTAATGTATTTGACTTCTTGCTGAGTTGCCTCCCTCTCCCCTGTCTATTCTGGTTGACCAGAACAACTTTATCGCTCTTCTGTGAAGGCAGCAGTACCAAACCTTCTATGAGATCTTGAACTTCCTGGTAGCCTAATTTCTCTCATGAATAGCCTTCATCCCTCAGAAAATAGATTGACGAGTTCATAAGAGTTTGTGGCCATTTTGATCGCACAATTGTTGATGCTGCGGTTATTCAACTCATTTAAAGACGCTAACACAATGTGCCATTGGAACACAGGATGGATAATTGCTGATAATAGACCCCTGTACGCTTGTGTAGACCCAGATATTGCATTAAAATCTATCCATGTCCTGTTACAATGGTCATTTACAACAATAATGGCAAATACATTGTACTTCTCATTTATTTGGTGTAATTTAATGAGACTTTTCCCTCGAAAAACAAGAACATTTCTGAGTGATTCCAAACTTTTGACCATAAGTTCAAGTACTTTTGAATACCAACTGTGTTGTTAGGTAGGTGATAGGGCTGACATTAATCAATCTTTAATCAAAACTGCAATTTTAACCATTTTTCCAACTTCTTTTATTTATGATCTATTCACGTTGTCCTCCCTGTGTGAGATAAAGTCACACACCCACCAATCAGAAGTGCTGTGCTCCTCATGTGTTAGACATCCTCACCATTGAGGAGTGGCCCAGTTTAGAGAGACATTTTTAAACAATTTGTATATTTTCATTCTCATACTTGGATCAGTAGATCAGTTAATATATTTTAGTGTTCTCTTTGGTAATTGGTGTTTCATCACATAAGACAAAAGTACATTAAATCAAGGCATGCATGTGTGAAAGTGTTTCAATTTATTTTCGCCATATTTTCTTTCATGATATGTAGCGCTTTGATCTTGTAGAAGTGGTGGCCAATTTCTACAGAAAAAATATTGTTTATTTTTACAAACAGCAGTCTGTGATCTTACATCATAGTATACTGTTTGTTTTTGTCCAGCCGCAAAAGTTTGATATAGGATGGAACAGAAGTTCTTACAGTTCTTACTTCTTTAAGGTTTTATTTCTTTCTCTCCGACATTGTTACATCTTCTTTCTTTTTCAGGGTGTTGTCTGTGGATGGCATTCTGGAGACAGTGAAGCGGAAGAGGTACTACGAGAAGCCTTGTCGCCAGCGACAACGGGAAAACTACGAGAACTGCAGGAGGATATACCATGCAGAGATGGCCCGAAGAATCTCCTTTCTATCTAAGGCCAACCGTCCAGACCCCTGGCTTGGCTGTTGAGAAGGGAGAGGACTGATGGTCGTCTTTTTTTTTTACTGAAGGCGAAGGACTTGTGCTGGTAAACCGCAACTTCCCATATGGCTTCTTCGGATGTCCTTTCAAGACTGTGTTTGTTTGGATGAATTTGTGGCTTTGCTATGTAGTGACGCGCAAACAGCGTCCTTCTTATGTTGAGAAGGAGACCAATCGCTATCTCAAACTTTAATACACAAAGTAACACACAAATGCTCAAATAAAAATAATACTCATCAATTAAATACTTATCAAAAGTTGTACTGTGTTCCTATTTGTGATTGTGGTAGTCATATCACTTTCAGTGTGGTTTGGATAATTAGCTGAATATGGCATGCTTGGTGGTATGCTTGTCATTTTCATCACACCTCAGACCACATAGTCATTTGGCTAACTGTTCCATCTTACCACATAAAGATGGTAAACTAATGAGTGGTATGAACGAGTGGTCTTGTGAAGGGCAGGTAAATAAGCCTCTGTTGTTTCCACTAGTCACTCCTAATATGCACCATGTAGTTAAGTGGTACAGGCCGGAAGACGCAGTGAAAATGTAAACATTTCCAATATTAATGCCCAAACGTGGCCTCTGAGATAAGGTATTTTTGAGCGAGTCAAAATTATACACAAGTTAATTTTGTTATTTAGTTAGACTTAGTTTTGGGACCTAAATATTAAGTAGGCAATTTTTGAGCAAAATCGGTGCAGCGACCATTTTCCTGGAATTTTTCTGATTTGTCACGGAATGACCCATTGAATGGGAATGCCCTACCTGTAAACAAAAACAAATAGTTTTGATGGTTTTTATAGGGTCAGGGCCTGTTTTAAATATTCCTGTTTTCTTGCAATATGTCATTCAAGTAAATGTATTTTTCGATATCTATAATGAATAACCTACAGCTAGAGGGTGTGAAAATGTGCCATACTCCACAGAGTACTTTGAACTGTATAACTGTATCGTTGTTGCATTTATCCCAGAACGAGGGAAAACCTTTGAACTAAATTACTGTGGCGATCTGAATGCATGCAGGACAGTATGTCTCGCTATCAGGTCAGTAGGAGAAACTACCCCCCTGCTAGGCCCATTTGGTCTGAGTCAGGGGCAGTGAAATGCAATAGGTCCGTGAAAGGTTAATTGAGCACACCTATTCCAATCTTCTCGGATGGGGCGTATTTCCTGTGGTCAGGTACACTGACTGTCGGAATAGGGACCTCGTGTGGACTGAGGCATATTGATCGCTTAGCATCCTGCTCCCCCTTGTCTGAAGATATCACTGGGGGGGGCATATGACCTATATTTCAGTGGATGGCTATGTTGGTGCGGTGACCGTGTGAAGCAGGAACCAGTGGTGTGAGAGGAAGTCAGAATGGTTGACCAGGAAACGCATCAATGCATCCCAACAGGGGTCTGATGGGAACAGGGTTAAGCTTGATCCCACAGACAGAGACCAGAGGCACCTCTGCTGTGAGGAATGACCTGAATTGCAATTCATGCTTAAAGGAGAATTCTGGCGATTTTTTACATAGATCTCTGTTTTTCAAGGTCAACGAGTACTGTCGGTACAAAAAATTAAAGCATTTGGTTACCTACCTAGCACCAGTTGCTGCAGCCAACCACTAGAGTTGCCAGGCAGCTACAGTGCTACACTCTAGGGCATGAACATGGGGGATCAGAAACATGCCCTCAGAGTGTAGCACTGTATCTGCCTGGCAGCTCTAGCTGTTGGCTACAGCAACTTAAGATAGGTAGAACCTATTGTTTTCAGGGTTTTTTTTCCCATACCGCTAGTACTCGGCGACCTTGAGAAACGGAGATGTGAGAAATTGCTGGAATTCTCCTTTAACATGAGGTTGCTGTCTAGGTAGTCAAAATTCAGTCAAAAAACAGTCAGAGACTCACTCAGGTCACTCACTAGTTGTATTTTTCCAATTCCAATATATAAACAACACAACTCTGAAACCCGAAACATTCTTGCATCTTAAGACAGCTTTTACATTTAGGACAATTTAGGACATTTTTTTACATTTATTCATGGTGGACATGTTTATCCAAAGCGACTAACAGCAATGGAATATTTAAGCATAACATTTACTACAACTACAGCAATATAATAACATTTAAGCTATTACCATAAGCATTGGAACATTTCAACTTTACAGAGGTATATAGCTACAGCATTAGAATAACGTTTAAACTACAGTGCAGGAGACTATAGCTAGAAATTACCACTGCATCTGTCAATAGACTAGTACTAGAGGATAGGAGTGTATTAAGTACTTGTCAGAGGAGAAGTTGTAGAAGAGTAGAGAAGGAAGAAAGGGGAGGGAGGGGGGAAGAGTGGTAAGTGCGTATTAGGTTTGTGAGGTTGTCATAAGCGCTAGGAGAGAAGGTATTCTAGAGTTGTGTCTTCAAAGCATGGACAGATTATCATGAACACGGGCCTGGGCACAAAATCGGAATGCCCCCCCCCCCCATGCATGCACGCACTCAGGCTAATAGTAGCCTACAAACCCACTCTCGCGAAGAGCACACCGTTTACAGCGCATACATAGAAACCCTCAATCTAACAGACTGCAGATATGGTTTGGTGTTATTTGTTTTCTCTGTCTTCCAGCTTTTTTTGTAAGGGTTGGCAGATCGTTCCACCATCGGGGAACCAACAGATAAAATAAAAAGTATCGTCCTGGGTGGACATAATCGAGATATTTGCATTGACTGAATTATTATTCATGACCCTTCTCTTCTATTACATTTATTTACGCCATATATACTTTACTATAGTAGATTGTTTTTGTTAATGTTAGTGTAATGTTTATTGATATCGTGTAGCCTAAGTCGCGTTGGACAAAAACCTCTGATAAGACCTATTTTCACAGGATATAATCACATCACAATATCAATCATTTATATAATCTGTCATCTTTTTATGTAGGCTTACTGTATCCCCGATCTAACCAACCGAGTAACGTTCTAACCAATGGCGGTACTTCTTAGTGTCCCACATAGCAGTGGCCAACCCCATCGTTGGCCTTGCAGGAGAACAACACACAACATGTTCTTCTTAAACGTGTCAGTCTGTACACTTCCTCACCAACCCCGCCGTCGCTGCTGTTTTCCCGCACGAGCGCCACGTGCCACAGGCTATGCTCGCAAAGTCGTACATAGAGACCAATCACAGCTTGAGACGCCTCTGACTGGTCACGCAGGAAGCCAATCGAATACAGCCACAACAAACATCAGCCAATTACAGCGAAGTGTGTGTAGGTCGCAGCTTAGCACGTGTGTCTATGCACATGGACTACCTCGCTGTAAAGTAACGTTCACTGGTAGGAAGAATCAGTGACAGGAGAAAAAAGAACAGGAGGCTGTTAGTAGACTGATGGTCAGAAACCGGTGAACTTCTCTGCAAGACACCAGTGATTTACAAACTTAACATAGCTCAAAGAACACTGGACTGTGAAGTCTATTAAATTTAAATAGAAGACCTAGGCTACTACTCAATCAACTAAATAGTTTGGACTATAAGCAGACGGTTTACGTTGTTCCTGGCCAAAGGTAAGGAATGTGTTGTATTGTATTGTATTGTATTGTATTGATGGAGTTTGTAACGAAGTGAAATGGCATCACAGTGAATCAATTTCCGCATGTGTTTAACAACATGCGTGCCTTGAAATGTTGGCACGTGAATGTTTTTGCTCAGGCATAGTATGCCTCCCTTTGTTCTGTCAACCCTAGGTTATCATCCCGATTTTTTGAAAAAGAGAGATGAATTAAAGTTTGGTTGATTACTGGTTACTTGGAAGCGTAAGCGTAACTCGCAGGCAAAGAGTTTATTATACACTTTGTGGAGTGTAAAGAATAAACTACATGGGCATATAAACTGACCGTGGATAATGGTGTTGAAATTACGTAACTCGTTAATTGATATAAGATAATAAGATAAAATATATAAGATAATTATGCCTACAGATAGGCTAACCTATTCACCAACAGCTATTAATATGTGTTCTTTTTTTATCAACTTAAATAAAGCTAGAATGTCTGACAAATTGGATTGAATAAAAAAGACACAAAAACAAGCGGTCTTCGTTCCAGCAAATGAGCGTGCGCTAGATACGCATGAATCCATGTCCACCAATCACGTTTAGAGATATGTTGAGGCAAGGTGCTGTCGCGCGTGAGGTCGACACTGCTACCCATGCTTTGAAAATTATACTTTATCTGTTATCATTTTCTAAATATGGATTTGCTTGTTAGAAGAGAATGGGGAGGGTTTTCGGTGGGAAAGGTCAATAACTTTGGTTATTCTGCGAGTAGTTTTTCCATGTGACCGCGTGAGTCAAACGTGAGCGGCTTGGCTGCTTTGTTTTTGCGGTGAAACGTCACCTCGCCACCTCTTCAACACACGTGCATCTTTGCCTTTCCATTTGATCACATCTCCTTCTCCGTGTTTCTCTTTGTCAGAAATGTATTAATTCTGAATTTCGTTTTGTTCTTATTTGGACTCTTCCAGTTTTTTTTCTTTTTTTTTTCTCCAACTCTGCACAAGCCACAACCACTAATTATCCTCTTCTTTTCTGTCTCCCTGCCTCCCACCAGTAATGCAGTCATTGGGCAGCGCCACTAAGTGGTCTTCACACGAGTCCCTTTCCTCCACTCCAAGTTTCCCCTACAGTGAGAGCGACCAGACGGAAGATGAGGGTGACGTCTTTTCTGAGGGAGAGGGGGAGGGAGGCCGGGCCTCACTAGAACGATTCTCCCTGGTGGCTGCCAGCCTGCCTATCCACCTCCGCCCTGTAGGGTACCAAAGGGATCAGCGGGGGACCCTGGAGGGGCAGTTGGGTGGGGCAGGCCGCAGTGGGCAATCCCCCTCCCCTGCCACACCACCCACTGAGGGGGACTTGGCCTTTGCTCGAAAGGTGAGAGTGTGGAATGAAATAATACAGTTTTATAATAAACTTTTTTTTCTTTACACAATACAGATTTTGCCTCAACATAAAGACAACAAAAAAATGTACTTTGTACTTTTACATTTGGAAGTGGCTTCTCGTTTCTGTCAGTTGTTTACATTTAAAAACTCAACAGTTTTCAGCAGTTGAGAGCTTGAAAAATAAATGAGTACAGAGATAGAGAAGCAGTCCAAGGCAAATAGGGGGAAACTGATTTGATGAGGTAGCAGTTCAGGATCCAGTTGTACAGAATAATGTGTGTGGGTGTATGTATGTATGTGTATGTACCTGTGTGTACATGGGTAGGCTTCACAGTGTACTTTTCTCCCCACCCCATAACTACTGCCTATTAACCATTCTTGTCATGTCATTGTTTTCCAGTGTTCCGAGCTCCAAGGATACCTCAGACCACTTCTGCACCTGCTTAATGGACTGAAGACGGGCAGATTTGACAAAGGTATAATCCACATTTCTGGTGATGACTTAATAGGTCCTGTTTGGCTAATGGTGGTGAGCAAGAGCTGGTATGTGTACGCTGCTGTCTGAGGCTTAGTGACAGCACCTAATCACCATACTGTTACCAATTATAGATTTGTTTGATTGGCAGGTCTCAACACGTTCCAGCAAAGCGTAGCCATGGATAGGCTGCAAAGGATTGTGGGAATGTTGCAGAAACCTCATTTGGGGTATGTATTTTACAGACTGTGTTAAATCATATTCAGTTTATTTGGAATCTCCTAAAGATTCTTTGTCGGATTTTAAGTATTTTAAAGGGAAGGACCCATTTGGCTATGTGTGTAAATTCAACCAAAACATACATTGTAATAGATAGTAGCCCTATAATACATGTTAAAGTAATCACTCCGTATCTGGATGGGTGACACTAAACAACTTTTACCAAGTTTTATTGTCCCGTAAAGTAAATTGTTCAGTCTCTTTCCTATTCCTCTTGGCGTGCCTTTTTTCCTCAACCTCCCTGTCTTCTTGTTTGTCATGTAGAGAGAAATATCTACGCTCGCTTCTGCAGATAGAGATGATGCTGAAGATGTGGTTCCCTCAGGTGCGCTTGCAACACTGCGTGCCCTCTGACCGCCATAGAACCACCCCTCGTCATATGCCCCACTGGCACCAGGACCAGCTGCACATCCCAGTCAAAGTGAGTAGCGCCTGTCTCCCACATCACATGGGTGCGATTTAGAATGGACGTTCTGAAGAATATTTGGGTCCATAGTGTAAAACATGGAATTTTAGAACCTTACATGGCTGATAAACACATTCTTTTAAGTCCTATGAAGCCTGACATCTGTTCAGAATGATGAGAGTGTTCTTGGTTAGTTGTACTGAAATGTGTGTGGTCTCTATCTCGGCTCACAGAAACGCAAAAGGAGTTGGTCAGACTCGGACTCGTCCAGCTCGATCTCTCCACTCTACAAACGGGTCGAGAACCCCCAGTGTGGACAGGGCATTGGGTCTGCTGAAAACACGCCCCCAAGGGAGGAGTCAGAGTCAACAACATTGCAACATGGCACTGATCTGAGTGTCTCCTCTGAAGTGTCCCCCCACAACGCCAAGCAGAGAGGAGGTCTGCTTCCTCTGGTCATCGCACCTCCTTCTGTGGAGAGCTACACTGATACCCAGGACAGCTGCATCTCCTCCACTACTCCCATTTCCCAAAAGCTACACCTGCCTCCCCATGATAAACCCCTCCCACCAGGCAGCAGTAGCCAATGGGGTGCTGTTAGGGGTGGGGAAGTGGGAGGGGCCAAGGGTAAAGGCACTGATGAGTGTAATCAGTATTCAGAGGAGGCCGGCCTTACAAACAATTTGTATTGTAGTTTGTCTGGTAAATCCACAAACACGTAGCAATGAGATGCCAGTTTATTGGTCTTCGGATATGATTGTGCGCTACCATGTTGCCATTTGAAGGTTATTTGGATTTCAGACATTGGATAGCAATTTTTTTTTTTGTCGGAAATGGATGTTGAAAACATTTTACTTGATGTCTTATTCATCAATGTTTTTTTTTTTTTGCTTTAAGCATATGGTAAATTCCGATGGCCTTCAGAATTCTTCTCCTGGAGCTCAAAGAGGCACTTCATCCAATATATTCTACTTGAAGATGATATGCCAGAAAATGCCTCAGTGATAATGAAGTAGTGTACAGCTTATGCAGTGCATTCTCAGAAACAGAAGCTAGCACTACTGCCAGTGCGAATGGCTACAGCTACTGCACCTGATAAGCGTCACTTGAATCAGAGGTGTACCACTGGAATCACACTGAGCTCAGAGAAACTGTAACTTTTTTTACTAAACACTTACTGAAGAAAGGAAACAATCGGCAATCTTCAACAAAGGTTCAAATGAGTTTATCAGTCTTCTACCAAAAAGTTGACTTGATAAAAACTTGATACATTTTCTCATTAAACCATAAGATGGTTTGCAGGCTCATAGCATTCAACACTATACACCAAGTACTTCCCAATACAATCAAACACAGCCTAAACGGTGATGTGAACCATCTTGTAAGAACAAGCACATCATAGTCACACAAATGTCAGTCCATCAAAAAAAAGAAACAACTGGCAACTAGTCTGACAATTTAAAAAAAAAAAAAAAAAAAAACTGCCGTTGGCTCTCTGACCCTTACAACTTGAATCGTGAACAACCACTAAGACTAGAAAGAGCAAAAGAAGAAATGTGATTATCTGTGATAAACATGTGGTTAAACCATATAGTGGTGGGCATTTTATTTTTCCAAGGGGTCATTACTTGAAGAAACTGGATTATTAGCAGCCTTAAGGTCATCCCTAAAACCCCAGGGATGCTACGGGAACATCCAATGAGACTCTTGACAACTTGATGTGTATTTATTTTGTATTTTGACGAGTTGCACATGCTGTCTGCGCATTGTGATATTTTTCTTTTTCCTGTGTTGTGTTCTTTTTTTTTTTTAATTAAGGAAAAGAGAATGAAGTGTCATTGCCAAACGCTACTTGCACATGAGTTTCGAAAGGCGTTCAAAATATGTGGCCATTTTTTTTTTTGAAAGAAAAATACGAAATGTTCTTTTATGTCCCTTGTATTTCGTTTTTTTTTTTTTTTTCAGATAATTTCTGAAAATATTTTTATAATTCTATAGTTACTTCTGTTCTTTATTTGTGATGGACAGTAGATTTTTTTTTTTTTGTTTATATTTTCCATTGGTCATCATTACATCTGTAATAAAAAAAATTATATGGGTTTATTTGGTACAGTCCCCCATGCACACAGTAAGAGTGCATGTTCTGTATGAGTGTGCACATTGACTCCAAACATGACTGGGATCTCTTTATCAGGCATAAACACACAGTACAGATTGACTGACAACTTTGTCCTGCAAGATAGGAGAAAAAGATAGGGGGATATGACCTATACACAACCTCAGAGATGGTCCAGGTGTTTATAAATTTGCACACATTTGTCAGATCTGATCTCAGACATTCAGTAACTGTCTTTGTTAATTTGTCCTATTCTGTGCTGTGTGTCGGTGTCATCAATGTATATATGAAATGACTGGAAACAGCGGGGTGCAAATTCTAAATACAACTGAAATCTCAGTCTGACACTTAGGAGTTGTAGAAGGAGTGCATGAGAAAGTAATTGTGTTTGCAGTGAACGTGGGAAACCCCAGTAGGAATCTGCCGCTATCAGCTTTACATCGGTTTTGTTACTCCAAGACTTGATTGCAACCCGGCATTGAATTGTCAGTGCTATGCTCTTCTTATTTACCCTAGCACCATATATTTTCATATTTTGTTCTCTTCTGGGATATTTTGCAATGGTTGTTGAAAAATGATTAACCAGTCACAGCATTTTGATAAATAAAACATGAATGTGTTACTCAAATCTCAGCAGAGTTTTTACAATACTACAAGTGTGCATTCATCATCATGTTACAAGGGATTGACTTCATAAATAGGGATGCAACAATACACTCAACTCATGATTTGGTGGGATGAACAATTTTCAGTTCACGGTTTTCTTTAACAGAATAAGTTGCAGACAAATTATGACTGAAAAAAAACCTTTATTTATATAAATTTAGAGGAACACAAGGTCTGAACTATGGTTGCAAACTTAGAGGAATTTTCTTAATCGACTTTCACTAACGTTAAAGGACAATTATTCATTCACCAACCCGCTCCCATCCCCACACACATTATGATAACACACACACAGCAGACCTAATACATTTATTGAAAAAGCCATTTTACATTCAACTTTAAACTAGATATATGATTACTGTGGCAACATATTGGCAATTTTATGTGGCTTAAGGCTGCGCAATGCAACATGTTGCTGATAGGCTTGAAAAAGACATAGTCAGGACAACCTGTAGGAAAACAAAGAAAAACTGTTTTAAACTGTATTTGATAGTAACAGCAATTTATTTATTGCCAATTTTGTGTGGCTTAATAGCTAGGAAGATAATAAAAAACTAAATTTGGCACAGATGTTCTCTAGGGGGCATACTTTAAAAAAATATTGGCCACAGTGATTGGCCACTTTAAAATTCAAGATGGCAGCCATCTTGAAATATTGACAGGACTAAATGTTTTTTTTTAAATGTTTTTTTTTTTCATAGAAATGAATGTACTGGCTCAATTTCACCACTGGCAACAGACAGGAGGATCCAAGGATTCCAGCAGTACCTCATTTGAAAACTGGGCATACGAGTCAAAAGTTAGGCTACATGCATTAAAGCTGCAGTTGGCAAGTCTGACAGATTGAGGGGACTTAGCCAAAATTTTTAATTTTTACAAATCTCATGCCCCTCCCCCACTACCACTGAGCACCCTCTAATTGAGTTTGTGCTCGTCAGTGCGCACCATACTGTGATTGACAGTCAGATCTCACACAGCCCTGCTCTGATTGGACCAGAAGAACCTGGAGCTGTGGATTTTTGCAAAACAAATAACAGGCTGTAGATCAGTGTTTCCCAAAGTCTGGGTCGCGACCCACGGGTGGGTCGCAGGAGATTTAATTTGGGTCGCCAGCACAATTTATGTTGTGTTATAGGCCTAACTGATACCATTTGTCATTTGATACCGGGAAAGCTAACAGTTTTTTATTAGGATGTAGTTTGTTAACTACCACAGTCACGGTTTCATCCTAAAAGCTCATGAAACTGGCGCATGAAACTGGAGGACGAACGCATCGCAGAGGGGGAGTCAGAGAATGGATATCTACCTCTCAAAATGAAACCGTTCTGTGGGGCGCCTGCCATGTACCTCGCAGTTGCAAACTGCAAGGGACATGAATCCGCCTATTTGCACGAACATTAACAGATATCAGCTCCTCAACTTTACCGATTAAAATCTAGTGACCATGCTATCAACTGAAGCAGACATCCATAGACCGGACATAAGGACATTCAATTTGCATGTAGATAGTTCCAATTTTAGATGAAGTCTTTAAAGTTAATAGCAACCTCCTCACATTCTTATTTCTGATTTAAAATGCACAGCAGTGCATTATATTAGGCTACAATTTAAATGGAAATTTTAAACACTATTTCTCTAGTTTTCTACCTCGCTAACTCCAAAGTAAAGGTGCATTCTTCCGGCTATTACGCAAAAGCCTCTTATTCTGATATAACGACTATACAATATAATATAGATAGATAGATATACTTTATTGATCCCTAGGGGAAATTCAATATAATACAACAATACAATATAACGACTTGAGTTATTTGCTGTTTACATCAGAATTGACATCCACAGTGTTATGGACCCATTTGTCTGCAATGCAATGTAGCCTACAACATTTTTTTTTAGAAATACAGGAACAGCTTACTATGCTGACGAATGCGCAACATGCAAGAATTTCTCCACACTCTCAGATGCGCATCTTTTCAGTAGTCATTTCCAACTTTTCCCGCTGATGGTGCTCAAAATGCAACACAACCGTGTTCAAAGCAGTATCTATCTAGATCCTATAGCAATGTATGGTTGGGTGAGGCATAGAAAAGTTGGAGAACCTGTGGCCTAAAAATATATTGGTGGTTGCAGGGTAGATTTGAAGTGAAATGGGTCGTGATGGTCTGTCATTTTTAAAAAGTGGGTCCCCAGAAAAAAAGTTTGGGAAACACTGCTGTAGATGGAGGTTGAAGTGCAGGTTTTTTTCTAAAACCGGCTAATTTATGTTGTTCTGCCGGAGTATAGTGTTGGTTTACGTGAATATGATCAAAAAATCTTGCCAACTGCTGCTTTAACACAACATCCAGCCAAAAGGCATGTTTGCTGAATGCAGTGCCCCCTAGAGATCAAAGGGCACCAAATTGTATGTGCGTCCTTGCAATGAATTCACCAGTCCATGTACTAAGTTTAGCTTTGAAACATGAAAGTGTTATAGATATGACCTCACTTCCTGTTTGGCAGTATTGCAGCCACCTTCTGACTTTCACTCACACATACATTTGTGTGGAATCACACACGTATACCCACACGCACGCACGCGCACACAGATATATATATGCACACACATATATGCACACACACCTACATACACGTACATACACATAGCCTACAGTACACATAGGCACACATATTCACACACACACTCACAAACACACCGCACTTGCACAAATTTACATTACATGAAGTCATTGCCACTTAAAGAGAAACTATGCAGTTTTGGCAATTTCTTCCCTGTTTTCTTGATTTTTGCCCGCAGGTGTTTCTCCAGAGCTCCCCCTACAGCTTTAGAGTATATATTTTACGACACTCTTCAATCGGTCAGTCTGACGTTTTCTCTTTCCCTGTTCCTCCGAGAACGGTTTAGGCCTACTCGCTTTCTGCTTCTTTTCGCTGGCTCTGCCATGATAAATGTCTGAGAAACTCCATCGCTACCTACTGTAGTTCTAGCCAACACCTGGTGTGAATGTGTGTAGTGCAGTAAAGCAATTTGTTATATCGGAAGGCTGCGAGACTTTCTGTCTCTGAGTCCGGCGGCCCACCGGCCCAAAGTTGGAAGGATGGTTCTTCTGCTCACAGGCGCTAGGGGGAAGAGAGACGGCCACCATTTGCCCTAGAAAAACTCATATAACCATTCCAATGACTCCGAAGCTGTGAAGTTAAGGTAAATTAAACTGCATAGTTCCCCTTTCAGTGTCCCAGGTAATGCGTATTCTGTGTTATCCGGCGACTTGGTGAGGTTGTTTTTATTAGGCTACAATAATCTTTTGACCAATCTGACACAAATTGTACTAGTATTACCCATCATCATACTGACATCTGAAGTTGAACAAGTGAAATCAAAAGTAGATTACGCCTAGCCTGGAAGCCAGCTCGCATTTAAACCCGCCCACAAAATCTGAGATCGGGAAATTTCGGTCTGGAATGGTTCCATTGAGACATTTCTATTAAAGGGACACCAGGCAACGTTTTCGTGTTAATTAATCATCTTCGTAAGTCGGTATATGGTTAAATGACTCATTACAGGGCGAATGAAGACTCTCTCGCCCGCCCCAACTGTCTGTAGGAAGAATACCCCGCTTGCGAGTTTGGTGTATCCTACCGACGACCTTCAGTCTCACAAAGTCTCAGACATCGCGAGAAGCAGGATCAGTTTACATCCTGCATCCCCAGCACAGAGGCAGGCTAACGAAATGCTAGCGATTGTTGCAAACATGTGTATAATGGCATAGTCGGCGAAAAAGCAGCGAAAACCCTTGACAGAAGATGCAAAGAAAAGGAAATGAGCTTTAGACCCATAGACAGTAAAAGACCGAGGGCTCGCACACGTATCGATACGTACAGACGCTAGGGGGAGCTTTGTAGAGAAAAAGCACTCAGGCTTGCCTGGTGCCCCTTTAAACTTGAGAACTCTGCGGACCAATCAAATCGTCTGGGCAGGCTTTATTCGATGATGGATGGATAAGCAACCATAGAAGCAATGGTGTCTAGTCATTCATTCAACTGAGCTTGCTTTGATTCTGTTTACAACAAAAAGCCTGTCGCTAGAGAAGCGAGCTGTTTAGATGTCGCTATCCTGCCTGTTGTACAAGATATTGACAGCGCAATAACTTTAAAAAACGAACTGAAAACAAAGATTGAGGCATTTGTCAAGAAGAAGGATGTTATGACAGGTCTCCCTACAGGATTAACTTTTTTGTTTTTTGTAAAACCCGTCCCAATCATTGTCTCAATGTAGGCCTATCACTTATTCTAAATAGAATTGAGTATGGCTATGACAGGGTAGACTACAACCATAGACTGTATATACAGTCTATGATTACAACCTATTCTGTTGAAAAATTGCACTGCAATTCATTTTTTTTTTATCTCAACCGGTTGTAATCACACATTTGTATTGTTGCTTTGTCACATCCCTATTCATAAAGTGCAATTGAATGTTGCCAAAATGTTATTCAAACTTCTAGACTAACATGAATTGATAATTTTATAGAAGCAAACGTCCAAAAAACATGCAATGTTTGTTTGCATCTTCGTTTCAGGTGTTGAACAATGTAGGATACAGTAATGCAATACAATGCAGAAGATATAGAGACCACTGCACAGTAATAACATTTCTGTAAAATGATCTAGTTATAGTTATCTACTTATTCTGCATTAAAGTATCTAGGCCTACTAATCTTTAAGTAAAGTGCCAAACTGAACCAATTGAATAACAGATCAGGATCAGGTCAGGATAATGGAAATTGCTGACACAAGGCTTGGGTACTATGGGTAGCTGCACTGTTCAAGGCCTACTGCCATATAGGCTATTAACCTGTACAAAATCATTGTAGCCTAGCCTATAAGCATGTATAAGCCTTATTTGGTTATTTATTTGGAATTTGGTTAATAGCAATAACAGCCATAAATAGATATTACAACTTTTGGTAAAACACGCTAGGGTAATCTACATCTACAAACCCTAACAGGTTAGGGTTCCGGGCTCATCTCCACAGGCTTCGCTACACTGTCCCTTCATTGGCCCTACACCGTGCATCCACTCGATAAACACAAGAAGTAGTTAACCAGAGATCGGCCTGGAAAATGGCGGCTGGAGGTGCTGCGGCAAGTAGCCACGGTAGCCGTGGCTCGGCTGCCGCGCTGGAATCATCTTTAGACCGTCGTTTTCAAGTAGTAACAAATACTATGGAGTCAATACAAGGATTATCAACATGGTGCATCGATAACAAGAAGTACCACAACAACATCGTACGCGCCTGGTTGAAATGGATCAAGAAATGTGAGTACAATTAACGTTAGCCAAGTTAACTAGCTAGAATTGCTAAATTGCTAACTGGCTCTTTAGTTAGATGAGACTGACTGGACCTTAGCATGCGTGCTAAGTTAGCTCTCCTGTCTTACCAATACGTTTTAACGGTATGACTTACCGCATCACGTCAACACATCACATAGAACTTTTTGTTATACAACATTCGTTGACAGACAGTTAGTTCATATAGTCGTTATGTTGATCCTACATATGTTCCCCCATTATTATGAACTGTTAATATGAAGTTAATGTATAAGTTACTGTAACGTTTGAAAGTGCGTTGGATAGTGGACACCTTGCGATGCTATCTGCTAGCTAACTTCAACACTAGTCGGTAGCAAGCTAAAGCTAACTTTCTGTTTCCCATGGAGTAGCTTCTAACCTAGCTAGCAAGCCTGTTCCTGGGTAGTCATGTAGTGTGTAGTCTGGTTAGTCTCCATTAAAAGAGGATGCAAGGTTGATTACTTTAGGGTTTCTATGTATGCCCCAATTGTTGCTGTAACGTCGCAATGAATGACCCCACGTCATTTCACTAACGTTATTCCCTAAACTTGCTCGCAAAGTGACGTGACTTGCTATTAGGTAGGCTACCTCTCTCCAACACCTCGATCGATCAGTTTGCTTTCGGCTGATTAGCTTGCTCTAGGGGACAACAGGGTTGCCGGTAATTTGGCCATAGACAGTTGTGTCTTTTCAGAGAGGCAAACAGGATGAAGGGTCGTTGCCCTGACCAACACAAGTGTGTCAGAACTGATGGAAGTTTTTGTTGACACTTGGGGATCAGGGTTTCATAAAAGTGCAAAAAAGTGATGCATGGTAGAAAGAAATGGTAGATTAACTGTTATGGTGATTACAACCTAAACCTCAGAGATCAGGAAGTTGCTTTTCAGAGAGAGTTGTTTGTCCAGAGGAGCTTGGCAGTTATTATTTTAAGGAACATGAAAACGAGCTGGCTGTTAATGCACAACAATAACCTGTTGTCAGTAAAACATGTCTGTGCTGACCTGCACTGCTTCAATGGTCAAAAGTATGTTCAATACAGGAGTAGGGCAAGATCAGTGGCATGGTCTTGCATGCAGAATGATGGCCAGTCGGCATTCAGAACTCAGAAGTACCTATTTGTAATGCTATTAGTAGCTTTGTTTTTTTGAGCACTGTCAAGTGTAGGAACTGAAATTTGTCTAGGGATTGTTTCAGAAATGAAGTCTCAGTCAGCCAGGAGTCAAGTCAGAAATCTCAGAGAGCTTTATTCATTTAACCGAGACCCACGTCGTGGTTGCTAACAGACGCAGTCTCATGTTACAAACAGGGAAAACTTTTTTATACCTCACTGACAGGTCAGACAAGACATGACATCTCCATTAATGGTAATGAAACTTGTTTACTTACATAGTTACCCAAGAGTCAACCATATCTATAAGGCTGTATCCCATAACGACCAAGGCCTATGGAATTCAGTCAAGATTGACCCCAAGACAGTAAATAAGGTCTTAGGGCGCCAGCCGTCGAGAAGAGGCCTACCCAGCCTCCTTCGAGGACACACACACACTCAGCCATGGTACACACATACACAGCACTTTCTGCTTACAGCAGCGTCTCTTTCTTCAGCTTTGCACAGACCACACCAAAAAGAGCAAATGGTTGAATATAGCCTGCACTTAAATGGAAACACCTTTAAGGCCAAAATTTCTTACTACACAAGATACACCTTTACTTTTTCAGAGGGATTATATAGACAAAGTTGGCCTTAGTGCTGCAGGTGATAACTGATAAGGGTTTGACAACCAGCCTCTTTTCATCTTGTTGCGATAACTTGCCATTCTTTGGTCAGTCAATGTAGGTCGGCCTGGTTGGAGGCTATCATCTGATTGGTTCTTGAGAGGAATCATGGGTGATTTGTGTTTAGACTGACCACAAAATGCATTGAAGCAGTGGATTTTAGTCCATGTTGCCATTGAGCATTTTTCATTTAAATGAATGTAAATTAGATAGTGATTTGTAGTACATTTAGCATTACATTTACATTTTGCCTTCGACTCAGTTCTGTGGGGGAAAAAGTAATATGGTGAACCAGCTTCTGAAGACTGCTGATATGTTTTGAAGTAATCACTTTTTGTTTGTTACAGTGTTTAATTTTTTGGCAGTGGAAACATGGGTAGGAAGGACAACCACAGCCTTATCTCAGTAGTAGAGGACATTATACTTGAAGCTTCCTTGTTTTATTGAAGTGATGTAGATAGGTTCTCTGGTAACTTTCATAAAGAGACACTGCACTTTCAGTGCCTGTCTTGTCTGTCCAGCATAGGGCATTGGTCTAATTCAGCAGCAGATTCTTGGTTGGCCTGTTTGTTTGCCTGCTTTACATTGTTTAGAGGGTAAACTTCAGCAAACAGATGTTGTAAAGGCATACACTTTATTTTGCTGGTGTGTGTGTGTGTGTGTGTGTGTGTGTGAGATGTGTTTGCCTGTTCGTGTTTGTGTTTGCTGCTGTTCCCATGGTGGCGATTGTGTTAGGTTCAACAATTAGGTTAACAGATACCTTGCTGATTTCTCTAATTCTGCTCTCTCTCAACTGACAATCTCTGCAATAAAACGGCATTTATACTGTAGGTCTACTAAAATTCACCACAATAACAAAACACTGTGGTACGTTTCTCTGGGGATATTGAAGGGATGGGCAAGCTACCTCTCTGGTGGGTTTTGTTTGGTATTTGGTTAAAATATAGTACGTGTTTTGAACAAAAGCGTCGACTAGAAATACAAATATACATAAACAAACATGACCTCATGCGCAATCTGTGACTGGACCTTTAACTGTCAAAGAACTTGTTATTTATGAGCTGGGTGACATCAACTGTATGTCTATCTTCTGTTTACAAGAGGACCCTGTGTCTGATTTAATGAAGCCTTGTTAGAGTTGAAGTTTAAAATCGCACAAGTGGGGGCTACAGACAGGTCTGTCTTTTAATTGGTTCTTTAACCAGTTAACATGGTTCTTTAACATGGTCGGCAGAGACCTTTAAATGTTTAAACTTTATGTTGTTAAGTCGGCTGCAGTATCCAATAGAAAATAATACTCATAGCCTGTGTTATTATAGGCCTCTCTGTTATGTGTCAACTTTGTTGTTACTGAAGTCATGATGGAGCTTGTGCAGTCCAGCTGGTCCGCTGACAAGACATATGTGTGTAAATGAGATCAGTTCAGACAGTATGTTCTGCCAGTACCTTCAAGTTTGGATAGATGATTGTTATGGAACTGTCTGGGATATATGTCTGTCTTGATACGTGCCAATGCAGATGACGAAAAAAGGAGATAAAAAAAGTATGTCAGTTGTGATACTCTGGGTGAACTGCCATCTGATTGTGTGTAAACCTTTTAATGAATGTCTTCTTGTTATCATGATGACTAAATAAGCGCATCAACATGCTTAAAGGCCATCCCTAATTAGGCATCATAAGTGGCCTATTCAGTGTTCGGTGGTGTAAGACTGTGGTTCTTAAACTAAGATCGCCATGGTAACTTATACCATAACATATCCTGCTACCCCCTATCCTGCTTTTGTGCAACTGGATCACGGATAAATTGAGCCAGGATAACCAAGATATCCCGGCTTAATCCCTTATCCTAGTTTTGTGCAATAGGCCCCGGGAAATGAACTGCCGTTTTTGCGATATTGGTAAAAAGAAGCTGGTGTTTATGACATAAACAGACCCAGCTATGCAAACAAATATGTAATGTGAACAGAGACCAGCTGGGTCAGGGCTAGGGGGGAGTAATTGCACTCGGATACCGTCCAGTTAAACGGACCCAGTGTGATTGCGCCCTTAAACACACGTTGGGAAACTGAACAGCGTAAAAACTGTAGTCTATGATAAACTTGCCAACCAGTGGGGTGTACTACGAATCTCGATTAGTGGGTTAGCGAGGTATGTTGCGCTCAAAGCCAGGCTATGCTGTGACACGAAAGTGGATCTGTTTTAGTGTCGCTATATCACCATGGTATCTTATGCTGTCAACCAAACCTAGTCGGGAGGAGGTTATGTGCTAAGTTATAGCTGAAATCGTGTAATCTACTGCACACTGACCAATCAATTGTCTTAAAAACGAAGTTCTCTCACGTGTAGGATTCTGTCATATCTTACAGGTGGAGCTCCGCCTCTACTAACATTTTGGATCTCGAATGTGCTTTAATATTGCTAAAAGTGCAAATATCACACTATGGACGTGCATACCATACAACTACTGATGACAATTGATTTATTTGATGTTATAGGTTAGACACAAAAAATGCCGTGAGTGTAGATTAAGCTATCGCTCATGAATGCGGAAGTAATTGTTTTTAAATAGAGGCGGTCTTGTGCGTCTCCACGTTTCACGATTGGCCAACGTCATCCCAACACCGAGAACGCGCACAGATCTGAACTGAATGCCTAGTTTGACAAATATATCACATAACTGCAATCGTAGTATCACTTAACGTATACTCCTGAGTCAAGGCTTTGTCAAGCCTCGATATGTCTACATAGCCTAGATCAGGGGTCCCCAACCTTTTATGTACCATGTGGGAGCCCTGCTTGTTTCCCTGCAACAAGAAGCTTCCATCTGGGGGTGATGGAAGACAGTGACACCCTCAGTGTGTTTGAAATGTCCAGTCGATTGCGCAATTTGGTCTTAGTTGCAGTCATTGCTGAAAACCCGGCCTCGCATAGATACGTGGTGGGAAACGTTTTCAGCGCTTTTACGGCTATCTCGGGATATTCTGCTTTGGTTTTGATCCAAAAACCCGGTGACAACAAGGTGATCGCGCACCAGCTGCAAAAGAAAGGGCCCTGCCTCAGTCTCTCCCAAAACCCCCACTACTGTTTGGAACAAATACACCCCGGTCCACTCGTCGTCCCCACAAATCAAGCTTGGCTTTAAACGCAGCGACTTTATCTGCCAGTTTAAAGACAGTCGTCATTCTCCCCTGGAGTGACAGGTTGAGGTAATTAAGCAACCCGAATATGTCACACAGGTAAGCGAGTTTTGACACCCAGTCCTCATCACTAAAATGTGCAGCTAACGGTGACTTTTTTTCTGTAAGAAATCTCTGCAGCGGCTCTCGCAACTCAAACACTTTGGCCAGTGACCTGCTAAAGATGCTTGTTTTTTGTTGCTCATTCTAGTTTAGATAACTTCGTGTGGCACTACCGTTCGCCAAGAACTGATCAAGTGAAGTGAGATGACCTGAGGCTGCGCAGCGCTGAAGGCAATATGTAAAAGTGTTGAAGGCGGGACAGACAGACGTAAGACCAAACATGCAAATAGACCAAACATGCGTGCAATCAAACAACTGCATATAGGCCTATGCCATGTGAAAACGTGACATTATTGCGAATTAAATTTAGTTTAGTTTGCATGCATTTTTTTTTTAAACTCATGTCGTAGGCTACGGTCCGGTTAGGAATGTCCTGCGGCCCGGTACCGGTGGTTGGGGACCGCTGGCCTAGATATGTCTAACGTGCTTCGTAGTATACCCCACAGGTTAGGCTTACTTTGTTTACAATATTTCCAAGCTTCAACCTGAGCTTCTGACAGCAGAAGCTGTCATAGAAATAGTACCTTGGCTATAATCTACATAATGTGTGCTGTCATGAATATCAGAAATTCAGTATTTTGTAATTTTATCAGTTGTTTATATATCAATATAATTTTAATATCATATAATTTTGTAAATTATTATATTATATGCAATTTATATGTGTATATGTATATTCAGTGTTCAAATAAGTCCAGTTTATACAGGTTTTCAAATATTCTACCAAATTATTGAAATGTTTAATAAAGTGTCTAGTTTTTTTTTCTTAAGTGGTCAGGTCACACCTAAACTGGGGACTTCCCACCTTGAGGTGGGAACTTTGTGAATGTTTTGATGTCACTCAATAGTGAAATATAAAAAATTTACTTGTTCCATGCACAAATAAGTCACTTCCTTGTTTGCGTTATACTCAGAAGTGCAGGTGATTGTTATATTGAACAGTATTTCCCCGAGTACCTTGTTTTAGAAAAATATTTTTTGGGGGCTTTTATGCCTTCAATCAGACAGGACAACGGAGAGAGTGAGAGAGTAACAGGAAGCGATATGATTAGCCTTATCTGCCTACATTAGCCTTATCTGCAATTTCCCCAGAAAAATATCACTGATAGGCTAAAATAAGGAAACCAAGTGATGTTCAATAACTTGTTAAATAAGTCTTAAATTGTACTTATAACAGCACATACTGCAGATGCATTACATTGTGATTAGGCCTACATACTGTGGTGTGTGGCATATTCAGGCATTTTGGATTGAATCTAATGACGTGTTCGCTGATGATCTGATAAAAATGCCCTTTTCTTTAGAATTCTACTTTTGGTAGATTCTAATATGCATTAGTTATATTTTCTTGGCTCTCTGCTTCACCTGCCAAAGCAACACTGGTTAGAACCACTAGTTGATAGCTGGATAGCTAATATAAGTTAGTCACGCTGGTCGGAGTGTTTAGTTTTCCCCACGTGTTTTCTAAGTTTGTAACTTTAAATGTAGGCTAACCGAGATACTTCTCCTCTTGGTCTTGGAAAATATACTGCTCAAAAAAATTGAGGGAACACTTCAATCATACACTGGATCGGTACTCTGACACTGTTTGGCTCTGAGCACAAGTAAAACTTTTGAGGCGAGTGTTTTATTTTGCAAGAACTGTCAGACATTCTGTGAATGTAGTTTGAGAATGGAGAAAAGGGTGGAAGGTTTCAAAAAATCAGTTTTAACAATTGTGGAAAACTGTAAGTGTTTCCTTAATTTTTTTGAGAAGTGTATATATCGTATCATAATCCATTGGGACTGGAGAAGCAAACACTCAGTGTTAATGATCAAACGGTAGCGTTTCGCGTTTGCCCAAACCAAAACACCAAGGCACACAATATGATTACATTATGAAATTAGTAATACACTGATATGGTGGTTATTGATTAGAAAGTAACATTGTCACACACATGATTATAGGCTATAACTGAGGTGTTTATTCTTATGCCCATATTTGTTCTATACATGTTTAGAGTTGAACAAATTGAACTGATTAATCGGCCAATTTTTGCCATTTTTAATTAATCGGCATCGGCCGATGCCTGAGTATATTTAGCCGATTAGATAGATAGATACTTTATTGATCCCCCAAAGGGAAATTCAAGCGGTCAGCCGCATCCGCGGACAGATCATTGTTGTGCTGCTGTAGAACACGTGAGACGCAGGCTGCCCCTTGCCCTTGTGTCGACTAAATTACCAGCAGACCCCAGCCAGAACTTTTGAAAGAGTACAACAACGTTGTTCCTGGAAGAAAACGGTTTAAATTGGTCACTTTCAAAGCCCTAAATATTTAATTGGTTAACAATGCAATGTTTCTGTTTGGAGAAGGAAAACGTGAATACAACCGTTACTACTTTGGATAGGCTATTGATAGTAAGCCTTCGACCAGCTGTAGCTTAGAGGTAGGGATGGGTAGCCTACCATCACCCATGGGGTTCAATTATTACAGATCATATTGATAAGCCGACATTATCAGTTCTGTTTTTGGTGTCAGAGAATTTCTCTTTCTATGTGTGTGGGGCGGAGCAGTTGTCACACACACACACACACACACACACACACACACACACACACACACACACACACACACTGCAGCTGCAGACAAGGAGCTGATCAGAACGATGGCGGAAAAAAACTCAAAAGTATGATTAGCTACACTTTCCTAGAGTTGGTGCTGACAATGCCTCTTCTAATTTGAGAGTGGAAACTCCAGCAATTTGTCAATGTCCAGCAACAAAGTGCACATAACGTAATGCAGTTACCTTTCCTCTAGCCTCGTTGGCACCGTATGGGTCTTCCCAGGCTACCTTGTCCTCTCTGTTCTACAATACCATTGCTAGTGGCTTGTGTCCTTGCGTGTAATTCAACAAAGTTTTCTCCTTTTTTGCGATCAGTAGATCATGTCCATTAGGTTTCTTACAGTGTCCACCAACAAACATTATGTTAGACTGTAATGTGCATGGACTAATGCAGTCCTTCTCAAAGTCTGGGGCGGGCCCCACTAGTGGGCAATAGAGACATGTCAGGTGGGGCACGATGAACAGGAGGAAATTTAATCTTTAATAATGCCTTTCTTTTTTAAAAAAAGATTATAGATTCAAAACAAAATAGCCACACACAAACATAGGAGTCATAAACAGACCGACATATGAATTAAAATAGCATCTGATCCATGGGATCAACGTGGAACCAATTTTTTAACGTTACCATTTTGCCGAGCTGATTGGGTCAGGTGGAGCTTGACTTTGAGCTCACTTTGCCACATGGCACAGCAGTGTGCCTTCGAACCACTGGGTAAGACCTCATCATGGCAGAAATGTTCTAAAGATTTGGGATTGTGATGGAGTATTGGCACTACCAGAGCTGTGTATGGTTTGGTCACATTGACCTGGATCTTCGGTGTTGCAGTCAACCCCCATAGACTTGTGTTCAAGGCCAGGTGGGGTGGTTTCTCTCCCTTTGCTACAGGGATTGTAAACAGACAGTGATAGAATGAGAGGTGTTGTCTGGTGGCATACATTGTTTAATAATCATAGATGCTTCTAGAAACTTCTCACCTTTTTGGTTTTAACCAAAACCAAAAAAAGACCTTGTTACTCCAATCCTCAAGTTTTTGCACTGGGTGCCAGTCAATTTTTAAATTGAATTCAAGGCACTATTAATTGTGTACAAGACACTAAATGGCCTTGGCCCTACACACATTGCAGAAATGCTAATGCCATACAAACCTGCTAGAGAACTTAGACTTAGTGTGACGGGTTAGTGTGATGGGTCAGCTAGTTGTCCCCGGAGTCCATACCAAGCAAGGTGAAGGGGCGTTCAGCCATTATGATGCCCACCATGGGAACCTCCTCCCCATAGAGATTAGATCTGCTCCAGTAGCCTGTTTTAAATACAGATTTAAAGCTGTATTATTTTCTACTATCAGTTGTTTTTCTTAATACGCCATATGGATTGTTTTATAGTCATATATTTATTTATTCCTCTTAGTTTATTTTTATTTTTTTCCTATTTCTTCTTTAATATTATTTTATATCCCTTTTACTTTGGCTATTTCCATTTTATTTGTGTCTGTCTTGGGCTATTTCCATGCTATTTGTTTGTTCTGTCCGTGTAAAGCACATTGAATGACGATTATGTATGATAATCTGATATACAAATAAATTTGACTCTAACTTTGGCTTTTGGTGTCATAATAGATCGCCTTGGCCTACACGATTTGTACTAAATAGTCGGATAGACTGCTTTCTGCCTTGACATTTAAACCTTCTATTTCGTAGCTGCAACCTGTGTTTGGCCCTGTTGTTCATAGACAACTGATGGAGGAAACATCAGACATGTTTGCCCAAATAGTGCAGTGCTTTAATGGTTCTTGTCCATATTTGCTGCAGTTATCAACAGGGCTAACTTTAGCAAAAATGTAATAAATTCACAGTTTTATACAGCTTCAGTGGTGTTATTGCTATTTCTTTATGTGATGACGGCATGTTGTGAAACGGCTTTGCTTGCCATAGGCATATTATTGACAGTGTAAACATCTGTTTAAAGCCTGCCAAATTGTCACTATTAATACCCTCCTCTGTCTCCTACTTACCCACCACAGTGTGTTGACATTTATTGACTCCAGTGGCTTTTTCTCCCCCGGGTTGATGATTATCTAACCTACGAGTAAAAACAATAATGACTCCGATGTGTTCCAAAGCCACAGAGTGTCCAACCTGTATGCCAGCCTACCAATCCACGCAGTAACATCAGACTATAGGCTAATTACACAGTGAAATCCATCATTTAACCCATGAAAGAGTTGTATGTTAACTTTCTTTTGCTCATAGCACTGGTGCTACAGAGGTTGATAGTGTTCCATATATGTAGCACTGTACAATCCTGCATGAGGATTAATGTCCTGTGGATCTTTGAGGTGCTGAAGCGGTCAAACCCCCCACACACACACACACACACACACACACCACACACACTGCCTCTGTTTATTGACTTGGGTGTTCATGTGATCAGTCAGAGCTTATGCGGCATCAATGTCATGTCATCTAAGTAGAGGTGCATACGTGCAGCAGAGCTGAAGAAATGTTTGTAATTACGAGACATTTTACTTTTTGTGAGTAGCCTGCATATTTTTGGATTTTTTCTGGAAAAAGTGGTGTAGGCCTAGTGGTTGCTTTTGTTTCTTCCATTCTACAATATAGATGTTTTGTGGAGTATGTGTGTTATGCACGAGTTGTCCTTTTGTATTGAGACTTTGTAGACTAGATTTTGTATCTATGGCTGGATCATGATTCAAGTTTAACTGAAATCTCATGTTCTCCAATTCATTACATCATCACCACCAAGTGCTTCTAATGACAGTGCCATATTGGTGTGATTAACAGCCAGATATGTCTTGAAACATGAATTGTAATAATCATGAGATTGAATGAAGGAGCATAGCCTAATTTAGGGCAGCCGTGGCCTACTGGTTAGCGCTTCGGAATTGTAACCGGAGGGCTGCCGGTTCGAACCCCGACCAGTAGGCACGGCTGAAGGGCCCTTGAGCAAGGCACCTAACCCCTCACTGCTCCCCGAGCGCCGCTGTTGTTGCAGGCAGCTCACTGTGCCGGGATTAGTGTGCGCTTTACATCACTGTGTGCTGAGTGTGTTTCACTAATTTTACGGATTGGGATAAATGCAGAGACCAAATTTCCCTCACGGGATCAAAAGAGTGTATATATACTTATACTTATAAGAGAGGGAAAGGTATACTGAACAAAAATGTATGTGCAACACAGTTTTCACTTGGATTTTTTCATAAATTGAAGTAAAAGATATGTTTTAGGTTTACGTATAGATTCCTCTATACACAAATAGCTTATTTACATTTATTTACGCTTATTTACTAGAGATGCACCGATATGGAATTTTAGGGCCGATAACGATAACCGATATTTATTGGTTTGTTGTGGCCGATACCGATACGATAACCGATAATATTACTCTTAAATTTTTTTTTGTGAAAAGTGATTTGGGGAAAGCATTTAATAAGCATAATTTTATTGCAGTAATTATACCTACCACCAAATGATGGACAGAACTCATAATAGTCCTCAATAGTACGGCAGTCAACAACATAACAGTAGCCTAGCCCTACAGTATGTGTGGCTCCTTTAAGTGAACCTGACGTCAGTGAATTGCGAGTGAGTGACTAGAGAGTTTGAATCGTTTTCAGGTTGCGCACCACCTGCTGCATCAGAAATGAAAGGCGTTAGCCCCGAAGGTTTTAATAACTTATTATGATGACCTGTCTGGAACTGAAGCACTAATGGTTAGCATATTTCTAGGTAATAATACAAAACCCAAGCTTAGGTAATGCAAATATAATACTAAAACACAACTTAGAACTTGGCCTACTTATGTACTCGTCCCACTAACGAGTTTGTTTATTTGTTTCCCCGACCAGCGCGGTAAAGTGCAAACACACCAGCACAAGACTGCTCTAGATAGGGCTGAGCTCCGCTCTGTTAAGGTTAAATGGCGGATCATTCACGAGAGGATTTTGAGATGCACAGATTCCCAAATGAACGCATATCCACAGATTTTGTTAGAGTGGTGAAATACATTCACACCGCTGACATTATATTGAAGAAAAATTATAGCCAACCAAGCTCAAGTAGGCTAGCTCAGTGTAGCCAGACGGACCTTACGTAGGCCTAAATTAGGACTTTAAAAAATATCGGTGCAAATTATCGGCCACAATTCTGTTATCGGACCGATAATAATATTTTCATTTTTTCACTTATCGGCTAATAATATATCGGCCGCCGATATATCGTGCATCCCTATTATTTACATTTATTGAAGTCAGTGTTGTTGAGCAGCAATAGATTAGGTGCACGAAAGGCTCACGAAAGGCTTTTCCTGTACGCTCATGTATTTCTGGTTATATTCTGCTCCTTACATTTTCACACTGAATATCTTGTTTGCTCAATAATAACGAATTTAACACACGCATAAATCCTTCTTTATCATAATGCGCTGTTTCCCTAGTGCAACACCCAACCGAGTCCATGTAGACACTAATTACATTAACGATAGCGGCAGGTTCAAACACACCTGGCTCCACCGGAAGCAAACCAGCGCACAGAGAGCTTTTCGTGCATGTGGTCTATTCACCTTCACCATTGAAGATAGCATAATCCATTTCCCTGACATGTGAACTTTATTAAAAGCATGATCCTTGATCTGAATGTCAAGGTGACGTGCTCGCTCGCTGATGCAAAGTTTTACCACATTTGTGAACAAATAAACCTTTTGTGTGCATAAAAAGGCTTACATCTTTTAGTAAACTACTGGAAAAGGAAGCAAAAAGTAACGTGTTGTGCTTATATTTTTGTTCACTGTAGGAGTAATGTACGGTCAGTTTATTAGGTCAAAGCTGTCAATTTTTGTATGAGTTCCGATCTGTTTCCTTTTTTGCATATTAATAAGTCTGTAATGATAATAATGGCCTTGTGTGTGAATTTAGCTTTTAGGTAATTCTGTGTCAAATCAGACAGAATCCAGGAAAATAGTTGCCGCTGCACCGCCTCTTTAAACATGCCATTCCTGAATACTGAATATTATATTATAATATATTAGCCCATAATTAATATGCAGTAAGCATAATTTAGGCATGGCTGCATAGACATTTTTACAGATCAAAATGACATAAGCCTAAAGCTTTGATGTAAGGCTATATGTTTAGCCTATTGAATAACTTAACGATATAGATGATAAACCATTTTGTAGAAAGATGCATCACATGAGATTTGCAACGATGTGATTCAAAAACAGTCTTTGGTAGCGACATGTGACATGTCTGCCACTCGTTGTCTAGCTGTGTGGCATTCTGAAACATCTGTTACTCCAATCCTCAAGTTTTTTCACTGGGTGCCAGTCAATTTTTAAGTTGAATTCAAGCCACTATTAATTGTGTACAAGACACTAAATGGCCTTGGCCCTACACACATTGCAGAAATGCTAATGCCATACAAACCTGCTGAACTTAGACCTAGTGTGACCGGTCAGCTAGTTGTCCCCAGAGTCATTTCGAATGTGTGGCGTTCTGAAACATCGTTAAATGCGGGACCATTAGCCTATCGCTCGTTTCAATTTGGGACCTTGCAGTCTGAATTGTCATTTGTTTATTCAAAGTCTCAAGTCCAGAGTAGCCTTGGCTATTCAAAGTGTTTGTTGGCGTGTTGTTACAAAATCCGCAGAATCATTTCATGCAAGCAAACTGCATACAGAGAATCTTTATTGTTGACGTCAGACATGATAATCATCCAAACATCTTGACCCGTGCTGTGCCCTCATTCAGTTCTGCCAAAACTCTGCTTAACTCTGATAGTTTTGTCACAATCTACAAAATGTCTAGCATCGGTATGTAGTTACAATCACTTCATCAGGCTACACTTTAGAAAACATTTTAAATAAGGTGTCACCGGTGTTAAGTTGGTAAAATATCCATAGCACAGACTGATTATTTTTGTGGCATGTGCAAATGTGTAGCACTGTACAGCCCTGCCTATGTATACAATTTATTTATGATACAGCATTGGCACTTTGTACACTAAATGCTCATACAATGAGCTCCTTGCACAAAGATCCAAAGATTTTATGTTCCTACTCACTACCTTGCAGAGGCTACAATTTTAGTCATTTGAAAATGACAACGGCGTTTTATCCTTAATAATTCATGCCCATTATTCGTGGAGACTTCAAATATTGGTCCATCATTAATAAAATACTGTATTTATTTAAAGAAAGAAATATTGGGTACAAAAGCAAGTTTATAATACTCTCAATGCCACTCTTTCATTTAGGGCCTTATGGAAAATTGTTTTAGTGGTTTAGACACACTGAGAACATGTTTGTCTTCCATTCTGTTTGGGTTGGTTATGAATAATTATTTTCAAAATATTAATGTCCAAACATAAATAATGTGTTTTATAGTTGTAACTGAAATGTCAAGGGCTAAAATTGTTTTTATTATTTATTTTGATAAACTTTATTCATAGCCTACATATCAGTCATTGCCATGGACATAGACAATGTTAGACATCATTTTAGTGGTAAACGCAAGTAGGCTGCTATTCTGTATATTTGAAGTAGCCTACAGTAGGCTTGGATATGGATTCACTTAAACTGAGGAAAAAATAGGACAGAAACCCCATTGTGTGGTGTGCAGTAGATGGCTGGCTCATGAGAGCATGAAACCATCAAAACTAAAATGCCACATGGAAACAAGGCACCCCTGTCAGTCATACCTGTCGAGTACTTTGAAAGGTGACATCAAGAGTTGAAGACTTCACAATGTAGGCTAATGCCAAACAAGTAGGCCTACAGGCACTTCGCTTGTCTTACCATGTAGCTCACCATATCCATTGGCTTGAACGCTAAAATATATATATATATTGTTGGGTTCATTTATTTTAAAATACCTTAATACTTTATACTCCAATAAAATAGTGGAATTTATTTGGTTAAAAAACAATAACTATTTGTCATTTAAATTCTATTATATTTTACGCCTGCAGATATGATGAAAATGCAATAACCATTTATTTTTCACTAACAAGTCAATTCTCAAATGTGCGTAAGAGAGCTCTTGAGTGTTCGTAGATTCTGTTCTTACCTAGGAACAACAAAACATTGGTGAACACAATAATCTTTGTAAAAACTGTGTAAGTGGGTTTTAAGAACACATTTCTTCGTAAGAACAGTTGGTGAATGAGGCCCAATGGCCCTTTTTCTTAATGCCAGGCAGACACTGTGGGATTGTTTGTTGTTTGATTGATTGATTGATTGATTGATTGATTTTTTCACTTTCACTGGGCTTACACTGCATGCTCAAACTGCTGACACACTGCAAGAAGACAGTCAACAGAAATGTCTGACATGCCAGAAAATCCAACCCGATAGGTTGGGAGCTGGAATGTTGATTGCTAATACTTCTAATTGGGTGTCATGACTCATGATCCATCTCAAACACAGCACGACAAATAATTACCGATCTGACTGGATTTAGCCCTATTCTAAACCCGAATGAATGTGAGCTTAACTCGGGTCAAAAATATAGTGTCTACATGCTCTGCCCAGCCTTTTGCTGTTTGACATTCGAGAGGCACAGTTCCTGGCGTTGAGATTTATGGGCTTTTTTTTGGTTCAAGGCTGATGCTTGCTGTGACACTTGACAGATTCATCCCTCTAATGGGTCTAAGACATTACTGATATTGCAATATGACCATATGATTCTTAAAAATCATTGCATACTTTAATCTGTAATTAAGATTCATTGCCAGAAGTGGTTCATTTTTGTTGAACATTTTTGTTTAAACCCCCAACTCCTATATACCAGTGTTGTAATCTATCTTATTTAAGCCATTTTGCTTTCACTGTAAAGTGCTTTGAAAAGTGCTGTATAAATGCATATAAATGTGTTGATTTCACTGTAAAATATAGACCTAGGCTAAATGTTTTTTGGCTCGCATTTTATGCCTATAGTTGTGTCTGAATGATTATTTTATGTATTATGCATAGCTCCACTCTGTGAATGATGGTGTCACAACCAACCAAATTGTGTGTTAGGCGCACCTGTGCTTAATAATTAATCCATCTATCAATTATTTGAGTCCATTATTTCCATTGCTCTGCACAGAGAATTAAAACTATTCTTTCTGTCTTGTTTTTACCAGCTGATTCCGCTCACCGGCTCAACCTCTTCTACCTGGCCAATGATGTCATCCAGAACTGCAAGAGGAAGAATGCCATTGTGTACCGCACTTCCTTTACTGCAGTGCTGCCCGATTCCATGGAGTTCTTTAAGTAAGTCCGCAGATGCACGTTCAGTTCAAGAGTAGTGGATAAGGAGCCGGGTTTGCATACAGTAGCCTGAAAAAAGTTGTGAGTTTGATTCACAGCTGCCACCGCTATGCCATGGGAGCAAGGCCCTTAAAGGAGAAATCCGGCAATTTTTATTTTTTTTCCACATATCTCTGTTTCTCAAGGTCACCCAATACTGTCGGTGTGAAAAAAACCCTCAAAAACAATCTGTTTTACCTAGATCGAGTTACTAGGCTGTCGAGTTAGGGCCTTCCAGGCAGATACGGTGCTACACTACACTTATGAGCCCCCAAGTTCATGCCCCCAGAGTGTAGCGCTGTAGCTGGCTGCTTTAGCTGTTAGCTGTAGCAACTCGAACAAGGTAGAACTGATTTTTTTCGTTTTTTTTCTTGTACCGACAGTACTCTTTGACATCAATAAACAGAGATATATGTGAAAAGATTTCTCCTTTAAAGGATAATTCCGGTGTGATTTTGACCTAAAGTGTGTTGAAACATGATAACGAGTGTGAATGTATGTCTCATAGCTCGCCTCGGCTTGTCCCCTGCACTCAGAAATCTGGCGCTAGTTAGCCAATGCTACCAGCACAGTGTTTCGTTGTGGTGCCTCGGGCATCGGCCTAGCCATGCAAATAAATCACTGTTTTACACCATTTACGAGGCTCAAAGTAGCTCCATACTTCATTGGTAGACTTCCGAGGGCCTTGACATTTAAAAATGAGACATAGAGAACTTTGAAAAAGCACTGGTAGTTTATTTACAAGACGATTTATACAGACAGTACCTTAAGGAATTTTACCGTTCGATGCCATCTTGAATTTAGTCACTATAAGTCGAGCGACGAGTACGAACGAACAGGTATGATAAGGGATCAGATTCCAAAAATAATTCAGTGGAAATGCATGGATTCAGTTGCTTCCGTAGCAGCAACTGGAATATACTGTAGAGCGGTGTACACCGCAGATGTGGTAACTAGAGCAGAGCTGGCAACCCAGATGCTGAAACACTACTGACTTTGTGATTACTAGGTAGGTGGAGGGTGGCGGATCAGGCTAAAACACAAATATGTAAACATCAACATCAGTTGAGGGCTGCAACTTCACTTTTTTAAATGACGATATCCTGGCCGGACTACTGTTGTCAGTGATATATAAGTATTTGAAATTAGCATGATTTCCTAATGTCTAGTGACAAATCAGGGCCATTTTATGATTAATTGAATTACATTTCTTACATACGGTTCCTTTAAGATCGTCTTGGTAGTGTATAGGTCTAATTGAGTGCCTGTCACTTTAAGACGTTTGAGGGAACCCATGCAATTCATAACGTTTTCTACATAGTTAAAATAAAGGTTCGTACTTCTCCTTGGGACAAGCACTTTTGAATTTTGGAAAACACTTTTCCATTTACATTGGGATTTTGCAAACATTCAGTGTCAGTCAATAAAATGAGCCCATCAACGAAATTGACAAGCAGCTGTAAGTAGGCTAAGCATGCTAAATTCGACATCCAAACAGTATTCTAACGTTAGCTTTGAGATACTGCTTGATTTCATAACTTAACTTAGTTTAGTCTCTTCAATGTAGCCTACTATGTTGTGATAAGACCTTCGCAGAGTTCACTTCAATGCAGCAGTTTTGAACAAATTTCGAAAGCATGGTCACGCGATGCTAAGCGGATTTAATAGCAATTTAGCCAGACGTCTTCTATGCAATGTTTCTATGTGGCAACAACAATCCTTCAACAATCGTGAATATTTTGTTAAATGCACATGCAGAGGAGTGGCACTGGGCTACGAGAGAGAGCAGGGCGGGGCAAGGAAAGGCTGCGTGCATAAAAAGCGCAGCTCAATGGCAATGCAAGGATTTGACCTTATATTTAATTTAAATTAAATTAAACATAGAATATTAATATGTGGCGGCCGATTTTTATTTTGTGGCGCCCCGCCACAGATTAGTCAATGTATGGGAAACACGGTGGTCTGAACCATTGCTTATTCATACAGGATGCAATGCAGATAATACTGGCTATTTATTTATCTATATATTATTTGTAAGCCTATTATATTATTCTTTGGAATGACCAAAAGTGGGGCTTCTCTGGTTGTATACGCAGGTTAATGCTTTGTGCATTATGTTTGCTGCCGATGTAAAAAGCATGCGTTACCTTTGAGTGTTAGAAATGTTGGTAACACTTTACTTGACGGGTGACTTCATTACACATTCATAGCAGCTGTCATAAACTGCACATAAAGCATTCATGATTTCATGAGACATGACTCAACATTCAATACCAAACCTTTCAAGAATGTGGAAGACCGAATGACGACAACTTGTCAAAATAAAAGTCCAACAATCGCAAAGCACCATTGCCGTTTTTGTTCCAAACTGCACATAAAGCATTCATGACTGTTTCATGAGACATGACTCAACATTCATACCAAACCTTTCAAGAATGTGGAAGACAGAACGACGACAACTTGTCAAAATAAAAATCCAACAATTGCCGTTTTTGTTCCAAACCTCTTACCTGATCACGTCACATCTGAGTAAATGGGCTACTCCAGTGCCAGAAAGACAGAACATGGTCAAGCAAATAATTTTTGTTTCATAAAAGGGTGTTTCTTCAACTCCGGGCACTTTTGGCCTTTCAACTTTTAGAAAAATAATTATCTCCAAACACACATTCAAAATCATTGATACACTCATTAATATGTCTTGAAACAAAGTATGATACTGGGCACAATTGCATGACATGGAATATTGTTATTTTTTATCAGTTTTCTAAATCGTGTAGGGAAAAATGTCATTTCCACCACACCTCAAATTATGTCCTTTTATTTGCAGATTATACAATATAATTCATTATGTTACATTATATACCAGTTACCATGTCTATGACTACCTAATCATACCACATAACAAATCCTAAGACTTTGTGAACTAAATGTATATTGCTTGAAGTTGCTTGGTACAATGAATTATGTTTTTCATAATCAAAAATACTCTTTATTTAAAGTATACATAAATTATTAAAGTCACTCACATGTTTTTCTATTAATAATGAAGTATGGATTATAGTTTCTGAAAATAGTATAAGTCTATGTCACCTGGAATTATGTTTTATTCCCTTAAAACATATGTTGTGATGGTCATTTCGTGGTGGAAATGACTGGGGACTGTGGTGGAAATGACATTTCATCACTGTCTTGCTGACTTTGTGGTGGAAATGACCTCACTTTGTGGTGGAAATGACCTCACTTTGTGGTGGAAATGACTGTGATGGAAATGACATTCTCACAGTTTTCAGCCATATAATCACATTCCATTGCCATACCCAGATACTTTTGGAGATAGGGCACAATGTATCCAGAATACACACAACTATGCTTTTTTTTTCACTTCTTTTGCATATTTTGACAAAGTTACAGCTGTGGTGGAAATGATGTCGAATAAAAATACTCTATTCTCAAGTGATGGTTACTATGATTTTTCTTCAGTTTCTGATCACCATATGTCTCTGATATTTGCCATCAACCTTCCTCTTTAGTAACACTATGTTTTCCCCTGGTAAACAAATAAACATTTTTAGGTAAAAAAGTATATATTACTGGAAATAGTTTGTGTGGTGGAGATGACAGAAAACCTGGGGACACTGATGTTTTCCCTAAAAAATAGTATAAATATATTATTTGCATTAGAAATTTAAATGGTATGTGTTTATTTAACTCTTACTTGCAACAAACATGGTACAAAATCATCTAGGTTTAATTTGTCTTTAGTGTATTTTAACAGTTAAAGGTTACAAGTCTGGGTTGGGGACAAGCTCAAAACAGCCAAATCCACTGATAAAAGCCCCTCTAAGAGCAGTAAATCAGAATATATAGGCATGATTAATTTTTTATAGGATGCTGGTGATCTGGCCTTTGCAAATTGACATGATTGAAACAAAAATAGTTTATTTTTCCACAAAAACAACCACAAGGACACAAAAGTGCCTGTAGTTGGAGAATCACCCAAAAAGGTATTTGTTTTATGATGTAACCTTTGCAGATGATTTATCATCTTTTGCTACTGGGAATGTCCAACCATTCCAGGTTACACAAATACGGGTCAGCTGAATGTAGGCTAGTTTACCTCCCAATGTTAAACTCAGTGATTACGAATAGCCTACTTCACAACTTGTATAGTAAAGTGACATTCGATGTAGAATTCATAAGATATTCATGAAATATTTACAAAGGGTGGAAAGATTAAATTAATGGTATCCTTTATGAAATATTGGAGGCAAATTTAAAACAATGCTGCTTTGTGATTGTTGGACTTTTAGTTTGACAAGTTGTCGTCGTTCTGTCTTCTACATTCATGAAAAGTTTGGTATGAATATCGAGTCATGTCTAATGAAAGAGTCATGAATGCTTTATGTGCAGTTTAAGACAGCTGCTATGAATGTGTTATGAACTCACAAGTCAAGTAAAGTGTTACCGAAATGTTATGTCTTCCTGGCATTAAATGCTTTTGAAATGCTTTAACAGAGGTTCTGCAAGAGGCATGACTCTCATGACTCAAGTCTGACACTGATAAAATACTTGACACTAATGCCTTGACACTTTACTTAGACTTGAATCAAGTGACTCAAAAGGACTTGACTATACTGCCTATACATTGATTAGACAAATGAGATTGTATGTTTTGTTTGTGAGAAATTATTGATTCATGAGATTAATGCAATGTGGGCAAACCTGGCCAGTATGCAGTAGAGACACAGAGGGAAAACATGTAGTTTAAATGGGACTCATTCAAAGAGAGTCTACATTCATGTTTTAACCCTGTTATCTATGATCCCTTAGTGTGTTCTTGGGGGGCGGGGGGGGGGGGTGGTGAGTTTGTGGTGTAAGCAGTAGCACCGTAGTCCACTACACTTGGTTCTCCGTGCCCACGGGGACCTAGGTTCAATTCCGGCCTGCGGTCATGTCCCAATCCCACCTCATCTCTCTCTCCCACTTGCTTCCTGTCTCTCTCTCTCCCACTTGCTTCCTGTCTCTCTCTCCCACTTGCTTCCTGTCTCTCTCTACACTGTCCTGATGATATAAAGGCAAAAAAGCCCCAAAAAACTATACTTTAAAAAAAGTACTGTGTGCTGAAGTAAAAGCAAAAGAAAACAGGGCTGAATACCAGTGATGCCAGTAACACGTTACTTAGTAAGTAGTACTTTTCGGTAACGAGTAATCTAACGCGCTACTATTTACAAACCACTAATCAGATTAAAGTTACTTATCTAAGTCACTGTGCGTTACTATTTTTGTCATTTTCCTTAGTAAAAAGATATATTCTTTGCTTTCTTCTTGTCTCGGGGATTAACGTCATGTAGGCTATGCTCACGTTTTCAGCATGAGGACAACTCGCGTGTAAAACCATGCAGCGACACAAACGTAAATGGAGGGAGGAGAGAGATGCACATTTTCTCTATACAGTCATTATTTTGAGTTTGTGTCAGCTAAACATGACAACATTAAGGTACATTGTACATTCTGTGCTGGCAACAAAGTGCTGTCTAGCTAGACATCCCAAGTCTCCCTAAGTTTTGGGAGTCTCCCACATATTGATAGCGGCTTCCTGACGCCCGCAAATTACATAAAATCTCCCGGAACCTAGAGCGAACAAGAGCACGCAAACCAGACCGGACTTCAAATCACATGTGCATCTGAGTTTAACACGCACACAACGGAGAGGGAGAGAGAGAGGAGTGGTGCGTGTCTGCCTGAAGCGCATCCAAGACAGAGCACATCCTGGTCTGTTTTGCTAAATCAGTTTTCAGTGTAGGTGGGCTTATATCTCTTTTCTCCCGAACTTAATTAATCCGTTTAGTCAGTGTATCTAGGAACAGGAGCGTCATGGCAGAGTCAGTGCCCCTCAAAAAGGAGCATTTAAGACCCATTTTACATCAGACTACACAAAAGTGTACCCAATTGTCTCATAAAAGTAAAACATAATGATAGTCTTACACACGGTGGGTTAAATGATTGCAAAAGACTTGTTGAGGTGAGTTTAACAAGTGTCATTTCATTTGCATATTACTCAGGCCTATACTAGATGGCTAGTTGCCAAGGCTACATGAAGAGGCCAAACTGCGAAAATCTACATATTTTACTATCACAATTTCTATCAATAGGCCTTCCTTATTTGGTGAACTAACTAGACATTATTGAACAAACATCTGAATTTCAGTATCTAAGTAGGTTAGGTTGGGATGTCTGCTTTACATTGTTAACATTACTGTTAAAATGCACTTCCAGTATAGTGAGTATTGGCAAAACCGGTTATCCTTTTTATGTTGATGTGGTGGGGGTGTTGTCGGCAGCTGCTGAAAGTAACTAATAAAGTAACTTCTAACTTAGTTACTTTTAAAATCAAGTAATCAGTAAAGTAACTAAGTTACTTTTTAAAGGAGTAATCAGTCATCAGATTACTTTTTCAAGGTAACTGTGGCAACACTGCTGAATACATGGTGTGTTCTCTAATCAATGGACTTAACAGCCTCCTGGAACTTGACACTTGACATACTGTGGGTGACGTACGTGAATCTGCCGTTTTCGAAACTGAAGATCATCAATATTTTGCATGACCTAACTTGTGGCTTGCTTAACTTGATTTACTTGATATTCACCACAGTGATATACTTGAGACTTTACTTGAGGTTATGGTTAGGACTTCAGACTTGCTTGTAACTTCCACATGTGTGATTTAGCTTCCACCTCTGGTTTTGGTGTATTGCTACCATTGCAATTTTGGTTCTGTTTGCAAAATTGTAATAGACATACGTGTTTCTGCGCTAGGATAAGTTGGACTTAGATTTCAATTACATCACAATAGGGTCATTATGTTTGTCAACATAAAGTTTAGGTTCCAAAACTAAAGTATTTTTGTTTATTACACGGCTCTTCACAAAGCAAGTAGAACGCTCCAATGGCTTGAATGGGATTTCCTAAAGTTCTACGGTAAAATATTTTCATGTAATTACTGCTGCAAACATATAATTACCGCTGTCAATGGCAATGGGTTTTGTGCTTCTGATACGTCTTTCATATCACTACGCAAGCACTGGAAATTCATTCTAAAGTGAAAGCAGACGGTTGATCAGCTGTGTTCTAAAGAATGTTTGATTCAAGTTCAGCGTGTGTTGTTGCGAACTATTTGTTTCTCAGCAAATGCCACGATGAACGGTAACAAATAGGCTAGGCTATGTAGGCTAAAGTCATATCGTGGGGAGTTTATTTCGTTTTGGCAAGTAGCCGTGTAATAAGTGGGATAATGTATAGAACACACACACACACACACACACGTGTATATATAAAACATATAACAAAACACTGTCATGTGATATTTATTACGATTAAGTTTTGCTGTGTATGGTTGGTCAATGTTGAAGTGTGCATAGCAAGCTACCGTATTTTCCGGACTATAAGTCGCATCGGTCAAAAAATGCGTCATGAGCAGAAAAAAAACATATATAAGTCGCACCGGACTATAAGTCACATTTATTTAGAAATGTATTTCACAAAATCCAAAACCAAAAACAGAGACTATGTAACTGGATTATTGAGGCCAAAAAGATGCATGTTAATGAAGACGAAGGAGTGAAGGCAGCCAAGAAGAGGGCAGGAAGGTAATTGCAAAGCAAAATATCCACTGAAAGAAAATGCCATGTGGTAAACCAAAATGTATCTAAAATGTGGAGAATACAATGCAATCAAGCATTTTGGGCGATGTGGAGTTACAAGCTGGCAGCAGATTAAATGCTCACGAGAGAGGAAAAGATGCAGTTTTAAAAGGACGTGACCGAAGCAAGCAGGCGATAGGCCTATAGGCCCGACAGTAATTGTAAAGCAATTTACAAAAGATTCACTGAACAAAAATGCTGATATGGTACATGAATATTTTGCTAAAAATGTGAATGCAATGCAATCAAGCATTTTGGACGATATACTGGCACAGGCTGGCAGCAGAACAATTGCTTGGCTGGCCACCTCCGAGAGAGCGAGAGAAAAAAAGATGCGCATTTAAAACCAGGGTCTAAATTCCAGCGCGGGATTGCGGGTATTGCGAATAAATTATTACTTAGTATTGAGCATAATAATAAGTCCCGCAAATCTAGCCATCATAATGTGAGAAATTCCCACACATTTTACAGCGCTGTCTGATGTTAATATAATATTAGAGCGGCCTGAATGCGGGACTATTGACGAACCAACTCTGACTTCAATTGAACCCAATGCAGAGACACACACAAGAGCGCGCAGGACCACTTTGGGGGTGCCTCTTTCTCGTTGCTCTCTCTCTCTCTCAGCAGGATTTGTCACCGCTGAAGTCAAATTATAGATAGGTGCTTCAACATCAACCGCTATCGACAGGAAAGGAAAACAAACGTCAGGAATTTTGCAAACACAGAAGCATGACCGCCTATAACGCGAGACAACATGGATGACTTCTCCATTTGACATTATAATCGATTGCGGACGTGAACAGACAGCTACAGACACGGAGCGCACAGTAGGCCTACTTTCACTTTCTGTGCGTATTCATTACGTGAAAGATAATTAGTAGCAAAACAGCGATCAAATATTACATGGCAGTGAGTTTTTTTGTTTTGAAATGTTTTATGCATGTCTAGATAACGGGTGAGGAATGTTTAGGAGACTCGTAAATCCTCAAATTTAGGCTGCGCAAAGCACAGCACCTTTATTTGGCCATGGCTTGTATTCGAGTCAGCTATATAGTCCTTTATTTCTTGCGTTTTATTGTGAGACATAGGCCTACTTTTCGTTTGGAGCGGCATGGGTAGGCTATCAAAGCAGATGTTCAATTTGAGATTTAAGTTACGTTTGGACTATTTGATTGTATTGCGAAATATCGGGACGGATGACCACTGAAATCTGTGGGGTATTTAATGGCTCACTATTAAGTTTCATATAGTGTCGGGATTTCGATTGCCATCCACTTATTGCGAGATGAGGTATCCGCGCTTTCATTCATTCATAGAACGTGTGCTGCATGTGCTGCAAGGGAAACCTTAGTTTTTTAGTTTTTAAATTATGCACTATTTACTTTTTTATAAAATTCATAGGCTGATGCCTGGCAGCAACAATTGTGTTTAGATGTAGGTTACTGCTTCAGCCTCTAGCTCAGAAGGGGGCGGCATGCAGATTGAGAGCAATGAGAGCAACGTGTTGGAGACTCATGGTGTAGGACAATGACTTCATTGGCAACAATACCAACCAACAATATAAAATATTAAGAAGAGCTCTTTTATGAGTTAAATTGAAACAAAATTATACTGGCTTTTATTTGTCCAAATCTGAGGCCCGGCTATAAATAGAATCCCGGCCATAATTTGACGATTTAGGTAGTGTGTTTCAGGCATAGCCAAGCACTAATCTCTGACTGAAAGTGCACAGGACTTGTGCATTTGAGAGCGCACTCTCGCGGCTGTAGACATAATGTTTCACGTAGGGTTCATGTCAGTTAATATAAATTAACATTTAAAAACATGTTCAATTATATATTTTTTTGACATATAAGTCGCACCTGACTATAAGTCGCAGGACCAGCCAAACTATGAAAAAAAGTGTGACTTATAGTCCGGAAAATACGGTAGTTCCACAAAGTTTGTTGAACACATGCACTCTTGAATTTCCCCTAGGGATCAATGAAGTATCTATCTATCTAGCCGTTAGGGTTACTGACGTGTTGCTAACATTGTGAAATTAATCATGACTGTCATCTCATTGGTTACTAACCGGCAAAGATACACCTGTTTTTAACATGTTTTATAGTAGGCACACTGTGTTTTCATCCCTCCCCCAACCAAGCACACACACACACACCCTTCCTCTCTTTGTAAACAAAAAACGATATTCTTCTCCCACAGTGCTCCGGACGAACCCAAGGTCCGCAGAGCGGTGGAGAGGACTCTGACCATCTGGGAGGAGCGGAACATTTACTCCGAGGAGTTCATCGCCAATCTCAGGGTTGGCCTCCAGGAGAAGGAACCCGAGGAACCAGGTTAGCACCCTGGAGCACCCCTACACTCTACTGTTCAATATTTACATTTATTTTGAAATTAATTGGAAAAAATGGACAATTTATGTGAAAAGGTGCCAAAAATGCCAAAACCAGGCACTCAGTGGATTAAAAAAAGTTAAAAAGTCTTTATTTACTAGTACCCTGGAAAATCCAGAGTTCTTGCAAAAGCACAATTTGAAGGGTCTCTGCAAGACACCCTTGCAATGAGTAGTGATGCACATTACTTTTGCCACTTGTATTGCGGGGAGCCAATCACATCGGTGTATCTGATATAGGCGGGCCAAAGGCGAGCTAAACGGATGACAATCGTAGTGTTATCCAATTGCGTCGAAGTCCGGAATCAGTCAGTAAACATTGGTCGTATAGTCTTATCCAATTGTGTGCAGCGAGATTTTCAAATGTACGCTTGGTGCCGCCCCTCGAGTTGGGCCATTACATTATTCGTGGCCAGACCTTCAATCTTTCTAGATTACCAGGGTCTGGAATCTCCAGGCTAATTTACTAGGGCTGTAGTATTTAAAAAAAAAAAAAACACCAACTTGTATCAGTACTACGCTTTCATCAGGGTGTGGGGTTTTATTTTTAAATGAATTGATTGATAAAAAATAGTTGCATTTGTCTTTTCAGTATTTGTGTTAATATTCATTTTCCCTTTGAATTTTTTGTTATTTTTAAAGCTCCTTTCCTCTCATTACTACATACAGAGATGTCCTTTCTCCTACTTAGTCAATATCAAATGTTACCACAGAGCGTTTAGTTACACGCAAACGTTCAATGATCCACTCCTGCACTTGAGCTGAGAGCTTAAGTGTCTCTGTGTGTTTTTGTGCATGGGTTTGTGAGCTAGGAGACCAGGCCGAGTTATGGAATGCGTTTCTGTTTTAGCGGTTGTGAGCTAGGAGACCAGACCGAGTTATGGAATGTGTTTCTGTTTTAGCGTCTGCGACTCCTGTCCCCACCGCCACAGCTACCCCCAAAGTCAGCGCTGCACAGAAGTCCAAGATAGTTGCGGAGTTTGTGGTAAGTGTCTCTGTGTGTGTGTGTCTTGAAGTATTTCTATTAGGCTTCCATATGCATTCTACCTCTGTGTCTCTTTGTGGAAAGGACATTCCAAAGACTCCAGTAAGCTCTGCTTAAAGATCCACTGCAGCAAAAACAAAATCTTTAACCTTTTTAACATGTCCATTAGGTGTTTTAATGTGTTACAAGACGTATCACAAGCGGAATAAGCAGTAAGCTCCATGGCAATGTATTTCTGATTTAGATGGGCAGTGCGCTAGTTGACATTTCAGAATAAGGAACCAGAACAGACCATAATTGTTGCATAATAAAGGATGGAACCAAATCCATAATAATAGTTTCCCTGAAGTCACATCTGCACATTTAGCTTTCCAAGATAAGCAACCCGTCATGTCAAAGTTATCTATCTTATGTCATTAGCATAGCATTATTGGCCATTTGATAAAGTCGTCAAACCTATATGTCAAGCAGGCGAATGCAGTGTTGGGGGCCCGGGGAAATGAGCTTCCCACATCAGAGATAAGGCAGAGAGAGTAGAGATGCATACAAGCTGTTTCAAGGCCGTGACGGGATTTTTTTCATGGAAAACAAATGTATCTGTTTATTTTGTAATGTGATCTGATGTACCGTAACGGTTAAACAGAGGTCATTGTCACATTATTCAGGGTCATCTGTAGATGGTGCTGAGGAACTTGAAAAGTAACAGCCCAGGTTGCTGTGCACAGCCATCCTCACTAATAGTGCTCTGTAGGGTAGTCATTGATCTGACTTGCGCTAATGGCCCTTCTCTTGTTTTCAGCCCCAGTCTTTCGTTCAGAAGTTACAGAAGCACAGGTCATCTGTGGACGAAGTAGACCTCCGAGAAAAACAGCTGGCAGCCATGAGGGTGGATGTGTGCAGCTCGGAGGCCCTGAAGAAGCTGAAAGGTTTGTGGGCACACTTAAAGGCAGGCTACAGCAGGCACATAACTGAAGCGTTCCATTGACGGAGCGTATGCTGCAACAATTAGCTTCCACTGTAATCTATGGAACTGGCTACACCAGATGTGATGGTGGTTTGTACATTCCAAAAAAAAAAATAGATCAAACTTCCAAAACTATTTCTCTCCCCCGTGAAAGGAAAGCTTCAATTGCTGACCTGATGGAGCCCAGCTGCTAAGCCTTAAGCTGCATACACATTACTGGCGATTCGCCTGTTTGCCTTGTCACCAAAGTTTAAATGATTCTAACTCAAACAATGGAATTATATGAACATTCCCTCATCACTCACTATTCTATTTTACTATACTATCCTTGTCTATTCTAATGGGGCTTTAGAGTTTTGGCCTGATTGCTGGTCAGCCCAGTAGGTATATTTACCAAACAAAACACTTAAAAAAAAAAAAAAGTGTGTGTTTTTTTAATTTTTTTGTTGAAACTTTTGGTTGTGCCACCTGACTTTTTGGGGTGGTGAAATTGCAAATACAGTCTAAAAATACTGTATATTAAAATGTGAATGTTAGACAGCCATTAACACATTTTTAAAAGCCTTCGTTGTCAATGACTCAAATGTGTGCCATACTTCTCCCTTCTCCCTTCTTGAAGACAAAGCAGGAGGTAAGAAGTTTGCCAAGGACTTTGAGGAGGGCAGTTCGAAGCTGCAGGAGTTTGTGTCCATACTGGACGCCCAGGTGAAGAAAGGCCCTGTTTTATTGGAGGCGCTGCAGAGTGCAGACATCTTCTACGAGATGCAGTACAAGGAGGTCAAGATCGTGACCAAAGTGAGTATTGACTGCACTCTCTGCACTTGAACTTGGCACAGAAGGTTAGTAAGTAAAAAAGAGGAACCACTAGGCTAGAAGCAGTAGACAATATGCTCTGGCTAAAAACGCAAGTTATTGATGCAGAACTACATAACAAAGACTCCTGAACACTTGTCAAGATGGAGCAATATATCTCTTGTGGGAACAAACTCATCTCTGTGGGAACAGAAGTTGTTCAGATGAAGTTTCATAAGTGGAAGTGTTGCCTTATCAGTGTTTCCTCTAGATGTTTTTAGCAATGGGGGAAGGCCAGTCCACTTTTCCAGTCCAAAGCTTTTCCTTAGCCTGTGCTACACCTTTCCACCAAGTTTGGTGAAACTTGTACCGGTAGTTGCTGTGATATTGTTGACAGACATACTGCACCACAGTGGCGTATGGTGTGTAAATGGAAGCTCTTGATAACGCACGCCGCTAACGTCTATGAAAACAGTATGATTATGGAATAGAACTAATAACATCTGCTTCGTATTGCTGTTTATTGTTAAACTGCGATGATGTGCGCGCCAGCCTGCGAAGGTCACTTCCCATTCACTCGGACAATATTGTGCGCCTGCCCTGAGTTAATGTTATCACAATAAACTACATCAGCACAACAATATGTGGAGTGAAACTGGACGGGTCCTAATAACCTAATATGGGCAGCCGTGGCCTACTGGTTAGCACTTCGGACCTGTAACCGGAGGGTTGCCGGTTCGAACCCCGACCAGTAGGCACGGCTGAAGTGCCCTTGAGCAAGGCACCTAACCCCTCACTGCTTTCCGAGCGCCGCTGTTGATGCAGGCAGCTCACTGCGCCGGGATTAGTGTGTACTTCACCTCACTGTGTGTACACTGTGTGCTGTGTGTGTTTCACTAATTCACAGATTGGGATAAAAGCAGAGACTAAATTTCCCTCACGGGATCAAAAGAGTATTTATACTTACTTACTTAACCTCTGTCTAGTTCCACTTATTGTTTAATTGCAATGTGAGTGGCACCCAGGGGGAGGGCACGTCGGCAGGATCATTTAAAAGTCACCCGCGTTGTGCGTCCGTCCTAATTCTGATGCAGTGGCAGCAATAATTTTGCAGTGGCAGGCCGCCACTACAAAATGAACGTACAGGAAACACTACAAAATGAACGTACAGGAAACAAACCTTTTCTCTTAATAAGCAGTAGGCTTGCTGATACAACAGTAGACTGTTTTTAATTCAGCTCTTTAATTTGTCCAACATACAGCACAGACTTACCCATGATCCCCCTCTCTCTTTCTCAGGCTTATGAAACTTTCGCCAACCGAGTGAATCACCTGAAGCGGAAGCTGGATGCCCTGAAGGCTTCCCTGCCCTCGCTCGACGACTCGCCAGTCCCGTCACCCTGCGCGGATGCGCCGTCCCCCACCGGCTCAGAATCTCCCTTCCACGGCCTCACTGCTCCTGACCCTGACCTGGACGGTGACGCTATGGACCACGACCCCGAACCCCTCATCCCCCTGGGAGATGCCCCCAGCCCCCTGTCCTCGGCAGGGGGCTCCCCAAAACCCGATGCTGCGGTGGGGCAGACGGACAACACAGAGGTGGAGGACATGGAGCTTTCCGACATGGAGGAGACAGAGGGTGGAGGCATCATAGGTATGTTCCAAGAAACAATATCAAGAAAATGACATAAGCTTTTATGTACAATTTGTCAAATTTTAGACAGATTAGATCCTTTCTTTTGGGCGGTGGTAGTGTAGAGAACTGGGCTAGCATACAGTAGTCTGTCAAGCTGTGGGTTCAAGTCCTGACCGTCACCTTGAGCAAGGCATTTAAAGGCACACTATGCAAGATTTTCACCTTTATGAAACTAATTTGATGGTAAATGAACTTGTAATAGGCGAATTGTTCACCTAGCATAGCTATACAGCATAGACGTAGCGAGTCCCTACCGAGAAAACCAGCCATGCAACTTCCAAGAGCGGCGCCCCGCCAAAACTCGCAAGAATCTGAAACATTACCTTGTCAGTAGATATAGTTCTTTGGAGATAGTTTTTGCCTGTTGCCAGAAAGCATTTGCATTGTGTACAGGGGGTATAAGTCACGAGAAGTTTGCTATTTATAATAGCAGAGTAATATATAAATAAATCGTGACTCTAGAGGGAGCTCTAAACTCGCCAAAAATACCTAAACCTGCATAGTATACCTTTAACTCTGTTGCTCTGGGGAGACTGGTCCTTAGTGTAATTGACACATGTAAGTCACTTTGGATAAAATAAGTATTCTATGGATGTGGCCAAGATATTTATGCATGCTTTGATTTTTTTTTTTTCCCCCTCTATCTCATACTGTACTACTTGTTTGGGCCGGCCGGGGAAACTCCTATTAGATCTCTAAAGTCATTGTAAAAACAATGGGGTGGAGGCATCATGGGTAGGTGGGAAGACCCAGGGTGGACTAGAGCGTGAACAAAGAAACTAATCTGTATGTCAAGTGAGTGTGAACATTCAGATGTAGCCTGTGGGGGGAAACGGACAAGTGTGAGTGTGAACATTCAGATTTAGCCTGTGGGGGGAAACAGACTAGTGTGAGTGTGAACATTCAGATTTAGCCTGTGGGGGGAAACGGACTAGTGTGAGTGTGAACATTCAGATTTAGCCTGTGGGGGGAAACGGACTAGTGTGAGTGTGAACATTCAGATTTAGCCTGTGGGGGGAAACGGACTAGTGTGAGTGTGAACATTCAGATTTAGCCTGTGGGGGGAAACAGACTAGTGTGAGTGTGAACATTCAGATTTAGCCTGTGGGGGGAAACGGACTAGTGTGAGGGGTGGAATAAACAGAGCACTGGAGACCAGGAGGGTTAGTAGGGAGTAGGAAGAAGAGACTGAACAGATTCAGACAGAAAAGGGCACTGACGTTCTGGTTAGTCTGGGCACAGGTATATGCAGGGTCTTAAAAAAAGTCTCAAATTTTAATCATATAAATTCTAGGCCTTAAAAAGTATTAAACTTTTTACAAAAATGCATCTATTAATTCAACCTTTATTTACTCTCGGAATCATTGAGGGTAGTCCTCGTTTTTAAGTGATTCCTAGATGGTGTGTGCTAGGTCTTAAATTATTTTATTGTTAATTTAACGTTCCTAAAAATAATAAGGCTAGCCTATATAGGCTATAGTATATTCCAACCCTGAGTATAGAAGACAACTTCAATCATTTCTATTCAGATATAGCATGTCGGCTGTAGTCGTGCGCAGTATATTGACTGTGAGGAGCGCTGCAGAGAATAGCCACTCATTTGGCACCAATGTCCCCGGTATGCGAGAATAACGCCCAGTGCCCAGCCTCGGGAAACGTGTCTGTTTAGCTCTCCACTGGTGGAGAGGATTAATATGCAATAAGGGGAATTGTCTCTCTCATAGGCGTCCACATTGTGTGCGTTTTTTTTAACCGTTTAACTGATAGTATTAATCAGTTAAAACTCTTATCGGTTATCAGTCAAACGGTGACCGATAGCCCTACTCTTAAGTAACACACATTGTTACGGCAGCAAAAGGCTCCCTCAACTGCTTTTTGCTGCCAACTGTTTTCCAAATCGTTTAAAGCGCCTTAACCAACTTTTCTTGCCAAGTGTGAACATAGTCTAAGAATGGTCTTAAATGTAAGTTGTTGAAACCTGCATGTACCAGTATATATTTTTTCATACAAAATGATATGAAAGAGGATGTGTAAAGTTAAGGACAGGAATGTGAAAGACACAGCAAATGAGTGTGAAAATCAGGGAAATGGAAATAAGAGCATCGCATAATTAATTGGATTGGGAACGTGGGTGACAACACAGCCAGAAGGGAAGGATTACCTGAATGAGTCTGATGTGATCTAATGTTCTAGTCTCACTCGCTTATTTATAGGTAGAGCTGTTGTCACTTGCTCGGACAGTGACGTGGTTAGGCCTGGTCCATTAGAATGTGCTATTTGTAAACATAACTTTTACCAGCTTCCCTGCTTTCAATCTCCCTGCTTCCATTACCATATGTAATTTACTTTGAAGAACAGACTTGCCAGAGTGACATTTTGTACATTTTTAAGTGATAAAGAAATATGTTGTAATTTTGAATTGGGTATAATTCTATTTTTTTAATTTATTTTTTTAAATGTCACAGTTTTTCTGACATCTTTGTTGTGCAAGAACTGGTCTGCCTCATTTTGGCGCTTTGCCGCTCTTGCGAGTGCTGCGGTCAAAGTTCAATCATGTTGAGCTTTGACCGCAGCACGCTGTAAGTCAGAGGTATTTTGCGCTGAGCCCTGCAACAAGCACAACAATCTTTGGGACATTACCTCAACCAAGAGCAACCTAGCGGCGAGCACAGTGCATACCGTGTACAATGTGCAGTTTAAGGGTGCAAGTTTGACAGTGAATTTTGAAGAGCAAAGTTAGAGGCACGAAGTGGGTTGAGTCAGGCCGAAGTTAATTAGTAAAAGATTGATAAGATCAGAATTTAACTGGTTGCATGTGATTGGTTTATTCAATTTCACTTAACCAGAGAGGTCTCGTCCATTTCAGAGTCCCTACCTTGACGTAGCTTCCCACTACCTATATCGCCGCCAAACTCGGCATATCATTTCTTTTGGAATGCATATACAGACAGGGATGTAGAGGAGGCTAAACGCGAGAAAACGCAGTTTACCCACCTCTGAAATTTCAGAAATAGTTTATCCACCTCTTATTAGAATTTATCCACCTCTCAAAACAGTTTATTCACCAATTGCAACTTTTAACATTTAAACATCACACTGTATTTCCACATTCACAATCTGTACACTCAACACTCTAGGAAACAATTAATACCATTAGTATTGTTATAAACATTGGACACTAACCTCCACCATCATCAAACATGTTCTGAATGCCTTTTTCAAAAATCCGATACCGCGTGGCGCAGTCCACCTCACCGTGATCACAGAATTCATAGTTTACCCACCTCTTATTTTACCACTACACCCTCCCCTGTACACAGACGATGCCGTTTGAGTGGTACGTCTGTTGAGTAATACGTGAAGTGTTGAGTTGATGCATGAAGCCGGGAACAGGGTTCCCACTCTAAGTCAAATGTAAAATTCCATGACTTTTCACTGACTTTCCCTGACAAAAAACCTGAATTTCCATGACTGACTATATAATGAATAGTACAATATACCGACTAATGATTTCAGAGCACCTGTGTAGCGTTCAAGAATCTTTTACTTTTTTAGAGTGGGAGGTGAATAAATAGGCATTGAATAAACACAGTTGGCCAACTCAAGCAAGCAGTAAAGCTAATAACCAGATATACTCAAATTCTGCTTGGAAATATATTTGTATTAATGTATTTTGGCAAGTACATTTGAAATTACTACAACAAAATTCCCTGATATTCCATGACTATGCCCCAAAAATATAAAATTCCCTGACTTTCCATGTCTGGAATAGACTTTCTAAAATTCCATGACCAGTGGGAATCCTGAGGGAATGGAGGGAAGGCTAGCTACGTTTAGGCTGCCTTGGCCATTTTCGTGCTGCAAATATGGTAACATTCCGCATTGGTACTCATCTTTTTTTTCCCCCTCCTTGAGCAGTAGAGGAGCAGGTGGAAACGCCCATCGTTCCTGTGGCGTCCAATCCCGTTCCAGCACCCATTACCACTCAACCAGCACTTACCAATAAGGCTGCACCAGTAATGCACGCCACCCCCCCTTCGGAGACTCCTCCCCCTGCTGCTGTTGCTCCTCCCCCTGCTGCTGCTGCTGCTGCTGCCATCACAGTGACTCCAACAGTGCCGACAGTCCCAGCTAATCTGGCCAACGTGGACCTTGGGAAGATTAGTTCCATTCTCAACTCCATCATGAAGAACACAGGTCTGTTTTGTCTGTTTCAACATGTATGTATTAGGCAATAGAGAATGATTTTTTTATATGTTTATGTTCTTGGAGATGCTCATAAATTGCACATTCAAGGCGTTTGGGGGGATTTGGAGAAATCTAAAAGCTCAAACTTCCATCATTAAGTTTCCACACATTTACCTTTGACCTTAGGTTGTCTCTTAGACTGGAGTTGTAGTTTAAGTTAGATTCCTCATAAGATGACCCTGAAGAAGGCGTAAACTGAAACGTTGGTCTTGATAAAATCGTGCATAAGAAGTCTTGTATGTTACGACAACCTGTTTTGTGTGATTGAAGTCGGTAAGCACTTCAACTTGGTGTGCGTTTTCTTTAGATATCCTAGTAGATATCAAATGTCGGCAATGAAAATAATGAATTTCCATCAACCAAAAACCATATCTAACCACATATTTAATATTGTTGGCTTCTTTTCCCTGATATTGAAAGGTAAAAGAACTGCATTGTGTTGCTTTAAGTTAGATGCCTTATATCTTACATCAGCCTCTTTTCACCCCGCTGTCTCTGCAGGAGTTAGCCCAGGTTCTCGGCCTTCCAGCGAGTCGCCGGTTGCTGCCACCAGTTCCCCGGCACCGCCTCAGAAGAACCCAGCACCACCTCCACAGAGCTCCAGCTCCCTGGCCAGCATCCTCTCCAAAGTGGACACCAGCTCCATCCTCAGCGCGCTCTCCAAAACTCAAGGACAGACTGGAGGACTGCAGGGTGAGGAGAAAATGAAGGGCCTTGTTGGGAAAGATGGAAGGAGGAGAGGGAGATTGAAGCACAATAAAAACGTCAATTCTCAACATCATGAGACAACCTCGATGGGGGGGGGGGGGGGGGGGGGGGGGGGGGTTGTTCATCGAGTGGGATATTAAATTATGGTGGTGAGATGAGAACTGTGGAGATGTGAGGGAGGGGAAAGTGTTTGAGCATAGAGTATTAGTTTTGGGGGAGGTAATTTGGGTGAAGTGCTTCCATCAGTAATGCTAAAGTGTATAGTTCATAGTGATATCATATATGTCTTATTTCATTTTAACATCTGAAATGTCTTTCATTCATTCGTGTTCTAATGACCCTCTGTTTGTGCAGGTTTCTCCTCCATTCTGAATAACCAATCGGTGAAGACCACAGCCAGCCCTCTTGCAAGCACGGAGTTGCCCAGGACTTCCTCTTTTCCGGCACCTTCTAACAACCCAATCCCAACCTCCCTCAACACCCCTTCCCCCTTGGGACCATTTCTAATGGGGAACAGCTCCAACCGGCAAGAAACGATTCCTTCCTCCTTCATGCCTACACCAGGTTCTAGTAACATGCAGACCAAGCCACTTCCAGAGAAGCAGGGGATTAACGAACGCTCCTCTTCGACTGCTTTGTCCTCAAATCTTGAATCAAGGATTCATAGCTTCTTCCAGGGGAATCATGGCTTACGCGATGGCTTGGGCTTCAACGCTGACCCTCTGGGGCAAAGGGGCAGCACTTTGCCCACTGCTCTTCCAGGACAGGTTGCAGCCAGCAACAGCCCGTCTTTGGGGCAAGAGAACTTGGAGGGGACCCCTGTAAGGGATGAGTCTGGGGGCACTCCTACCCAAGATGAAGTCTCGGATGCCTCCTCGGGGAATGTGCTGTCCATGTTCCAGGGCGGGGTTCCTAAAACTGGTGTGAATAATCCGGCCTCAAATCTGGGCTCCAGTCAAGCCCCTCCTGCATATGATAATGAGTTTTGGAGAAATTCAAATACCCAGTCGAAGTTGTACGGAACTCCAAATGGTGCACCGTTCCGTCAGGGAGGCTACAATGGGATGGGCCAGGTCACTAGACCCTCCGGTTCTTCTGGTTCTGAACTTAATCAGTACCCGACGCAGGTCCCAAACACAGTTTCTGGTGGCAAACTACAATCTGATAATGAAGAGTCAAGACGTGACCCCAAGGGTGGTTGGTATGGCCAGCCATACGTGGACAAGTACAGTGACTCAAACATGGCTGCCACGTCATTGAATTATGGGGAGGGGCAACGAGAAAGTGAAGCCATTCACCAGTCTACTTCGCACTCTGCCCCTGGCTTCTTCAACACGCCTTTGCCACCCATTCCGCAACTCCCTCCCCCACCTAAGGAGCTCTTGTCAGGGCCTTCTTCCAGCAGCAGGCCGGGGCCTGGGCCTGGGCCTGTAGCAGAACCCTCTGAAGCATCCAACCACCCTGACGAGTACCATGACCCATCTCACTTTGAGCCTGTTCGAGAGGACCTGCTTCTGCCATACCCTGAGCCTTACCCTGAAGAGGAGATGGGCCACCCAGGCGAACCCCCATTCTCCCATCCCCAACCATACCCTCATCCTCCCCAACATCCTCCCCATCCCCGGCCACTGGGACCTGGACTCGATGGGGGCCCCAGACCCCCACTGCATCATCCCCACGGTCCCCCTCACCCACTTCCCCGTCGAGGTCTCTCCCCCCCTCCAGGCCCCATGGGCGACTACTATGAGACTCACAGCCCCCCACCCCCACATCGGGGTTACTACGAAGACCGCAGCCCCTCTCCTCCGCCGTTTGAGGACCCCTACTACGACCGCTATTATGACCGCGAAGCGCGGAGTCCTTCCCCACCTCCGTACCCGCACAGACAACCCCTGTCTCCACGTGCCCTCTCCCATCCCCCAGAGTTCGATGTCTATGACTATGAACATGACCTCCACCCCGCCGAGCACCGGCTTCCCCCACACCCCTTCCATCCTCGTCCGCCGCATCCGATGCACCACATGGCCCCCATCCCTCAGAGGCCTCTGGGTCCAAGGCGGCCCATGCCTCCAAGACCTCCCCACCATCCTCACGACCCCTACCGTATGCCCATGAAACGGCCTCCGTTCGGGGGTCCTCCGAGAGGCGGCGGTCCGTTTTACCCTCCAAAGAGACCCTACTTGCCCCCGCGCTATTGACTTTGCTGAAGGAGCACACGTGTTTGCACGTTGGTGGTCGGACGATCACAGTCACGATGAACTCGTGTCCTAGACGATTTAGCTACTACATGTCATGCTGTCAGTAGCGACTGGAAAAGGATCAGTTGTGTTGAGAAGCCTTGTTCCTTGTTCGCCTCCTTGATCTTGCTCCGTCAGTTAGAGGGATTTTGAAGCGGACCATACAAAAAGACAGACACACAAGAGTATGCCCAAGACTTACCTACAGATGTGGATTATCCTGGTCACACACTGTTAGTCCCAAGCCATCTGGAGGCGTTCATCCATGCTACATAGAAGACATGACCTTCTGATGAAGATGGGGAGTGAGCAAGTGAAGATGAGGATGATGAAGGATTTGATGGCGGAGATGGTGTGGAGGCTGAGACGACGAGGGCCCTCAAGCTAAAGAAAGAAGATGAGAGGTGGTTATTATTTTCTGTTTGATATTCCTGTTGTTTTGTATAAGTATCTCACAGTCTAAAGCCCTTTCTCTACCGAGTGGGGCTTCTGTGCATGGTTTCTCGACTGCATGTATTTTAAACCGTGAAAATCTTTCAGGACCGTCTAGACTCACAACTTTAAATCTGTGTACCCTGCAAATATCTATTTAGAGCTATTTGAGATGGCTTTATGCCAACCTCGCTTCAGTCGATACATACATTTTAGTCATGTATGTGGACTGAAGAAGAATGTTCAGTTTTTTCCAGCTCAATTATTATTTTTGTGAAGATAGTTCAGACATTAAGAGTGACGGAAAGGTGTTTTGAAACTGAATAAATGTTTAAAAGAAATATTAAAGAAAATGTTTAGATGTAAATATAGCCGTCCAATTGCCTCCCTGCAATTGTTTTTTTGTTTTGTTAGTTAGTTAATACCTTTGTGCGAAATGCCAGCTAACCCTGGGAGCGGTAGCCTATTTTTGCGCGATTGAGATGGGTTGGGAAGGGTGGATTGAGGCAGGGAGGCGTAGAGCAGGTGCGAAGAAGACCAAGAAGACATTTAAGCCCTGATTCAACTGCACTGCTGGAGAGAACGGCGTCAGAAGATTGTTGGCCGGAGTTTTGCTTTTTATTTGCTCTGACTTTAATAAAGACCTGCTTTTGGAACAAACCCCACACTGCCCTGCGCGGGTGCTGTCTGTCTCTGCTGTGGGTCACCTGTGCGCGTGTGTGTTTGTGTGTGTGGTTTGTCTCCTTATTATTACTCCTGTCTTCTCTTCTCCTTCTTTGTTTGTTAAGTTTGTTTAGTCATACATCAGCACAGCAGTCAAAACAAATCTCATCAAACACATCGCAGCTCACACATCTTGATATGAAAGTTAGATGATTAGTTAACTTCCATCACTTGGAGATTTGCAGTCTTCACCTTATTTAGACAGCTTGCAAGTTACTTATATATGTCACAGCTAATTCCATTAGGACAACAATTTACATTAATTTGACATCCAAACACTGAACTAACCTCTCGACTAGTTCTGCCATTGCATTTGTGTATTGTTACGATGATGTCTGTAAAACAATATGTATTGTAAATGAATAAAAAAACAAAACACATAGTATTAAGTATTTTAAATACTTAAGAGGTAACCAGCCTTAAAAGCAGCAGTTGTAACAGGGGAATGCACTCCCTCATACATGTACACACCCTGGATTAGAGCATGAACGAATGGGAAAAAGTTTTCATGATCTGATTTGGCTAGATGTGAGTGGTGGTCTGCATGGTATGGTGTAGCTCTGACCCAGTTTTAGTCTAGATCACACAGAGAGGTTAAATCTAATATATCAGCGATGCTCATATTAAGACTGCATTCTGAATCAAAATTCAGCCAGTGAAATGTTAAGTCCTGACTGATGTGCCTGTATATAAAAAATCACAGATGAAAACTTGTATTAAAAAGTTAATTTAAAAGTGTCTTAAGTTTTTGAATAGTTACATAAGATTTACTTGTGCATTCTGAATTGAAGTAGACCTATACATTACTAAACACATTTGGATAAACAAGATAATTATAAACATTGGGTTTACAATTTAGCTTCAACTTTAGTGTTCTGTCAGGGATGACCTCAGTCCACTTACATTTGGGCCTTACAGAAGATATGTAATAATTTGTCTTTAAATTGAATCAACCCTAATCCAGGACTATGTTGATCTTGATGGCATTTTCCATATCTCATTGTTGGAGACCTGATGGAAAATAACAGTAGTAGTAAGGTAAAAAACAAAAACAACCTGTAGTCATTTTTGTCTCTTCGAATGCATCTGGCAGATGCCCATCTTGTCTTTGGATATTTTTTGCGAAATTGAACCATCTCATGAAGAAATATCAAATAGCATGAGCATAGTTATATTGTGTTTATTGCAGCCCATATTGCAGTCATAATTCATGAAAGGAATATGCACAGCATTCACAAGTTGGATTCAAGTATCTTAAAAGTTGTCTATGCAAACTAACCATCAGTGTTGTCTGTGAGCAAGTCTATTGAATGCTGGACACATTCTTGTATCTGTGTCAATAGTACTAGAGACCTTAGAGGGGGGAAATTCAGAAAAAGTGACCCGGCAAATGCATAAGTGATTCAAAGCTGCAGGTCGAGTGACAAAAGGCCTCACATTTACAGTTTAACACCAGGATTCCAGCAAGTTGCTCTCTAGCAAATCTTGGCAGTGCATATTTTTGTTGTCTCCCCTAGTCCTTGATCGTATGCATCATATGCCACCCATGCTGAGCGCAACAGATTGTATTCCTTTAGATTAATGCAGGAGTAGTGATTGGGAGCAGGGAGACCCCAGCAATATGCACTAGGAAGCATCTTGATTTGTAATCATCCTTCACTGAGAAAGATTTGGAGTTTTGCTCAAATATGAGGGGGAAAGGAATGAGAGAACATTTGTAAATTAACTTTCAGTTTAAAATTGTTTTTCACACAAAACTCTGCATCTGTTCCACACCAGTTCAAGCAGGTTAGGATAGGATGGGAACTTTATTGTCCACGCAGGAAAACCGTTGAGTACAACACGCCAGGCTTAAATAGATGTTCTCACCAGGCTTCATTTCACTGTGAAAGATGCTCACATTTTGAGCTTCAGAGATCTCCTTTCATAAGAGAAAGGAGTGGTGTACTCACAATCAGTCTGAAAAGTAGTTTGGCTGTCTGTGCTCTAACTCCAGTGGATAAGAAAGCTCAGTTTCCCCTTAGTGTCCTAAAACAGGTTAACTCATACACATTCCCTTAACTATGTTACTTATCATCTGAAACAGGAATATAGAACGTGCTTTTGTAGTGACCTTTTTGAGATTCATTCAACAACAACAAAAAATAAAGATGGTTGCCAAAGAAATTAAACTGGTTGCAAAAAAGTAAAGAAGTAGGCCCAAGAGGTAGAAATGGCATCAGAGTTAAAAGTGCAAACAAAATGTCCTCAAATCTAAGGGTCTGTTCCCTTACGTTGCAGTTCATGGTCACAGTTTTGTAACATTATTTATTGTATTCATGAGTTTTAGACTCAGTAAATAATGCCTATTTGTAGGCCTAATGATTGAAATAGACACTTAACATTTGGGGAGAGTTGATCTAAGTGATTTTGCGTTTTAATCTAAACATAGCGTAACCCAGTCCTGTTTATTCTGGACCCAAGTCCTTTCTTCTAGATGTTATTTTAAAGAGTTTGAGGGGTCACAACTCCTCTCACAAGGCAACTACAGGCAATAAGTAACTTGAGATCTTGGAGTAGGCTAAAATAACTCAAAAGGGTGACTAAAACTTGGAACGAGATCAGAAACCTTGATAGAACGGAGTAATATCCTGTGCTTGCTCAGCCAATGAAATGGGCCTCAAGGGTCAGCAGGTCACTGACTAGCCTACAGTGTACAACAAGTGGTTTCCTCAGACGGGCATAAACAGAAAAAGGCTCCTTCAGGACTTACAAAACTTTCAGGCGTCATTTTGCCATCCGTAGTTCAAAGGCTTAAGTAGTGTGATGTTGCTCTGCTGCGTTTCAGAAAGACTGTTTTTTTAGCATAGAAGCCTTCACGTGCTTATCTTAATTTTAAGAGCTTCAGTGTAAAAAGAACATCCGGGCTCGTGATTTATACATGTTATTTTTCATGCCTTAAATTCACCTTGCGCGCGTCTCATCCAGCCCTTTCCTGCCCCAAATATAGCCTATCGCTGTTGGGGATGCTGGCGCACAAAATTCCTTCCGACATATTTTCCAGTGTCAGTTTTCGGATTTTGTCCCTAAAACCGTGACTTCCCCGCTGACCAATCAGAATATAACGGAGGCAAGCTCGAAAAGATTCCATGACCGTGACTCCGCCTGCGCTTTGAGCGACAGCGACATGCAGCGTACATATGAAGGAAAGACAACAGGGCATCAGGGTCAAGTCACATGGTTTCAGCTCGTGCAAAAAACTGATTAAACTGATTGTATTTTGTGAGTATAATACTACTACCATGAAAAAAAATGAAATTAAGTGTCATCCTTGAAATGCTACCTTTTTTTGTTGCTATTTTGTATTCTTCACATGTAATTTCTCTATAATATTTCAGTGACTTATCATGAGCCAACAAATTTTTGCTGCTGCTTTTCTTTTGCCATTGTGTCTATATCTCAGTTATGGTTCTTTGCTAATTCAGACTTTATCCTCTCTCTTTCTCTCTCTTGCTCGCTCTCTTAAAAATGTTCATTTTTCGTCCTCCAGCTGTACCTGTGCAGATGCACCTATTGCACAAGGCTGGATGGTTGGAGTTGACACACTGCCTAGCAACAAGGCAAAGCCAAGGACTGCTTGTGGTACTGAGTCCCCTCCCTGTGTTCATCTCAAGGTAACCCTGCATGTGAGAGACCAGTCTGTTCTGACAAGTGCTGTCAAAGTGAACAAGCAGGGTTTCTGGGAGGGGGAAAAAAGCCATTTAAGAATCAGATCTTGAGTATAAAGACAATTAGGCCTATTTGTCAACAAAAATGTCACAGTATTGAGTGTCGTGTCATAGGTTGATGTAGAATTCACCATTTAAGATGAATGAAATTTGATAGATTTAACACAAGTTTTTTTTATATATATATATATATATATATATATATATATATATATATTTGGGCTTTTTATGCCTTTAATTTGATAGGACAGTGGAGAATGACAGGAAGCGAGTGGGAGAGAGAGTCGGGGTGGGATCCGGAAAGGACCACGGGGCGGTACGGTACACATGCCCCAGCCAGTTGCGCCACGGCTGAGGCCTATTTAACACAAGTTTAAAGAGGAAGGGTAATATTCTGTTGAAATGTCAGTAATATCAGTTATATGCTCAGGACTCCTCTGACCTAAGCCCTTAATGATTTATTTATGTCCATGTGCAGGTTATTTAACTCCCATTCTGTTTCTTTTCTAAACATTATGTATTACTCCTGTAAACTATGTTTTCGAATGTGTATTACTGATTTGGTACATCATGGCCCTGCCAAATGCTATTTCATAGTTTTAAAGTCAAAGTGATATGCAACTAATTCACATTCTGAGAAACAATTGTGATTGAGATTGGGTATTAAGAGTGTTAAGTGGGTTAATTGTGACTGTTTGTCTGTCTGATGTAAAATCGTATGACGCATGAAAAGGTATTGTGATATACCCTGAAATTAAAAATGTTACCACACCCCATTTCATTACTATCAGTGCTTTTAGAATGGTGTTTTAATCCTGTTTTAATAAAAGTTGTATTTGTCATCTGTTTAAAAATAATAATTTAAAGTTCAATGATCTGTAGGCTAGGTCTATTCTATGAGTTCAAGCCCTGTTTAAAGTTTTTGTTGTGGTATCGTTTCAGTATTGGTATCAAGGTAGTTAGGCATGTTGCATCAAAAAGTCATAATTTTGGTCATAAACGCTAGTTTAATGGAGGGGGGAGTTTGCTTGGTGTAATGAATTGTGTAATGGTCAAATGTGCACCGTGATCACCCATATCCATTTTGCCCATCCATTCAGTTTTTCGGTCATTTAAAAATATAACTATGATATTGCTCTATTAATCCCATACTGCAGTCTCTACTGTGCAGAGGGAGAGAGAAGAGAACCATAGTGTGTCTCGCTTTCGTGCCTTATGAAATTAAGATCACTAAGCTCGGTGTAATGTTACTCTCTTTGAGGATGTTCAAGACCCTTTCATTTGTGAAGGGAGTTCTTTTGTTACATCTGATAGCTGTACACCCATATGACCACTAGAGGGACCAGTCACTCATAACACTGCCTAAACACAGGATGCAATTAAGACAAAGACACTGCGTGGCTGTATTTAGCCTATGTCACCTAAATATGCCTCATTGGGGGAGCCGGCATTATTATTATTATTATTATTACCTTTTAGTTGTAGTACAATTGTTGTTGGTAACCAGGTCCAGGTGCTTGCTTGAACATCCTGAATGTTATTCGGTGGGCACCAGGTGGCGTTGCCGTAATGGTCCAAATCAAATCTTCAGTGTAGCCTAGTCTAAACATTATACACATTTTTGGTCCTCACACGAATGTGTTTTCTACACAAACCACCCACCACAAAGTGCATACAACTGATAACAGCCTACACATGTACAGATAATTACTTAAATACAGAGTAGGCCTAGTTCTTGACGAGATGAAGTAGGACTAACGGATATTGTCTGCTGTTTTTGTGTAGGGATGGTGGAGGAAAAGCCGGAGATGGGATTTAGTGGCGGGTGGCAGATGGTGAGCACTCCGTTAAAATTAAGGGATCCGGGTCCCTCACACCTGCTTGCTAACATTTTATCCTACCGATGTGATGAGCATTTTCACGTAGAACATGTGGGAAATATTATAGGCTACCTGTGCGTGCGATAGGCTCAATCAGCCTATGTGTGCGTAGGCTATGACGTAGCCCTTTGTTTACATTGTGTATTTTTATTTTTGAAGGGTATTTTAATCCAGTGTGTAGTTGCTTCATTTCCGCGACCATGCCACTCATTGAATTAAGCCTACACGCTGACAGAAATTTTAGAATGATTGTGGTTGTGTAGGCTGTCTAGTCTGTAATCACAGTTGGCCGTTTCAGCACCGTGGCCAGGGCTCAACAAGAACAAAAGGCGGATTTGCGTTTCAGGATGTCAGGGACTATCAGTAACTCTGTTGCGCCACGAAAAACGTACAGCGGCCCAACTCGTTATTTCGACCCATTCAGTGACCCCACAAAGTAGCCTAGGCCTAGGTAATATCTAACTTGTTTTGTATTCATGGCGGTTTTTAACCACCAGTTTGCACCCATCAAATACATCTGAGTGATATCAGACTGTTCAAACTGAAATTGACCTAGTCATGTCTAGATTATTTTATCATTGCGTTTCTCGTTTTTTCTAAATGTTTAATAAAAAAAAAAACCAGCCTATCAATCTAAACCAAATAACACACTGGGTCTAATCCATTAACGTTACTTGATATTCTTGTTGAAGTTGTCAATTATATGTGCAACTCAATTGGAACGCCAGTGATCCGTTTAGTTCGTGTCGTGTGAAGTGTGGTGACTTGTCGACCCTCCCTGGCGTACGACATCACCGCTTGTCACACCCCGAGGGAGGGCTGGAACGGGACACAGATTGACAGAGGGAGACACCGGCTCAGGACACTATAGAGCAACGGACCACAGACACCGAGCCCACTATCATAGAACGGAGAGATATTGTCCGTGTCACTGCTGATACTACGCCACATATTAGGTGAATAAATAGCCCTCTGTGGCGTCAATTTTTAATAGTATATATTATAACTTGTCTGTTGGAAATCCAAGGAATCATCGCTTATCAGAAGTCGTCCACAAGCAAGAGATGACCCTTTGAGAGACATTGACGCGGGAGGCAGGCAAGGAGTGACCGATATTTCTGTCGTTCCAGGGACAACTTGTCAAAATACAGATTCTCAGGGGCTGTCGTTATCCTCAGGCTACAATAACGGAAACTGAAAGGGACACCACGAGCGAGAAGACGACAGTCAAACAAAACCATTTGAGATTAGGGAGAAAGCGAGCGAGAGACAATCTGCAACTCACCCGTGACGAAGAGAACATCCATGTGAGAAATTAGAATTTCCTTATAATCTTGAATTTGGCTTAAATCGTTTTCTTAAGGGGCATTTTAAATAGAGTGATATTTATTATTTTGGAATTTGGATATTATATTTAAGAATGGGGGTTGTAACAGAGGTCGACACAGCCTGCCAGCGAAGACTACATTTCTATTGGTTTAGACAAAGGACGTCTGTGCGCGTTTGTTTACCTTCATTTTCCCCACTCTCTCATTCACATGTACACCTTCTGATTTTGTGCTTCTTCATTGCCCTCATATGATGCTCTTGCAATAACGTGAATGTCATGGTTACGTTTGCGTGTATTTAACTGGGTTATGTGGTACGTGTGTTTGCATTTGGCTTCTAAATTGTTTGTCAAGGCTATAAAAACGATAGCAGCGTTATCACGGTTTGCTTATAATATAGGTCATTTCACGCGCGAGTTGTAGCGTGACCTATAGGTCATTTAGGGGGGGGTTAATTATTTTCCATTTGTTTTATGCAAATATTTTCATTCTATTCTCTCCAGCTCTGTACCAAGATAAAGCCATCTCCATCTTCGCCTTCGTCTGTGCCTCACGACCCTCTTCGGGAGACCTCCACCCCGTCGACCGCTCCTTCAGAGCAGAACACCGGGCGCAGAGCCCCGCTCCCCACCGCCTCAATGAAGGAGCCCGACGCGATAAAGCTGTTCATCGGGCAGATCCCCCGGAACCTGGAGGAAAAGGACCTGAAGCCCATTTTTGAACAGTTCGGGAAGATCTATGAGCTTACAGTGATAAAGGACAAGTACACGGGCATGCATAAAGGTAGGGAAGTCTTCCCATTAAATATACATTACAGATCTGGCTTATTGTTCTCTCAGTAATTTAATTGGCCAGATCTAATTTTAATTGCTTGTATTTAGCATGACATATTGTTGGCAGGCAATATATTTTTGTATTACTGTACAAGATGGTATGACAGGTAGGGGAATGAATACAATTGAATAAGGCTTGTTCCTATGTTATTATGAAAATCTTAGATTTTAGTTGTCAGAAGAGTTTTACAATTTTATTATTTATACAAACAAAGTAAATGATCAGTTCTTAAAAGACTACCAAGCAGCACATCCCTGTTAACTGCAGTTCTGCATTTGAAAGGTTATCATTTAACATTAATAAACATGACACTATGGTATATGCATAAGACATTTCTAATTCTTGCAGATGTACACAGACCCCCTACACACATACACATACACACACACACACACACACACACACGCACACACACACACACCTCAAATATCATACACACAGACATATGTGTGTATGTTTCTCTGTGTATTTCTTTCTAATATTTTATAATAAAATGCACTGGAGGAGTTATTGCAGGGACTGTAGATATTTCACATCATATTGGTTTTAGCATCCTGTGGCCAATAATTTTAGCACACACAGTATTTTACTCCATGGCAAGGTCACTGTGGCGCGTTCCTCGCCCCAAGCTTTAGTGATCTGTTTAACCGGGCGGGCAGACACGCTGCAAGGTTTTTTTTTTTTTTTTTTGTAGTGCTCTGTTTACCAAACTGCGCCGCGGCGTCACTATTGCCTCTTTCCTCTCTCAGGATGTGCTTTCCTCACGTACTGTGCCCGCGAGTCGGCTCTGAAGGCCCAGAATGCATTGCACGAGCAGAAGACGTTACCAGGGGTGAGTACAAGTCTCTTGCCCCGCTCATGCCATCGTCTCTCTGAGAGAAAAAAGGACAGAGAGGTCTCTCTGACCCGAGGCCCTCATATAGAGCTTGTCCATAGCTGATAACAGGATGCTGTCAGTCAGCAAGTCTCACAGCTTTTCTGTCTTCAGCACTGACACAGAAAAAAGGGAGGTGACACGCTGAGATTTGTTCCATTAACAGCTGCCGTGGCGTCTCGCAGCGCGGCGGTTAAAGCAACAGCTCCCAGTCTACGGGGGTGTCTGTGGCACGTTTCGGGGCCCGGTGTTGATTGCTGCGATCGTGCAGTAAAGCCCTTTGAGACGACTGAACTGGTGAAAAGAACATCTCAACTCAGTGGTTATTCTGACGTAGGATGGAGCATAGAATTGGACACTAGAGAAATGTGCTGTTTTTTTTTTTTTTTGCTTTGTTTGCCTTTGATACTACTGGAATAGTACTCTGTGTGCAGAGAATTGTGGTTAGTATGGAGTGTCATAGATGAGACGTCACAGCCATATTGGAATCATTGATATGATGATTACCAGAGATGTCACCAATACTTACGTGAACATCATTCCAACTGGGTATTGTGGATGGGTCATGGTGCAGCCATGCAGAGACATGTTGTTGTGGCTGAGCAACAGATATCCTCTCTCATAAGAGAGCTGCGCCAGCATACGCAACATTATTAAAAAAACAATTATTGGTGGGTTATGATTCTCAGAGCTCTGGCTTATCCGAACAATCCTATATGGGATCTGCCTATGAGTCGTAATCATTCAGACAGACTAATGTGCATATGTGTGTTTATGAAATGGTATTTGTGTGTGTGTGTCTGATTATGAGGGAATAACTTGATGTATGTGTGTGTATTCTTATGAGCTAGTATCTGTGTGTGTGTGCGTGTGTGTGCGCGCGTGTGCGTGCGCTTATGAGGTAGTATCTGTGTGTGTGTGTGTGTGTGTGTGTGTGTGTGTGTGTGTGTGTGTGTGTGTGTCCTTAGAGGACCAGTAGCACCAGCACAAATCCTGTTATTAGCATGACAGTAGTCTGACCTGACTGACCTCTGGGAGGAGATCAGCTTGGGCCCCCTTCCCTAAAGCCTCTCTTCCTTCCAGTCTGCTGTGACAATCGTAAACCCCATCCACCCCCATCCCCACCCCCGAAGTGTTAAAGCTCTCCAGTCTGCATCCTGCAAAAAAACTTGAATTTTAGTTCATTTACACACACACACACACACACACACACACACACACACACACACACACACACACACACAATAGGTGCCAATTCACCCCCTAAGACAGCTACCTCATTAGGAACAAAAAGGTCTCTACACATTCACGTGGGCACCCACTTACACACACACACACACACACACACAGAGGCAACCCCCTCTTATCGTATAGCCCCCTGCCCCCCACACTTACCTCAGCTGTGAGGCCAGTAGCACCTGCCATTTTAGTGTTTGAGGTCCGTGTGGTACAAAGGATGGAAGTCTGAGATTCCTTATCAAGCGGTGTCACCAGGAGAGCTTTTTGTCCCTCTTAATCACTAATCTGCACAGTCATTGCAGAAAGTGAGACACTAGAGCTGTCTTCCGAGGTGGCAACAGGGAGGCCAAGGAAATGAATCTTTTATTATCAATGAAATTTCGGTTGTACACATTAGATGCAGACTTCGTGAACACATACATACATGTACATATATCCACACTTAGGGCCGAGCGATATAATAGCGATATATAAAGAAAAATAATAAACATTTGTGCCAATTGTAGAGCCACACAAAGCATACATCAAAGCTGTGGAGCACAGTGTGAAGGTAAAACATTCAGTGATATAGGAAGGTGTTTCACAGGTGTTTGGAGAGGGAGAAAGTAGAAAATATTTAATGAATGTGTAATTCACAAAATATACTGGATTTGGCTTAGCAGCCAGGCTCTGAAGGTCTGCCACTGGTGTTGCCTTATATGGTCATGTTACTTTGAAAAATTAGTGATGACATGATCACACACAAAAATATATTGTTAACCATGAAAGCCGTGTATGATCGGGATTGTATTAATAAGGATTTACCAATGTTTTTTATTTTTTTTT